>NC_083707.1:54937500-55237500 GCF_033118175.1 Dama dama
GAGCTGTTTTTCCTTTTTTTTTAAATGTGTCCATCCAAATGTGATTTCTCATTCCACCTTCATAAGATCTGTTCTTTTCACCAAATATAATCCTGGAGATAATCTCAGATTCAGGCAAGAGGACTGGCAGCTTTCAACAGTGGACTCCGTTATGATGGAGAAAAGTATTTTAGTCTCTTCCCTGTTAATATCTATCAAAAGCCTGCTTTACGCTCTTGTTCCCTAGTGGGTGTATTTCTGTTTGATTTCAATTAAAAAATGAAATGTCAGCTTTTCAGGACGTGTTGCTCTGCTTTAAGGTGCACACAGCTCCAACTCATTAGGGGGAAGGCGGCCTGAGTGGAGAAACCCAGTTGGGATGGAAAAGTACATTTCTGTTAGGACATGAACTAGCATGTATTCTACAAAACCTCTATTTAAAGGAAGACTCAGTGGCTGTGGGTTTCCCAATTCCCATATCATTCTCTGTCATCAATTTAGCCAAAGGTTTCCTCTATTAAATCACATTTTTCTTATTCCCAAGCTAAATTTATCTAGAAGCAATCTTGCCTTTATTTCTTGTCCATGAATGCTATGTTACTGTTGGAAAAAAAAAGTGCCTACTGCTATATTTAAAATGGATAACCAACAGGGGCTTACTGTATAGCACATGGAACTCTGCTCAATGTTATGTGGCAGCCTGGATGGGAGGGGAGTCTGGGGGAGAGTGGATACATGTATATGCGTGGCTGAGTCCTCTTGCTTTCACATGAAACTATCACAACATTGTTAATTCGTTATACCCCAATATAACATAAAAAGATAAAGAAAAGAAAAAAATAGTGCCTAAAGGTTGATGAAGTATTTATGGTTCTGAAAAAAAATGTTGTTTACATTAAAGGTAGTATTTTACATAGAACAGATTTTCATGCTTCCATTTTGACGATCTGAGACTTGACCTATAAAAATTCCAACCTCTGTGAAACACTAGGAGAGTTAATATCATTCTGCTTCTCCTCTCTCAAGGAAATGGGCATATGTAGGAAGTTATGGAAATGCATCGGTAGTGATGACAGCTTGACCAGGAGTGTAAGATGTAGGGTAACGTGATCCCTTCTAAAAATTTCAGCAAGAGAGTTATATTTTCTGAAGTGCCAGCGTCTGGAAAGTGGAATACTTTTCCACTTAAAAGCAAATAATATATTTTTCCAATTTTCTTATTGTACAAGGAAAATGATAAAGGAATATGCGTTTTGACTGTGTCACATTTGGCAATTCAGAGGACAAGCACAGGTTGTATGGCCAAATTTCACACGGGATTACAGTTTCTAAACTCTTAAATAACCTGGCGATAATTTCTGATTATTGACAAAAGATTGAACAACAACAATTAAAGTGACCCTGTCTTTGGTGCCAAAGATTAGCTAGTCACTGTAATTACAACATGAAAGCCTGGAAGAGAGAGATCTTCCAAGGTCACTCTTGCTATTAAAAATTTTGTTTTGCAGCCCTGGCTCCTATGGGGTTGTAGACTTTTGCTCCAAATGGATGACTCTAGCTTGTTACATCCTGCAGTTTCTGTTTTCTAGTTATTTGCAGAGTGTGCTGGTGCTAAAGTCTGCGTTTTCTTTCTGTGACCATATCGACAAACATGTTAGGCCTTGACTGTGAGCTAGATACTGTGTGAAGTGCTAGAAAGAAATGCCATAGTATTTCTGTGGTCCAGTAGAGGGAACCGTTGTTGTTTAGTCGCTCAGTCGTGTCCATCTCTTTGCGGCCCCATGGACAGTAGCCCACCAGGCTCCTCTGTCCGTAGGATTTCTCAGGCAAGAATACTGGAGTGGGTTGCCATTTGCTTCTCCAGGGGATCTTCCCAACCCATGGACCAAATGCACATCTCCTACATTGGCAGGCAGACTCTTTTCCACTGAGCCACCTGGGAAGCCCAAAGGGAACAGACAGGTACACAGATAGATGAGACAGGTGTCAATAATGTCCTGACAGTGGTTTATACGGGGTACAATGGTGACAGAAAGAGGGTCAGATGTATCCAGGAGAGTCAGGAAAGGCTTCCTACAGGACATGGAAGCCACTGGTTTTGATCAGAATCACTTCTAAGGCAGATAACTTCCTGGTTTTAGGACTTGATGGTGATAGGTGACCTTGACTTTTCTTTTTTTAAGAAATTGAGATATAATTGGCATATAATGGTATGTAAGTATGAGGTGTAAATGTGTTGATTTGCTCCACTTACTATTGCAATATGGTTACCAATATAACATTAGCAAACACCTCTATCCTGTTATGTGATTATCATTATCATTTCTTTTTTGTGATGAGGACATTTGAAATCTAGATTCTTAAAAAATTTGAAGTGTATAATATGCACACAATGTAGTATATGTATATATGTATGTATATGTATATGCATATATGTATGGCATATATGCCATATCTTTATCCACTCATCCATTGATGAACACTTAGATTGATTCTGTATCTTGGCTATTGTGAGTAATACTGCTATGAATATGGGAGTGCAAATATCTTTTCAGTATCTTGTTTTCATTTCTGGGTATATACCCCAAAGTGGGATTGCTGGAGAGTATGATAATTCTTTTCATCCCCGTGGATTCAGAAGGAGCACTGGTGAAAGTTCTCCAGGAACTGGATGGCATAAGAAGAAAGCGGTGCCACTTTCCTGGCACCTGATTTGGCCACTAATATCACAGTAATGAACCTTCCATTATATGCATGCTTTTCTTATTTCAGCTTTCCTATTTTGAGCTGAATTTGAAAGACTGCCTTTTCAAAAGCTTTTTAAAAAGTTGTTTTTTAAATTGAAGTAGTACTTACTATTTTTAATAACTTTTCCCCCACAAATATAAAGTTAACTTATTTTCAATGTGGTATGTACTGGCACTCCCCTCTTTCATTATTCATTGAAAAGTCTTGGAAAAATTAAAATTCAGGCATGCCTATTAGCAAGATATAAAATATTGATGGTCATTGAAAGACATGTTTTGGTGGCTTGGTTTTATGAGATAAATATGATGATGCCCTTGGTTGATGCATAAAATACTTATACAATGTCACATCCTTGAAGCAAGCTATAAACTATTTAGGTCAAGAGGTATCAAGAACGTTTTTTTTATATGTCTGCAAAATATTGGGTCAATGACAATAAGTCTATATGCGAGGCTGACAAATGAGCAACATCATCTAGTTCTATGAAAAAATAGTGCATATGTACTAAAATGCCAGCACAGGAAAATGACACAGGATAATCCTTTAGAAAAATAGACACAGCCCAACAGATTTTTAAAAAAATGAGGACAGAATAGTATGCTAAATCTTTCTTCGTAAATTTATAGTCAGTAATAAATAATTTTATAAATGCATAAATTTCCCATGTAATGTTGTATGCAGGATAAAATTTGAGACTGTATTATATGTTACATAAAATGATCTTACAGAAAAAGAATGTTTTTCATGAGATATTTGTTCATCTCGATTTGAAAACACTTTCATGATATTACAAATATCTGGAAAATTCATGACAAGCCCTGTTGATGTATTTGGTATGTTGACAAGAAAGCCTGTGATCACTATCAGAGGAGCTACTCTCGTTGTCAAGTGGAAACATAAAATTCAAGACGGCATTTATAGCTCTCTGGCAAAGCATCAGTTATCATCCTCCTAGATATACCAGACTAGAATAACTGGATGGTCTTGATGGAAGAAAGTTAGCTAAATTTAGGGAGGTCTAGAGGGGTGGGATGAGGCTTCACTGGAGACTCAGTGGTAAAGAATCGCCTGCCAAGCAGGAGATGCAGGTTTGATCCTTGGGTCAGGAAGATGCCCTAGAGAAGGAAATGGCAACCCACTCCAGTATTCTTGCCTGGAAGATTCCATGGGCAGAGGAGCCTAGTGGGCTACAGTCCATGGGGTCTCAAAGTCACACACGACTTAATGACTAAACAGCAATGGCAAAGGGGTGGGATGTGGGGGGTGGGGCCGTGGGAAGAAGGCTCCAGAGAAAAAGATATATGTATACATATAGCTGATTCACACCGAAACTAGCACACCATTGTAAAGCAAGTATCCTCTGGTTTAAAAAAAAAAAAAATCCTATGATAAACTATAATGGAAATGAATATTAAAAAAAAAGTATGTATATGTATAAGCAAATCACTTTGTTGCATAACAGGAGTTGACAACATTGTAAATCAACTGTACTTCAATGAAAATAAATAAATAAGAAAAAAATAAATAAATTTAGGGAGGACCGCAAGGTAAGCCATGCTGTAATAAGCCTGATGGCTTTGTGGTGAAAAATTACTAATATAGTACTAGAAAATATTTGAATGCCTCTTTCTTAAAATAAGGTGTAACATACTACTGTGTTTGGGCACTAAAATAAAATCAATACAGTTCATAAAAGTGGCAAAGATACGGAGTTTGCTGAAGCCTGAAACCTGGATAAGCACACAGGTGTGTGCAGCTGCTGTAAGACCGGGCTCCTGAAACAGTCGGACAAGGCCGTGAAGGTATAGGACCGCGCTTGCCGCCAGCTTTGAGAGCCCAAAGCTGTTCTTCGTGGAAGTGCAGAGGCGGCCAGCAGAGACACGGGAGTGAAATCAATCTAAAAACTTCTATGTGGGAGCGCTCCCTTAAACCGAAGTCATAAACCATGCACAACAGAAATATGAGACAGAAGTCACTATTCCGCTTGCCATCATCTTGGACCACAGGGCTTTTGTAAAACAAATGATTTCTAAGTGCTTGAGGTCAAAGTGGAAGAAAAGGCATTTTATCAAACTTGTTCAGGGGAAGAAAGAACCTCCAAGATGAATGTCATGGCCTTGGCTCATGTATCATTCTTAGGGAATTCTTTGGGGCCTGTCTAAGATTTCGCTGCATGTTCGCCACATCTGGGTAATTTAAACCATTTGAAACCCTCTGAAGATATTTGTATTTTCAGCCAATGTAAAGCAGTTTTTAAAAGTTTTTTTTTCTTTATATTACTATAATATGTCATTAATTTAAAATATAAAGAGCTGGAAATAATGGACTAACAGCCATGCCTAATAGTGTGTTAGATAATTATAACATTTAATTACTTGAGAAGAGCAGCTTTAAAAGTTGTATACTACTTGGGGGAATAATTGAATTAGCAAAATTGTATTGTATTAACTATAATGGCACTAAGTTCTTATCACCATCATGAATAAGAATTTGTCAATTGTGTGCCGTCACAGTCACACTGTGCTAGACACTAGGAATTTTAAAGTATTATTGAGGCCCCTACCTTAATGAGTAATATACTGAGAATACCAGGCCCATGGCAGAAAAGAAAAGAAACAGGCCAGGTGAATTGTATGAATGGGCTTCCCTAGTGTCTCAGCTGGTAAAGAGTCTGCCTGCAATGTGGGAAACGTGGGTTCCATCCCTGGGTTGGGGAGATCCCCTGGAGAAGGGAAAAGCTACCCACTCCAGTATTCTGGCCTGGAGAATTCCATGGACTATATAGTCCGTGAGGTCACAAAGAGTCGGACACAACTGAGTGACTTTCACTTCGCTTCAGATATTTTCCTGGAACTCTCTTGCTTTTTCTATGATCCAATAGATGTTGACAATTTGATCTCTGGTTCCTCTGCTTTTTTTCAGTCTGGCTTGAACATCTGGAAGTTCTCGGTTCACATACTGTTGACGCCTGGCTTGGAGAATTTTGAGCATTACTTTGCTAGCATGTGAAATGAGAACAATTGTGTGGTAGTTTGAATATTCTTTGGCATTGCCCTTCTTTGGGATTGGATTGAAAATTGACCTTTTGTAGTCCTGTGGCCACTGCTGATTTTTCCATATTTGCTGGCATATTGGGTGTAGCACTTTAATATCGTATTTTAGAATTTGATATCAGTATTCAGTATGGTTCATTTATTCATTCTGTAAATACCTATTATATGCCCATTGTGTGTATAAGTTCTTGCCAGGAGCTTAGGATGCTTGCCTCTCTTCTTTTTTGGAGTTTATAGCCTAGCGGAAGATGTTATAAAAATTTTGTATAGACTCTGTAAAGGAAAGATGCCCCAGGCTGTGAGACCATGTAAATAGAGAGTTGAACTAGTCTGAGGGACCAGGGAAGACTTCCTGGAGGAAATGACATTGGATCTGTGGTTTGCAGGATGAGTAATGATCATAATCAGGCAAAGAGTTCAGGCAACAAGTGATCCTGCCAAATGCAGGGCCATTATCATGTGCAAAGCCTTTGTCCTATTTGAGAAGAGAGAAGGCCGGAATAGCCAGAGAATACAGAAAGGGAGGATGATGGAGGGGGGTACCAGAGCAGGGAACAGGGGAAGGAGTAAGGATGTAGCAGGCCTTGTGGACCCAGGAAAGATGTCTGTCTGTATTTAAAGAGCAGTGGGAAAGGATATAAGAAAGACATGATCTTCTTAGATTGGTATTAAAAAACACTAGCTTTAGGGTTGAATGAAAAATGCTAGACAGGCTAGAATGAATGTAGGTATTAGAAGACAGTACTAATAGTCCCAGGAAGAAATGACAA
Organism: Dama dama; assembly: GCF_033118175.1. NCBI lineage: Eukaryota > Metazoa > Chordata > Mammalia > Artiodactyla > Cervidae > Dama > Dama dama. The sequence continues at coordinate 54,944,051 of NC_083707.1, forward strand.
CCCCGGATTAGGTGAGGACAGTGGAGATAAAGAGATGTGGCTAGAGACTCAGCAAATGACAAAGCAGGTGAGGGAATCGCTCTTGTCTGCTCCATACACACAGCCATGCCTGTAATATACAGCTGAGCTTGAAAGCAAGGGGGAAATTGACATATGCCCAAGCTTGGTCAGTTAGGTTTTGAGCATAGATAAGTGGGTGAGGGAATGATGTTTAATGCCTGCCCTGGTAGCAGCAGTTCGTTCTAGTAGCAGCAATAATTCCAATTTGCAGTTTTCCCAAAGCTTGTGTAACCAGCCTTATTGCGTCCTTTCAGAAGCCAAGTACCAGCTGGCCAGCATGCCTTCCTCAAAGGTATTAGTTTTAGTTCTGCAGGCTCCTTCCTCCAAACGTCTCAATTTTAATAATCACATTTTTTATCATTTTATTCCCCTAACCCTCGAGGGGGTAACAGCTTCCTGCAGTTACTACCTCCATACCATGCTACCTCTTTCTTATCTCTTGGCTGATTAACAATTCTTTAGATTCACTTCTGCCTGTTAAATCACTGGTGTGGGTTCTGTCTACTAAATGGACTCCGACTAATAGAGAGGGAATAGAAAGGATATTTAAAAGGTAATAGCCAGGGACTTCCCTGGTGGTCCAGTGGTTAAAACTTCATGCTCCCCCCGGGGGGCACAGGTTCAACCCCTTGTTTGGGTTTAATTCCTGGTCAGGAACTAAGATCCCACATGCCATGGGGTGTGGCCAAAAAAAAAAAAAGAAAAAAAGGTAATAGCAAAGAGGTGATGGGTATGAGTTTCTGAGAGGTGAAGAGCTGTTTAATTTTCTGACAGAAAGTCACACTAAGTCTTAGGCAGGCTAAATAAAAACAAATCCACTTTTGGGCTTAAGGATGCAGAGAAAAATCTCAAAAACTATCAGAGGGAAAGAGAGCTTAGCTGCAAAGAATGTTGCCCTGATAGGCGACTTCTCATAAGCAGCAGATGCCAGAGACAAAGAAAGAGTGTCCCCAACTATTGGGGAGCAGGGCTCGGATTTGAGAGATATCTAGCAGGTACTTTGATTGGACTTGGCAATGGATTGGATATGGGGCAGGGCTTTCCTGGTAGCTCAGTTAGTAAAGAATCTGCCTGGAATGCAGGAGACCTGGGTTCGATCCTTGGGCCAGGAAGAGACCCTGGAGAAGGACATGGCTACCCACTCCAGTATTCTTGCTTGGAAAATCCTATGATCAGAGGAACCTGGCAGGCTACAGTCCATGGTGTCGCAAGAGTCAGACATGACCTAGTGGCTAAATCGCTAGAAAGGAGAAAGAAATATCACAGATGCCCAGATTTGTAGCTTATGGATTCAACCCATTGTGTCATTTACTGAGATGGGGAATGTTGGGAAAAGATCACATTTGAATGGGAAGAGACCATACATTTGTATATATTAGGTTTAACATGCCTTTGGGATACTAAGAAGTATGGAAGAGGAAGGTACGTACAGGGGTCCAGGGTGTGACTGTATACTTGAAAGTCTTTGGCCTGTGGATGGGAACCGTAGGTTGGCTGGTGTATTGCTTATCTATTGCTGTATAAAAAAATGATCCAAAATTAAGTGCTTTAAAACAGCACCAAGGATTTATTACCCCCACAGATTCTATGGGTCAGAGTGGCTTAGCCACTGCGGTGGTTTTTGCTTGGGGTCTCTTGTGGGATTTGCGATCAAGATGTTCACTGGGGCTGTAATCAAGCAAGTTTATCAGAAGGCTTGAGTGTGCTTGAAGGGTCAGCTCCTAAAGTGATTCACGTGGGGTGGTGCCTGCTGGGAGGAGGCCTCAGTTCTTCTCTACCCGAGACTCCCTTCAGGCTTCTTGGACATCTTCATGATGTGGCGGTTGGCTTGGTGATCCTCAAAAGTAAGATGGAGGCTACAAGGCCTGCTCCAACCTAATCTAAGAAGCCGCCCACTGCCATGTCTGCCAGATTCTGCTTGGAAGGGAGTTCTGTTAAAGAATTTGTGGATATATTTTAAAACCATCACACTTGGGGAGAGGTTATGTAGCGAGGAAGGAAAGAGAGCCTAGAGAGGGTCTAACGTCTTCTGTAAAGGGAAGGACAGCAAATATTTAAGGCCTTGCAGGCCATGTTATGTCTGTCACAATCACACACCTCTGCTGTTGTGTGAAAGCAGCCACAGTCAACTGAAGTGACTGGGTGAGCCTGGGTTAAGCCCAGGCTGGGTTTAGCCGATGGGCAGTAATAGCTTGTCAACCCTTGGCCTAGAGAGAAACAACTGCATATAATGACGAAATGAAACAAAAGAAGGAAATAAAAAAAAAATCTTTCCTATCTCCTAACTCATAAAAGGATTAAATCCAAGTGTGGTAGGGGGGATGAGGAGCTAACAAATATATCACAGTACTGTAATTTATACATGGGCTTCCCATGCGGTGTTGGTGGTGAAGAATCCACCTGCCAATGCAAGAGACACAAGAGGCAAGGGTTCAGTCCCTGGATTGGGAAGATCCCCTGGAGGAGGGCACGGCAACCCACTCCAGTATTCTTATCTGGAAAATCCCATGAACAGAGAAACCGGGTGGGCTACAGTCTCGAGGGTCCCCAAGAGTGGAAAGCGACTGACCGCGCATGTATAATTTATACATAATTGCATTTTATATCCTTAATATCCTATTAGTTATTATCTCTATTTTTTTGGTTATTATTTGTTGTTTTAGTTGTAGAAATTGAGACTTACATTGATTTAGGAACTTATCCAAGTTACTAATAGCAGATTTGAATTTGAAACCAAATATTATTAAAGTTTATGTTCTTTCCACTTAAAAAAAAAATCGAATGTTAAGAAGTACTAATGAACATGACCAGAAAGATTTTGGCCATGTTTAAGGGACTTGGTTGCCAGGAGGTTTATACTCGAATGTGAGCAGGTGATGAGTTATTAATGGGCTTGAGCAATGGGTTGTGAGTGACATGATTGGAGCTGTATCCTGTATTCAATAATCTGACTGTGGGGTATTGATTACTTTGTGGTAGGGAGTATCAGAAGAAGGAAGATTAGACAAAAGGCTGATTCAGTAGTCTAGACAGGAAACTCTTAGGATGTGAACTTTAAAGATGGAAGTAAGAACGTAAAAGTGATATTGCACAGAAAAGTCCAACACCACTTTGGAAATAGACTGTAGGAGGAAGAACTAAAGATAACCTTGAAAACGGTGGCTGGATTTATGGAAGGAAGTCATAAGGGGGAGCTGATTTATGCAGGAATTGTGTCTTCTATTTTACACATTTATGTGGAATTTGAGATGCCAACAAGACATCCATGTGGAGGTATATAAGAGAAGGAACTTGTGAGAGGGATGAGGGTTGGAGATGTAGTTTTATAAATGTATTTGCTGGCAAGGTTCTTGGAGAGAAAGAACCATAGATTGTGAATATTGGAGAGCAATTGACTTCAGGGTTTTCATGGGGAGGGGAGGGAGAGAGAGGAACAGTACAGATGGTTAGACAAAGCCCAAGGCAGTATAGTCTCAGCAACCAGAGGAAAGCATTTCAAGGGCAGGCCAAGTGCTATGGAGGTAGGTACCAATGAGACTGAAGAGCTAGGAAGGACTTCTCTTTGGCAGTGGAGAGGTCTTTTATGATTTCAGTTTTTTACCAAGATACTAAACAAGCCTAACAGCTGGCTTCTACCTACAAGATCAACCTGCTGGAGCTAGAGTGCTTCTCAACCTTGGCTGCCCACTGTTTTTTAAAACTGATGCCTTTCTCCCATCCCAGGAGCTTCTAAATTTATTGGTCTGGGGAGTGGCTTAAGCATTATGATTTAAAAGAAATCTCCCCCAGGTAATTCTAACACGCAGGCCAAGATTGAGAATCATTGCCTTGGAGAGAAAACACCAAACTGTGGAGAAAACTGAGAAATTCCTGGTGTGACACTTGCTGACTGGAAAGTGGTGTGTTTGTGTTTGGGGAGAGGTGAAGCTTTGATCTGGGACAGGAAGCAACTCAGCACGTCTGTGGGAGAATCCAATCAGAATGAAGCTTGGGGATTTTTGAGTTTTTAGTTTTAGTCTCCAAACGTGGCCTGGGGATGGAAAATTCCCCATCTTTCATGCAGTGACTCTGAACTCTAATTTCAGATGTCCTCAAACATAAAACCAGAGAGACACAGAAGTCTTGAGCTTGTGAGGTGCTAAGAAAAGCAGGTAGGGACTCCTAACCTCTGATTACTTTTCCACCTCTTGTGTTTCTACTCCAAGTCCCCCAAACTGAGGATTTACAAACTGTGGAGTGTCTTTTAAAAAAATATGGTTTCTCCCAGGAAAGGCAAACTCCGAAGAAAGCCCTGACCGGAGCTGTTCTGTTGGGAGAGGAGTGATTCAGAGTGGTTTTCTGGTGCCTCCACCCTGAGTCGTGCTCACCCCACCCCCACTCCCGCACTAGTTATGCTGACAGGGGCCGAAGCCGGGCCTGATAAAATAGCTGATGCCCTTAGAGGAAAATGAGCTCCTAGATCGTGGGAGGAGCACAACTATTTCAAAAGAAAAACATTCACTAGAGTACATATCCATCAGAAGCAGAACTGTCAGAAAGACATATAAATAATTTAAAGTTAGCTTAATAAAAATAAAAGCAAGGCAAGGAAAATACTAACAATATGAAATAAGAGCAAAATGTAATTATCAAGCAGAAAGATTAGGGAAAAAATGTGATAGTTGAAATAAAGCGCTCTAATGGGATAAATGACAGAACAAATACAGCTGAACAATGTATTAGTAAATTGGAAGATAGGCGAGGAAATTCCCAGAAGGAAGCATGGACAAGAAATTAAAAATGTAAAAGAGAGGTTCTGGAAGAAAAGAAATAATAGTGATGAGATCTGAACAATAGGCATCCCCTAAAAGAATGAATAATGAAGAGAAAAATTTAAAGAAATTACTTTGCCATAATATAAAACAAAAGATGAAGTACCTCATGTTAAAAGAGCCCTTAGTGATAAAGAAAACCTACCTTTAAACATATTACAGTAAAACAGTATCAAAGAAATAAAAGAAAGTTCTAAAAGAGCAGATTACATTCAGAGGAACAGGATCAGGCTGATATCACATTAAAAAAATAACAGTGTAAGAAATAATGGGCTTCTTAAAATATTAAAGAAAAACAGTTTAGAACCTAGAAACTTATCTAGCTAAACTGTCATTCAAACATGAGGCCTGGATAAAAATATTCTGTCATACACAAGACCTTCGAAGATTTCCCACTCAAAGGTTCTCATTGAAAAAAGTTTAAAATAAAGTACTTAACATACATGAAGAGATAAATTTAAGGAAGCTTAGTAAATATATGAAGTAAAGGTAATTTAATCCTTCGGTAGCTTGTTGTTGTTGTCGTCTTTAAAAAGCTACTAACATGAAAGAAAAGAAAATGGTATATGCATAACAACCTGAAAGGGATTGCCCAGGTGTCATAGTGATAAAGGATCTGCTAAAGAATCCGCCTGCCAGTGCAGGAGACACTGAGATCTCTGGAGTAGGAAATGGCAGTCCACCCTGATGCTCTTCTTACCTGGAAAATCCCATGGAAACAGGAGCCTGCAGGGCTACAGTCCATGGGTTGCAAAGATTTGGACACAACTGAGCATGCATGCAATAACCTGCAAAGCATAAAAGTCTAGAAAATCTCAACATAATGAGAGTTGAAGGGAAACTGAGGTATTTGTGTTCACAATATTTTATTAGGAGATACATATAGATACCCAATTGAAAAATATAGAATGAATTTTTTAAAAGATAGAAACTTTAGGTAGGTTAAAAATGTACAAAAATCTATAATTATAGTAAATATAAAACAATAAAGGGACATATGTTGACAGGTTGGAAAAAAAACCTGAATTATGCTGTTTCCAGTAGACAAACCTCAGGCCTCATGATATAACAAGATTAAGGTAAAAAGATAAAAAGGGAACAAAGCAGAGAAATACCGATTAAAAAATGTATATCTAATTAAATAGACTTTAACACTCCCCTTTTCAAAGAAGAGCATCATTAGGGATGAAAGAAAGAAAGAGTGAAAGTGAAGTCACTCAGTTGTGTCTGACTCTTTGCGACCCCGTGGACTGTAGCCCACCAGGCTCCTCTGTCCATGGGATTCTCCAGGCAAGAATACTGGAGTGGGTTGCCATTTCCTTCTCCAGGGATTAGGGATGAAAATAATGATAATTAAGAGATGACTTCAAAATACATAAAACAAAGTAGAAGCAGCCCAGTCGTGGTTCTGGGATGACGTCAGAGGCAAGCTGAGTAAGGCGCCTAAGTTTCTACTTCTGGTGGGCACTACTTAGACCTTCTTCCTCCATGCCAGTGAAGATCACATGGCGAGCCAGTCTTCTTCCCGCCCCCGGCAGTAGGAAGGTGCCCTCCTTGTCCTCACTAGGATGGTATTAGGAAATGCCGATCAGCGATAGGACTTTGGCCAGTACTCTTTGGTAAGGAGGCCGTCCCTCATCATGGGGTAGTGGAGGTAACAAGACCGTCCCGCCCCCACCAGGGACTTATCAGTGGAGGTCAGCTGGGGAGCTAGACTCCCCTTTTTGCCAGGCGACAGTGAGGAGCCCCCACCCCTCAGGTGTCAACAGACACAGAAACCTAGACGTCTGCCCCCACCTGGTGCTAACAAGGCATCCCCCGCCTTCCTCTGCTGGAATGACATTAGTAGATGCCAGAGAAAACAGAAGTTTTAAAAGTAAGATCAAGAGTCCCGTAACATAACAGCCAAAATGAACTGAAAAATTACTCATTTTATGAAGAATTGGGAGGATCTCACACTGAATAAAAAAGGCAATCTGTTGAGGCTAACCGGAGATAACAGGAATGTTCGAATTACCCAACAAAAATTTTAAAGCAGTCATCATAAAAATGCTTCAATGGGCAATTTTGAACTAACTTGGAACTAATGAGAAAGTACAAAGTCTCAGCAAGGAAATAGAAGGCATAAAGAGGAACCAGATGAAAATTCTAGAACTGCAAAATACAATAACCAAAATAAAAACTCAGTGGGTGGACTTAAATGAATTAGAATGAAGGGATAGAGGAAAAACATCGGTGAATAGGCAGATAGAGTTACCCCGTCTGAACATCACAGACAAAGCAGTTTAAGAGAGAGAGACAGACAGACAGAGACAGCCAGAAGAAAGTGGGATAAGAAAACAGAGCCTCAGGGGCTTATGTGATAATAACAAGAGATTTGTGTCATCAAAGTCCTGGAAAGAGAAGAGAAGAGGGAGGGTAGAGCTGGAAAAAAATCTCAAAGAAGTAATGGCTGAAAACTGCAAGTTTGCATAAAACATAAATCTATAGATTAATAAACTGAATGAAATACAAAGAAGAGAAACTCAAGGAAGTCCGCACTAATATCAAACTTCTGAAAACTAAAAGGAAAAATCTTGAAAGCAGTGAGAGAAATGACAACTTAACTAAAGGAGAAAACAATTATAATGACAGTGGATACATTAGGGGAAAAAACCCAACCTTGATAAGCTAAGCTTGCCCATTGCAATGGCCTAGAAAAAGAAGAGCAAAATAAACCTCAGTGAAGGAGGAAGGAAATAAAAAGAGCAAAAATCAATGAAATTGAAAATGAAGAGCAATAGACAAGATCAGTGAAATGAAGAACTGATTTTTTTTTTTTTTTAAAGAGCATGGAATTGACAAACCTCTAGTGAGACTAACAAAATGAGAGGACACAAATAGGCCCTAATAATATCAAAAGGGTAGGAAGGGAATACTATAAACAGCTCCACAAACGTACTTTTAATAACTTAGATGAAATGGACAACTTTTTTCAAAAACACAGCTACTATAACTCATCCAATATAAGATGGATAATTTGAATAGCCCTCTAAATAGTAAATTTAATTTGTAATTAACAGACTCCCCAAATAGAAATCTCCAGGACCAGATGGTTTTACAGGAGAGTTCTGCAAAGCATTAAGGGAAGAAGTAACTCAAAATTTACACAATATCTTCCAAGAAATAAAAGAGAAGGGGATACTGCCTACTTACTCTAAGATGCTAGTATTACCCTGATACCAAAAGCAGAAAAATTCAGATAAAGAACATTTATGAATATAGATACAGAAATCCTTAACAAGATATTAGCAGGAAGAATTTAGCAATAAATAAATAATTATAAACTACAATCAAGCAGTGGTTATTCCAAGGATATAAGGCAAGTTCAACATTTGAAATAAGACAAGGATGCCCATTATCGCTATGTCTATTCAACATTTTATTGGAGATTCTTGACAGTGAAATGAAACAGCAACAACAAAAAAGAGACACTTAAGAACTGGAAAAAGAGGAAGTAAAATTTTAATTATTTGCAGTAATATGATTGCTGATGCAAAGAGCTGACTCTTTGGAAAAGACCCTGATGCTGGGAAAGATGGAAGGTAAGAGGAGAAGGGATCCACAGAGGATGAGATGGTTGGATGGTTATCACTGACTCAATGGACTTGAGTTTGAGCAAGCTGTGGGAGATAGTGAAGAATAGGGAAGCCTGGTGTGTTGCAATTCATGGGATCACAAACAGTTGGACACAACTTAGTGACTGAACAACAACAGAAAACAAAACAATGTATAAGTTATTAGAAATAATTAGATAGTTTAGCAAGAAAAACATAAAGTCAGTTTTATTTCTATAAACACAGAGCAAACAACTAGAAAGTTAATTAGGGACAAATTGCCATTTGTAATATTGTCAGAGAATATCATGTCTCTAGGAATGAATCTAACTAAACATGAGCAAGACTTCTGCAGGAAATTATAAATTCTCATTAAGAGACATTAATGCAGATAAACATAAATGAAGAGATACAGCATGTTTATCCATAGGAAGAGCTGTTATTGTAAAGATGATATATTCTCCACGTTGACCCTCTAAATGCAATGCAAGTTCACTGAAGTCCTAAATTGAATTATTGTGAAAATCAATAAAATCCTTCTAAAATTTATGTGAAAGAATTAATAACCAAAAGTAGCCATGCGGCTCCTGAGGAAGAGTGGAGAGGGAATGTGCCTCATCAGATATCAAGATTTATGATAAATCATAGTAATTAAGATAATGTGATATCCTATGTTTGTCTTTCTCTATCTGACTTGCTTCATTTAGTATGATAACCTCCAGGTCCATCCATGTTGCGGCAAATGGCATCATTTCATGCTTTTTAATGTCTGAGTAATATTCCATTATATCTATGTGCCACATCTTCTGGAGATTTTCACACTAAGTCATGTAAGTCAGATAGGGAAAGACAAAGATCAGATGATAATTGCTTATATGCAGAATCTTAAAAAATGATACAGGTGAACTTATTTACAAAGCGGAAATAGACTCACAGACTTAGAGAATGAATTTATAATGACCAGGAGGGAAGGGTGGGGGGAGGAATGGATTGGAATTTGAGATTGACACATAACACTGCTATATTTAAAACAGGTAACCAACAAGGACCTACTGTATAGCTCAGGGAGCTCTGCTCCGTATTCTGTAGTAGCCTCGATACAGAGTCGCTCAGTCATACGACTCTTTGTGACCCCATGATTGGGGCCCTCCAGGTTCCTCCATCCAAGGGATTTTCCAGGCAAGAAGAATGGACTGGGTTGCCATTCCCTTCTCCAAAAAAAAGAATAGATGCATGCATATATAAAACTGAATCACTTTGCTCTACACCTGAAACAAACACAACATTTTAATTAACTATTAACTATAACATAAAATAAAAATTTGAAAAACTAGTTTATCTGTAAAAATATAAATGTGCTAGAAATTTATCACGCCCCCAGCTCTCTCTGTCTCTTTTGTTGGTGACATTCTATGTATCTCAAACATTTCACTCTGTATAAATTGGTCTATCAATGAATAACACTTAAAAAAGATAGTGTGGTATCAGCAATGCAGTGGTGTACCCAGGTTAACCAGTAGAATAGAATAGATGCACAGATACAACTAAGGATCTATACAACTTTGGAAGTTCATACAAGTAGCTAGTAAGATAAGTGAAGAAAGAGCCATCCTATGACTGGAACTAGAAAAATATAGTTACTTGTTTGCCAAAAAGTACTTAGTACAAAAATGGCTCCAAATGAATTAAGAACTTAAATTTAACATTTGAAGCTTAGAAGAAAATAATTAATTGAATGTCTTTTACACTTTGAGCTAAGACAAGGTTTCTTTAACAGAATAGAAAAATTGATTAGAAAAGGAAATATTAATAAATTTACATACATTAGAGTTAAAAACTTTGGTTCATTAAATAACTCTTAGAGCTAATGAACCATGAGTAATTGCAGACTGGATGAAGGTATTTGCAATACACACAACAAATAAGGATTTAATATCATGAATATGTAATTAAGCCTAAAATCAATAACAAACTGCAAAGACTTGATAGTGGGAAAGTGGGCACAAGACAGGAGCAGTCATTTTACAGGTGAAAAAGCATGTCCGTTAATTATGTGATGAGGTGTTCAATATCATTTGTCATCAGGGAAATGAAAATATCTAGATCTTAATTAGCTAACTCTATCACCTATATTGACACAATAGGAAAATCTGATAATACCAAGTGTGGGAGAGGATGTAAATCCACAGGGTCTCTTATTTTCCACTGATAGGAGTGTGAAGTGATTGGACTACTTTAGAAAGAAGTTTGGTATTTTTTCTTCAAGTTGAACATTTACATTCCTTAGGCTCCAACAGTTCCTCTCCTAGGTGTTTGCCCAAGAACAACTTTTGTATATGTGCAAACGATGACACATAACATGTTCTTCAAACAGCAAAAGTCTGAAAATAACCCAAATGTCCATTAACAAGAGAGTGTATGAATATACTATTATATTTATAGACTGGAATATTTTAGTCAATATGAAGAAACTGTAATGATATGCAGCAATATGGATGAATGTTAGCCATATATTGAATGTAAAACTCAGTTCCAAAATATTTACAAAGTTGTTATAAAGTAAAAGCACTGAAAATAAAAATGTGCTTTAAGGAATGCATCTTGTTTTGAATTTTGTACTATATGCATGTATGATCTATTCAAAAAGAATCAAAAGTGAGTTGATAGATACTGCTTTATCTGATAGATAATTGTATAGTACTAGAAAACATTTTCCAAGAGCAGCATCATGTTCTTTGAATCTTGGACATTGACAGAGTACAGCGTGTTAGTAGATAAAGGTCAGGGAGCCTGCAAAGAAGAAAGGATTGAAAACACACACACACACACATACACACACACACAATAATTGATGGTAGGTCAAGTTCAAGAATGTGAAAGGAAGAGACACAATCAAGACTCAAGAGATACAAGAGGTGGCCAGATACAGAAATCACAAGAGTTTCTGCAGTCTCTGGAACATCTGTAAGCTCAAGTTTAAGTTTTTGCTTCTATGACAGACTCATTGATTTTCTGGGGCTTTTGGGGAATTATTAGAATGTTGATTTTACTTTCATTCTTTGAAATACTTATCAGTTGTTTAGATGGATACTAACTGTATGTACACGTGCTTTGAAGCCTTTCAGAACTGGGATGAAATGATTGTGATATGAAATTTAATATTTTTAGTAGATTTAAAAATACATTAAAAGAGATTTTCTGGGCTTGTTGTAGTTTTCTGTAATAATCTACTGAAAGAAAATGAGTTTCATTGTTTTGTTTTGATTTTTGATTGTAATTTCTTGCTTCATTTTGTTTTGATAGATTCTCTAACTCTACCAAAAGCACTTAAAGGGTGATCTCACTGCAGGCACATTTAGATAGAATAGGTTAATTGCACACTCAGTGTCAACAGTTGTTCATGGTCATGCACTTAGAGCAAAAATTGCAGTTCACAGCAGAAGTAGGAAATAATCTGTCTATTCTGTTCAGTGTTGCTCCAAACATCAGAGGTTTGGTGGAGGCCAAGTTACCTTCCAGAAGAGATGAAGTAAAATGGGAGGAGAAGGGAGGCTTGAGGTTGACCTCTGCTTCCCCCAGGTATATCCCAAAGCTGTCTAGATCCCCTTGCCATGCCATTCCTTCTCACGTGAGCCAGATCCCACGAGGAACGAGAAGCCTGGATTTCCCTGCCTTGGTAGTCTGGACAACATGTGAAGTAGGACAGTTTCATCATCTTAACTTTCTGGCACCCAAGATCTGTGTCCTACTGAAACTTGCTTCTGTGAAAGAAAGCAAAATTCTCTTGAGCCTAAATTTAAGGAAGTTTAAATCACCTTCCCTCCTCCATGTGTCTGCACATTCCACCTGTAATTGTGGAATGCAAAGCCCACCTTCCAGATAAGGATATTCCACGCAGCAGACAGCAAGCAGGAGGCGGGGGAGATTTGGCAGGAAGATAGGCTGGGGCATAGGGACTCATATGGTGTCCCATAAGCTGGTATACCACGTGTATGATGCCACGGATGTCTGGACCTCTACTTGTTTAGGCTCCAGACATATACATTTGAGACAGAACATTTTTGGGGGGACGGAGGGGCGGCAAGTGATCCATGTAGTCCTTTCTCAGCTTTCAGAATTAATTCTAATTAGCCAAAATAAGAATTCTATAAGCAGCTTAAAGCCAAATGGGAAATCCTTGCAGAGTGGAAAGCTAGATCAGATGAATACGAAAGATTAAAGAGAAATAGTGATGTCCGGTGGGATAAAAATGGCAAAACCAGAAGATTTTACACTTAAGCTGAAAGATGCAATAAGAATAAGAAAAGGATAAAGATAAATATCCTTTAAGCAGATTCAAGTCAAGCAAAACACTCAAATCAGAAGGTTGGCAAGGGAAGATACACGGAGCAGAAGAATGTTTTCATACACTAGATGCGTATGAATATACAAACCCTGATCATTTCAGGATGGAAAAGAATTGACCAAAGAAACCTTACCATCACTGTCTTTTTCAGCATTTGTTGCTTAGAGAGAATTTTTAATTCTATTTTACAAATTTTTTATTGAAGTATAATATGAAGAATTTTTATCATGAAAATGAGTGAAGGTCCAATATAATGGTTGAACTTTTCAGCATCATGTGAATAGCAGTTTACATAAAATTAAAACAGTTGATTTAAACTGATAGTAACACTGTCACAGGTCACTGTTCCCTTACGTGTCTGTCCTGGATGGGAATGACAGAGAGACACAATTTAATAATGAAGGAGAATGAGTAGCATCACGTTTATTTTTTTTTTTTTTAATTTTTTTTTTATTATTATTATTATTTTTTTCCAGTGGGTTTTGTCATACATTGATATGAATCAGCCATGGATTTACATGTATTCCCAATCCCGATGCATCACGTTTAATATTGAGTTTATAATCATCTCTCTTCTCAGTGTGTGTTCAAATACATTTGTTACATCTTCATTATTTCATATATTACACACACACATAGGAGAGACAGAAGATAACAGGGCATGTCATTAGTAACAGCAAAAATTTAGCAATAGAGTTCTGCTACTCAGAAAGCTCAGACCTGTTATGTCCTGCAGAAAGAAGATGAACCAAAGTCATGGAGTGCCTTTAAGAGGGGACGGAAATGAAATTTAACTGTAGTCTGTTTGACTACATATCACCAAATAGGTCTGTAGTGATGCCTATGATTAGGGTGTAAGAATTACACCTATCAGCTCACACATGCCTGTGTTCACCTGAAATTGCCACCTTAGATGGACACAGGACTCCCTTTAAAAAATACATCATTTCCCTCTGTGGAGTGGATCTCTTTGATTTCCTTGTTGGAGAGAAAAGTCCCCATTAGACCTACAGAACTGATGGAACTTTGGTTGATGTGAAGATCACAATAGATGGACTATACAGAGAGACCTGTCTTCTGCTCCTTGACTGAAGTTAAATCAGCTGAAGGCAAACGAAAGGAAAGATGTGAAGAAAGTGACACTCCAGTGGGAGATCCAGGAAATGGATCAAATAAAAAATGATTGAACAATTTGTCAGTGTTTTGAAAACTGGTGCTGTTGTTGTGGAAAAAGAAATGAGCACATCCTTTATCTCTCCAAGTGATTTAGTCCCAGTTAATATTATACACAAGGGTGCTGCATGGCCATATTAGACAATGGATATCTTACATCTGAAAAGCATTTATTTTAGGCTTTCCTTATTTTTAGTGATATGTTTGTTTCAAAGTATGATTCTTCAATAAAATAAATTATGTAGTTTATATTAAAAATTGCTTGAGCAAGAAAAGGAAATAGGTATCTAAGATGAGATTTAAGAAAATCTTGGATACAATGGAATTTGTACATTTAAATGTACAAGTTTACAAGTTTATTAAAGATACTAACACACTTCTTTTTTACAAATGCTTTCAGAGCTTGCTGCTCACTAACACAAATATCCTCAGTGATGCTCCATATTTATTTTCAAGGGTGAATTTTATTTCTGAAAATAACTATGAGTTATTTTGAATCAAGCCTTTGGGTAACCCAAAATAAAAGCTTTTAGGCTGAGTTTCCTCATGTGTTTAACATGTTGGTTCAGATGTATGAGTGACGACTCTCATGAGATAAACTTCGTATCCTGATGTATTTGATAAAATGAAATTAGTTTCACTTTGTAATTAGACCTTGTACCTGAATCAAAGGAGGCCAATGACTGCTCATGCATCATTTGATTTTTAGGCTTTGCTTTTTCTTTGAGTTAAATTAAATACACTGTTACTCACATTATCTCTGAGAAGGAGGCTGGTGATTATAACAGAAGGTGAAAGGAGAGTCAGATGATCATGTTTAGGTTGGGAGACAAAAGGAAAAAGCTGGCACTTTGTGGGCTAAGAGACCTGAAAAGTTAACCTCACAGTAGGCTTGCCTCTAAACGGTCAGTCCAAAGCTCATTGTCCAAGTGAAAGTGTTAGTTGCTCAGTCGTGTCTGACTCTTTGAGACCCCATAGACTGTAGCCCGCCAGGCTCCTCTGTCATATGGGGCTCTCCAGGCAAGAATACTGGAGTGAATTGCCATGCCCTTCTCCAGGAGATCTTCCCCACCCAGGGATCGAACCCAGGTCTCCCATATTGCAGGCAGATTCTTTACCGTTTGAGCTACTGGGAAGGGAACAGTAAATAAATGCTTGAGTTGAGCAACAATTTGTCTCCAAGGAGAGATGTTCAGCGTGTTGGGTGGGGTCAGGCAGGAGGGAGAGGCCACAGTAGACAAGCTGCATGGGAGTGAGGAGCGGAAGAGGAAGAAGGAGCCATCATCCCGCAAGTAGGCTGACCTCTAGCCTTGGGTTCAGAGCAGGGCTCAGATCTAGAGGAAAGCTAGACTCTTGGGTGGAGAAACCAAAGTGGAAGAGTTATGTAGATGAGGACAAAGCCAGCGAGGAGGAAGGTTTGCCTCAAGGCCCAGGGCTCATCCAGGTTCACTGGATCCCGAGTCTTTGGCAGCTGAAGTCCTTTCGGACTCATCCATCAGACATTTTGGGTTTTGAGCTCTCATTATATACTCAACGCTGTGTTTATTACTGGGGACACAGATATAAGTGAGACCCAGCCTCGAAGCTGGTCTGACGAGGACACAGTTGTGTAAATACTAAGCAGACAACTGCAGTTCAGTGCTTTATTAGAGAGAAGAGTAAACAGGAGCAGCTGACTCAAGTGAGCATGGACAGTGGCGATGAGGGAAGAAATTCCTGAAGCAAAGGCAGCCTGCCCGAGTCCTAAAATGCTGAAGAGGTGTCGTCCAGGGAAGGACATTGCGGGGAGGCATTCTAGACAGAGGAAGGTGGCCTGAGCCAAGAAGGGAAGTGTGAGAATGTGAGGCACTCTGGGAATTAAATCCAAATAGTTGGGTACCACTAGAGAGTGGAATGGCATGGGGAGTGATGCTGCGGACCATCCTTGTGAAGAATGGATGCTACTCTAAGGGGTTTGCAATTTTTCTGCAGTCCCAGTAGCCAGGTCTCAGGCTCCCAATATACTTCTGTGATGGTTGACTTTATGTGTTAACTTAACTAGGCCAAGAGGTGACGGATGTTTGGTCAGACATTATTCTGGGTATGTTTGTGAGGGTGTTTCTGGATGAGCTTTACATAAATTAGTAGACTGAGTCTAGTAGATAGCCCTGTCTAAAGGAGGTGAGCCTCATCTGATTGACAACTCAAATAGAACAAAAAAGACTCGAGTAGAGGACAACTCCTCCACTACTGCTTTGAGCTGGGACATCAGTCTTTTTCCTGCCTTTGGACTGGAACTGGAAAGTCAGCTCCTCCTAGGTCTTGACCTTTCCTGCTGGCTTTTGGGTTGGAACTCACATCATGGGTCCCCAACTTGCCAACCACAGATCCTGGAACTTGTCTGACTCCACAGTCATTGTGAGCCAGGTCTTTATAAGGAGCGCCCCATAATGTTTGGTGAATGAACATGAAAAAAAATAAAGAGCTTCCTTCCTTCCTCTCTCACTCCCCTCCCTCCCTCCCTCCTTCCTTCCTTTTTTCTTTCTTCTTGGTTCTGTTTCTCTAGAGAACTCTAGTACAACCTTTCTGGCTATGATCGGTTCAGCGTGATAAGACTGAACTTTCAGGCATAAGGCATAAGTGGTTTCAACTGCTAGAGGTTGGATAAGTCTGAGAATGACATTTCATGAGAATGGTTTTCATCTTAGTAACTAATATATTACAAATAATGTAATCCTAAGTAAGCTATGTCCCTGAATATCCCTCAGATATGCAGATGATACCACTTAATGGCAGAAAGCAAAGAGGAACTAAAGACCCTCTTGATAAAGGTGAAAGAGGAGAGTGAAAATGCTGGCTTAAAACTCGACATTCAAAAAACTAAGATCACAGCCTCTAGTCCTATCACTTTATGGCAAATAGATGGGGAAAAACTGGAAACAGTGTCAGATTTTATTTTCTTGGGCTCCAACATTGTGGATGGTGACTGCAGCCATGAAATTGAAAGACGCTTTCTCCTTGGAAGAATAGCTATGACAAACCTAGATTGTGTATTAAAAAGCAGACATCACCTTGCCAACAAAGGTCCATATAGTCAAAGCTATGGATTTTCCAGTAGTCATATATGGATGTGAGAGTTGGACTATACAGAAGGCTGATTGCTGAAGAACAGCTTTCAAACTGTGTTGCTGGAGAAGACTCTTGAGAATCCCTTGGACTGCAAGGAGAACAAACCAGTCAATCCTAAAGGAAATCAACCATGAATATTCATTGAAAGGACTGGTGCTGAAGTTCCAATACCTTGGCCACCTGATGCAAAGAGCCAACTCATTGGAAAAGACCCTGATGCTGGAAGATTGAAGTCAAGAGGAGAAGGGGTCAACAGAGGATGAGATGGTTGGATGGCGTCATTGACTCAATGGACATGAGTTTGAGCAAGCTCAGGGAGATAGTGAAGGACGGGGAAGACTGGCGTGCTGCGGTCCATGGGTCGCAAAGAGTTGGATACAACTTAGCAACTGAACTGTGTCCCTGAAGTTTCCCTTTAAGCGAAAGAAGTGAATTGTGTTGATTCAGAGTTTTGGTTATCTACTGTGTCAACACATTAACTTTAACTGAATGTCTGCCAAGTTTGTGTGCAATGCCTTCATTTACTTGTTGAGAGATTTACAAAATTAAGGGTATATCCAAAACGTAGTTGCTATTTAATGAAATATCAAGATTTCTGTGATTGTTTTGTCTAGTTTCATTGTATTGCAACATTAGGTTTATTAAATAAACTTTAAGGTTACAATTTTGCCATATGGAGGGAGTTTATTTCAGCTTTTTTATGTTGAGACAATTGGACTAGTGTTAAAATATTTCAAGTGCATTTT
This sequence comes from Dama dama, assembly GCF_033118175.1. Classification (NCBI taxonomy): domain Eukaryota; kingdom Metazoa; phylum Chordata; class Mammalia; order Artiodactyla; family Cervidae; genus Dama; species Dama dama. The sequence continues at coordinate 54,961,890 of NC_083707.1, forward strand.
GTAATTGGTTGTTCTCTTACAGATTTTTTAGCAATACAATCAAGAAAAGCCAGTTAAGTTTGAAGTAGACTTGCCAAGGTCATTTCCAAGTTTATGTGCTCCTGGGCTGGAGATTGAGACTGGATGTTTTATTGAGAAAATGCTTTGTCTCTACGGCAGCATGGCTTTTGTTCTGTATGTTAAGAAGACTTATGTGCTCTGATAACATTTTATTAACAAGCCTATCTGAATATTTCTAGAAGGTTATGTTTCCAAAGAAATTTCTAAATTATGTACTAACTTGTTACTTTGCCAGCTTTTCAATTTTATGTCATTAAAAAAAAATAAATGCAGACAACAGTAGCAAATTACAGCAGCATAAAACCCCACTGTAACACCACATTCTACAAACTTGAATGGAGAATAAAATAGAATGGGATATGCTAGATAAGGCATAATAAATAGTAAGTATATTGAATATGTTGCAACTTGCTTGGAAAATTAGAGTGATTTCCCAATAGAAGTATTTTAATGTGCAAATTTCCTAAATTGTAAAACTCAAAACAAAAAACCACCACCACAACCCTAAAACCACTCACAGCTAAGATATTACCTGCCTAGAAACAGTTTAACTGATTTTTAAATAAGCCTTCTTGGTGATGCTTTGCCAAAGGAATGGGGTCTCTCTTGTTCCTGTTGTGGAATTTTTTTCAAGTAAAGTGGGAGATCTGTTTGTTTCTTGTAGACCTCCCGTGGCCTCCTAATCACTAATATCAACAGGGAGGTAGAATTCTAGAGGCCTCCCTCTGGACAACCTGATGCAATGAGAGAACTTCAAGTTATAATCAGGTTAATTGCTTGAAAACATAAATGACATACAGAAGGCTCGTCATTTCATATGTTAATATGAATGTCTGCTTTAATTTTGTGGAAGACAATACTGGTTCTAGCAGAACTTCTCATGAGTAGTTTTATTTGGCCTGGCAATGAAATATCATTCTGATCAGTAGAAGAATGCAAAGATGGGCTGGAGCAGGATCAATTTTCAGTAGGTAGCCTTTCACCTGAACCTTCTATTTTCATCAGAATTCTTTAGCCATGCTCTTGGATCTGCCAGATGTTCCTAAGTCCAGGAGCTTTTGGTTATAGTGAAGATTGTGGGCTGCGGCAGAGGAGGTCTTCCACACCAAGACGGTTGAGGTGGAAAAGAATGGAAAAGATCCAGGATTGAAAGTGTTCCTCAGAACAACTTAGGACAACTTTTGAATTCCTCCAACTCTCAGTTTTTCTGGAGATTTGTGCTAATCTTCTCACTCCTTGTTGGTTTCCCCTCCAACAGGCACCTAGCTTTTAACTTTCTCCTCTCTGCTAAGTCAGTTGATACTTAGGTTTTATTTTCATGTCTCCGACACATGATTGACATCTCTTAGGTTACTGTTGGAACTCTTCTTGGTTGATGCCTTCATAATTTTTATTTCTTTTTTTTTCAGTCCTTTCCTATTATTTTAGTGGAATTTTAGAGACAGATGAAAGACATATGGAAGTTCAATTCCTCATGTTTAGAAATCCCTACGAATTTTTTATTTCAAGGCAGTACTATGATTGTTTTCTTTTTCTTTGTATACTGGGATGCCTCCAGAAATCAGGATGACAGTGCTGGAATGTGTTTTTCATTGATGTAGAATGCAGTTGCTACCACTGCTTCATGAAAAAACTCTCAGTTCATTAGGAATAGAGGGGAACTTCTTCAACTTGATGAAGATTATGTACAGAAAACCTATAGCTAACATTGCACTCAATGGTAAGAAACTCAAAGATCAGGTACAAGGCAAGGGTGTCCCTTCTTATAAGTCCTTTTCAACATTATACTGAACGTTCTACTAATGCAGTAAAACAAGGGAAGAAAATAAAAGGATATACACATTGGGAATGAGTGTACAAATCTGTCTTTCTTCACAGATTACATGATCACCATGTAAATCTGAGAGAGTGAAAACACATACACAACCTCTTGGAACTGAAAAGTGATTATACCAAGGTTGCATGATACAAGGTTAATAAAAAGTCAGTCACTTAACCATATACCTGAAATGAAGAAGTGGAATTTTAGCTAAAAACTGAATACCATTTACATTAGCATCCCCCCAAATGAAATACTTAGATGTAAGTCTAACAAAATATGTATAAAATCTACATGAGGAAAGCTACAAAACTCTTATGACTGAGATCAAGAAAAATTAAATAAATAGATAGTCCATGTTCATGGTTGGTGATGGTAGTTTAGTTGCTAAATTGTGTTCTACTCTTGTGACCCCATGGACTATAGCCCGCCAGGCTCCTCTGTCTATGGGATTTTCCAGGCAAAAATATTGGAGTGGGTTGCCATTTCTTTCTCCAGGGGATCTTCTTGACCCAGGGATCCAACCCAGGTCTCCTACATGGCAGGCAGATTCTTTACCGACTGAACTACCATCATGGATAGGAAAACTCCATATTGTCAAGATGTTTTCCCCAACCTGATCTATAGATTTAGTGCAGTCTTATTCAGAACCCCAGAAAGTTATTTTGACAAATTGATTCTAAAGTTTATATGGAGAGGCAAAGGACTCAGAATAGGCAACTCAATATTGAAAAGAGAAGTATAAAGTTGGAGAACTGATGCTTTTTCACTTCAAGAATTACTATAGAACTATATGGCAAATAGATGGAGAAACAGTGGTTGACTTTATTTTTCTGGGCTCCAAAATCACTGCAGATGGTGACTGCAGCCATGAAATTAAAAGACACTTACTCCTTGGAAGAAAAGTTATGACCAACCTACACAGCATATTGAAAAGCAGAGACATTACTTTGTCAACAAAGGTCCGTCTAGTCAAGGCTATGGTTTTTCCAGTGGTCATGTATGGATGTGAGAGTTGGACTATAAAGAAAACTGAGTGCTGAAGAATGGATGCTTTTGAACTGTGGTGTTGGAGAAGACCCTTGAGAGTCCCTTGGACTACAAGGAGATCCAACCAGTCTGTCCTAAAGGAAATCAGTCCTGGGTGTTCATTGGTGGGACTGATGTTGAAGCTGAAACTCCAATACTTTGGCCACCTGATGCAAAGAGTTGAATCTTTGGAAAAGACCCTGATGCTGGGAAAGATTGAGGGCAGGAGAAGAAGGGATGACAGAGGATGAGATGGTTGGACAGCATCACCAACTCAGTGGACGTGGGTTTGGGTGAACTCCGGGAGTTGGTGATGGACAGGGAGGCCTGGCGTGCTGCAGTTCTTAGAGTCGCAAAGAGTCGGACGTGACTTGAGTGACTGAACTGAATCAAGACAATGTAGTATTGAGGAAGAAATAGGCAAACAAATCACTGGAACAGAGTAGAGAGCCTAGAAACCCTCATAAACATAGTGAACTGATCTTTGACAAAGGAGTAAAGGCAATATATGGGGTAAAGATAGTCTCCTTAGCAAATAGTGCTAGAACAACAGGATATGCATATACAAAAAAAAAAAAAAAAGAGAGAATCTAGACCCAAACCTTACATCCTTCACAAAAGTTAACTCAAGATGGATGATAGACCTAAATGTGAAGTGTAAGACTATAAAATTTTTAGAAGGTAACATAGGAGAAAATCTAGATAACTTTGGGTATGAAGATGCCCTTCTAGGTATAACAAGAAAGGTATCATCCATGAAAGAACTAGTTGATAAGCAAGGCTTCATTAAAATTAAGTTCTGCTCCATGAATGACACCATCAAAAGAATGAAAGGACAAACCACAGACTGGAAGAAAACAGGTACAAAAGTCACATCAGATGTGAGTGTTATCCCAAATATACAAAGAAGTCTTAAAACTCAACAATAAGAAAACAAACAACCTGATTAAAAAATGGGCCAATGACCTTCACAGGTAGCTCACTAAAGAAGATACAAAGATGGCAAATAAGAAAATGAAAAGATGTTCCACATAACATGTCATCAGAGAAATAGAAGTGAAAACGAGATACCACTACACACCTGTTAGAATGGCTAAAATCTGAAACACTGATGACTCCAAATGCTGGTGAAAATGTGAAGCAACAGGAACTCTCATATATTGCTGGTGGGAATGCAAACGGTCCAGCAACGGTCCAGTCTGGTGTTTTTTTCCCAAAGCTAAACATTCAATGAATTATACAGTGCAGCAGTCTCACTACTTGCTGTTGGAAGAGAGTTGAATACTTACGTCCACATGGAAACCTGCACAGGGATATTCATAAAAAGCTCTGTTCATAATTGCCAAAACTTGGAAGCAACCAAGATGTCCCTCCGTAGGTGAATAGATTTTTAAACTAGGTATCTATGTTTAAGTTATGACACATACAGAGGTCTGGATACATCCAGACAATTGGAATATCACTCAACACTAAAAAGAAATGAGCTATCAAGCCATGAGAAGACATGGAGTACTAAGGCATGAGTACTATGTGAAAGGAGCCAATCTGAAAAGGATATGTACAGTATGATTCCAACTATATGACATTCTGGAAAAGGTAAAATTCTGGAGACAATAAGATCAGTTATTCCTAGGAATGAGGGTCAGAAGAGGGAGGGATGAGTAAGCAGAGGACAGAGGATTTTTAGGGTGGTAAAAATACTCAGTATGATATGATGATGGATATATGTCATTATTATTTCCTTGGTGGCTCAGTGGTAAAGAATTTGCCTGCCAGTCTGCCTGCCAGGAGACTCAGGTTGGATCCCTGCATCGGGAAGATCCCCTGGAGAGGGAAATGGCAACCCACTCCAATATTCTTGCCTGGGAAATCCCATGGACAGAGGAGCCTCGCAGTCTAGTCCATGGGGTCGCAAAAGAGCTGGTCATGACTTAGCAACCTACACACACACAGACACACACACACACACACATCATTACACATTTGTCCAAACACCTAGAATGTACAGTACCAATGGGGAACATTATGGACTTTGAGTGACTATGATGTATTAATGCAGGTTCATCTTTGGAACAAATGGACTATGTTTGGAGCAGGGAGTGTGTGGGAAATCTCGGTACCTTATTCTCAGGTTTTTTTTTGTGTGTGTGTGAACCTCAACTGCTCTAAAAGAGTTAAATCTTTTTATAAAAAATGCAGTTGCTTGGGCATGATCAGCAGAAAATTGGGGAAGGCCCCTCAGAAAGCTATCTGCATGATGTTTTGAGGGTCCATGGGGTTGGGAAGAGTCAGACACAGCTTGGCGACTGAACAACAGCAGCAAGTGAGGGAAATGAGAGCAGAATGAGCCCAGGAAGCAGAATTGGCCCACTCACAAGGACTTAGGTGTTGGAGTAAGGGGCTTCTGCATAAGTCTATATTTTGAATTTGTTTCCCAACCCAGCCTTCCATGGAATCTCATGTGATTCTAACTGGGAGAGGAATAGCTGGAAGCCAAAATGGGAAGAGTAAAGCTCTGTAAGATGTCAGGACCTCAGAAGTACTCCTTTGGGACCGTCTCCAGCCTTGTTCAGTAAGGAACCTGACATACACGCTCAGCACAGCTGCTAGACTAGTCACACAAGTTGAGCAGTCTAGAATTCTAGACTCGAAACTTTGAGAGCACAGACAGACCACATATCCCTTGTTTTCTGCTGCGTCCCCAGGATCTAGTATAGTACTGGAGAATTGATAAATACTGGTTGAATGACTGCCTGGCTGTTGGAACATGTAGCCTAAAGGTTGTTGCATTCACTTAATTCAAGTTTCCTTGAGAAGTACTGAGAGGGATAGGAGCATGAGAGAAGATTCCCATCCTCCAGAAGGAAAGTCCTGCAGGGAGATGAGACGTGGATAATACTTCTGTACTAAAGCTGGGTAGGATCAATGGTATGGGATGGTCCTGGTAATATAATGAAGATTTATACGTTTCTAGACTTATTAGGTGAAAATGGTGGGTGCATGGGGAGCTCAGAAACCTGCAGTGATGTGAGATGGACAGGAATGGCAGGGATAAAGCAAGACCAAGGCAAGAGCTTGGGAAGGTGGATGCGTGGTCTGGTGAGAGCCTTAGGGCCAGGTGTGAGTCCAAGGAACACAGTGGGAAGGGCATGGAATTGAGAATTAAAAAGTGGATCTGGGGACTTCTGGTGAAGAACCCACCTGCCAATGCAGGAGATATAAGAGACGCAGAGTCGACCCCTGGGTCGGGAAGATCTCCTGGAGGAGGGCATGGCAACCCACTCTAGTATTCTTGCCTGGAGAATCCCATGGACAGAAGAGCCTGGCGGGCTGCAGTCCATAAGGTTGCACAGAATTGGACAAGACGGAAATGACTTAGCACGCGTGCATTGGGAACTCCCCTGATGGTCCAGTGGTTAAGACTGTGCTTTTGCTGCCTGGGGGGGGGGGGGGGGGGGTGGGATGGGGAGGGTGGTGGGATGGGGGGGGTGGGCGTGAGTTTGATTCTTGGTTGGGAAACTAAGATCCTGCCTGCCATGCAGTGTGGCCAAAAATAAGTAAATAGATAAATAAATAAAAGGTGGGTCTGGGTTTAAATTCCGACCCAGCCACTAAATGGCTGTGTGAACTGCCTTTTATCCACGGATTATGGAGACAAAAGAGAAGAAGGTGTGTGAGTGCTTGTGAATATTCAATAAGTGCTAGTAAAATGCAAGAGAAAAGTAGGAGACTGAGTTGGAAAGACGGGCTGAAAGGCATGTTCTGGTTGGGCTTGCACGTCAGCCTGAGGAGTGTTAGTGATAAGGTGAGAATCCAGGAAGACGTCAGTGGCAGTGGCACGGAGGAGGGTCTGTGGGAGGAGAACGCGGAGGGAGGCCAGTTAACTAAGTGATTCTAATAGATGACCTTTGAAATCGGGAAGACCTGAATGATTTCGGTGGAAGTGAGAATGGAAAGAAGGGATGGCTGCCCTGGCAGTTCAGCGGGAGTCAGGGGAACTTGGCAGCAGTCAGGATGTCTCCCGGGTTTGCTTTTGTGCTGAGGCTGAGAATAACAGGCCAGGTGGGATTCTTGGGATCACAGCTGAAACCACAACAAGCTCCTGTTTCTCGCACAGCTACTGTGTGTCAGCCACACACCCAGGCCCGTGGAAGCTACAGCAGCTTAACGAGGACACTGAGTCACGCAGAGGCCAATGATGGTGTCCAAAACTGTCCCTTTAGTTAAATGTCAGAGTCAGAACCTAAGTCCAGGCCTGATTGATTTCAAAATTCATGCTCTTAACCATGCCTCTAAGTGCAAAACCAAATAAGTTATCATGCTTGCATTTACTGACGACTGACCATGTGCTGTATGCTTTATGAAGGTTCAGAGTCTGGGGGCTAATGGTTACCCTTCGACTATTTCCAACACTCAGGGTGATAAAGGATATACTTAAAACTGCTAGTAAATAGCAGACAAAAACATTGACGTTTTAATGGAGTACCAGTACTATGTAATCCCTGCAGTAGGCCATAATGGGTTAAGTGGCAGCCTCCTAGCTTTTGTACCAGATCTAAGCCATAAGACATTCACAGGGGTTTGCCTTCAGAAAGAAATGACTCTGTCAAGCAGACTCGGTCTAATGACTCAGGCCTGTGCGGTTTGCCCAGGCAGGAGGGACAGGGAGAAACGAAGGCTGGCTTCAGCTCTCCCACGCTGGTGAGGCCCCTCTCGGGTGGCTTAAGGGCAGCTTTGCTCTTTAGCCCAACCCTAAAGGGAGTAAACAGACGAGGGTGCTTTGGAGGCACATTCAGGACCTCTGTGAATGGGTTTGGCCCCAGGGATTGTCTTGTTTCATTTTAAAATGTTTACTCATGTGGCTGCATCAGGTCTCAGTTGTGGCATGTGGGCTGTTCGTTGCGGTGTGTGTGTTTCTCTCTAGTTGTGGTGCTTGGGCTCAGTAGTTGTGGTGCTCGGGCTCAGTAGTTGTGGTGCTCGGGCTCAGTAGTTGTGGTGCTCGGGCTCAGTAGTTTGTGGTGCTTGAGCTCAGTAGCTGTGGTGCTCAGGCTCAGTAGTTGTGGTGCTCGGGCTCAGTAGTTGTGGTGCTCAGCCTCAGTAGTTGTGGTGCTCGGGCTCAGTAGTTTGTGGTGCTTAAGCTCAGTAGCTGTGGTGCTCAGGCTCAGTAGTTTGTGGTACTTGGGCTCAGTGGTTGTGGTGCTTGGGCTCAGTGGTTGTGGTGCTGAGGCTCAGTAGTTATGGTGCTCAGGCTCAGTAGTTTGTGATGCTCGAGCTCAGTAGCTGTGGTGCTCGGACTCAGTAGCTGTGGTGCTCGGGCTCAGTAGTTGGGTGCTCAGGCTCAGTAGCTGTGGTGCTCAGGCTCAGTAGTTGGGTGCTCAGGCTCAGTAGTTGTGGTGTACAAGCTTAGTTGCCCCTTGGCATGTGGGATCTTAGTTCCTTGACCAGGGATTGAGTCCATATCCCCTGCATTATAAGGCAGTTTATTAACCACTGGACCATCAGGGAAGTCCCCCCGAGTGTTGTTTTAGAGCCCACCAGCCAGGGTGATGAGAGGGAGAGGAAATGTCTATGTCAGAATTTTGTACTGATACCCAGCATACGAGTGCCCCACTTCCTTCTAGAACTCAGGACTGGCTTCCTCTGTCAGGATCAGAGAGCGGCTCCTCCTCCCTGGGCAGGGAGGATTTATTCCTGACAACAGTTGAAAGAGTTGATTCCTCCACCACCCCTTATTGCCATGTTGCTAGGACTTTTCTTTCTAGAAAGTTGAGAGAGGAGTAAGCATTTCTCTAATATATACATTTAGTGTCTATTTTTTCAACAGCCCTGCCAAGAAGACATTTTTATGATTATCTCTGTTGACTTCATGGAGACCTCGAAGTTTAGATAATTTAAGTGATTTGCCTGAGATGCAGAGAAAGCAGTTTTAGAGCTGGAAACGCAGCCTGGGTCTGGATGGTGTCCAGGCTCACATCCTTACCCCACTGCACGTTTCCCTTTGAGTGACAGCTGCAGCACGTGGAGCCAGGACTGTGCTGGGCGCTCGGCTGTATTGGCTGTGAACTTCACCACCATCCCGGAAAGCTCTGTTATTCCCATTTTACAGATGACGAAGCACATTCACTGAGTATATTATGCAACTGATTCCAAGGCAGGTACTAATGAAACATGCAGGAAGGGTTTGAAAGGGAGTCTTTAATCCCAGGCCTTTGAATTTCCCACTTTTTAATGTTTGTATTGTCCCTCATTGTTGTTGTTTAGTTGCTGAGTCATGTCTGTGACCCCATGGACTGCAGCATGCCAGGCTTCCCTGTTGTTCACTATCTCCTTCATTGTCATGTTTTAGGCATTTTTACTGTATGTGTTATTATTTTTACAGGTGTTAATACAAGTGTGTGTAGTTATTTATGTATTCCACTTTAAAAAGTGTATTTGTTGATATGACTGGACCGGGTCTTAGCTGCAGCACACAGGATCTTTCGTCGCCGCATACGAATTTTTAGTTGTGGCACGTGGGATCCAGTTCCCTGACCAAGGATTGAACCCGGGCCCCCTACATTGGGAGCACAGAGTCTAAGCCACTGAACTACCAGGGAAGGTCCTATATATTCCACTGTTAAATGATACTAATTTTTATTGTTTTATTTGCTGACAAAGGTCCATCTAGTCAAAGTTATGGTTTTATGAGTAATCATGTATGGATGTGAGAGTTGGACTATAAAGAAAGCTGAGCGCCAAAGAATTGATGCTTTTGAACTGTGGTGTTGAAGAAGACCCTTGAGAGTCCCGTGGACTGCAAGGAGATCCAACCAGTTCATCCTAAAGGAAATCAGTCCTGAATATTCATTGGAAGGACTGATGCTGAAGTTGAAACTCCAATACTCTGGCCACCTGATGTGAAGAACTGACTCATTGGAAAAGACCCTGATGCTGGGAAAGACTGAAGGCAGAAGTAGTAGGGGACGGCAGAGGATGAGATGGTTGGATGGCATCACCGACTCAATAGACATGAGTTTGAGCAAGCTCTGGGAGTCTGTGATGGAAGCCTGGTGTGCTGCAGTCCTTTGGGTCCCAAAGAGTCGGACATGACTGAGCAACTGAACTGAGCTGAACTTTTATTATGTGATTTTTTAGTGGTTATTTGAGCAAAATATAGGTTACTTCTTATTTTGCACACACTATTTGGAACAGATTATAGCCTTCTGCTTTAATTTTACAAGCTCCATTGCCAGAGATTCATAATATTGGTTGGAGCCTTAGGAATGAATGATATGGGTATGTCCCCCTGAACCTGAATAGAATGTATTCAAATGAATCCACACAACTGCCCCTTTCTGGGCAGATAACAGGTAAAACTGTGTGGTACCAAAGAGACATCATTTATAAATTAAAACCTGTAAAGCAGGTTACTTCCTTATAGCTACTTTCTTACAGGTTGGTGCTTCAGCAATGTATCGCGAGGATAGAGCCAAATAACTAAACCAATATTTGGAAATAAATGAAACACTTTGTTTATCTGGTACTCAGTTTTAACACCCAGTCCATCTAATGTCCAAATGATGAAGCCTCAGTAAATGGACGTATTGAGGAAAGTTCTATCAGAGGCTCCTTAGAGTCATTTTCTTTATGCTTCACATTTTTGTAGCATCACAACCCTGTTCTAACCATAACTTTGATTCTCAAGACATTTCCTTTGAGCAAGTGGGAATTGCCATTTACAGAAGCTTAAGTTAACTGAAAATTAAATTAACTTTATATGAGGTAACTTGTGCAAGATAGCGTAGAATAAGCATAAGAAATCAGAGGTTTCTTGACATAGAGGGATAAAATTTTCTCCCTGGTATATTTTATTTTACATGGTATGTATGCTAAAAATGTCTTTATTAACCTCAAGAAAATACATATTACATAAGGTAAAAAAAAAAAAAAATTCCCCTTATCACGTGGTTAGGGGCTGCCCAGGTGGCACTAGTGGTAAAGAATCTGACTGCGATGCAGGAGACATAAAAGACCAGATTCAGACCCTGAGTCAGGAAGATCCCCTGGAGGAGGAAATGGCAACCCACTCCAGTATTTTTGCCTGGAGAATCCCATGGACAGAGGAGCCTGGTGGGCTACATCTCACGGGGTCGGAAAGAGTCAGACACAACCCAGCCCACAGGCACAGAATCATGTGGTGTATTCCAAAGGGAAAATGCCAGAAAATGTAATCTCTTGTGATATCAGAAAGTTTCTAGACGACAATTCATTGATTGAAGCTGTCATCTTTGTATAATTTTGATTATAGAGAGGAACACTTATTGCCTTTCCCCCCAAAAATTCTTAATAGAAATGAAGACATTTTATGTCAATTTCTTACATATTCATATTCACTTTGCTCTGTGGCAAAGACCAAGGTGACATGCAAGGTCAGTGATGGTCAAGACCAGCTGGAATTCACAATAAGAAGCACTTAGATTCCCAAGGAAGAGCTGGTGGCTCTAGAAGCATTCATGGGGTAAAACTGAATAAAGAATGATGGATGTGAATGCCCACAGGCCTTGGCTTTCACGGTTTTCCAGAAGGAAAACCTTTCCTTCCTGCCTTCAGAAGGAAGGCAGGACTCCCTTCCTTTCTGCCATGGCTGAGCATCTTTATCTCTTATTAGGGGCAGAGAATTTGGCAATTTTAAAACTAAACTAAACCCTTCAGGGTAAGTCAATGACCACATCCTGAACTTTAAATCTGGAACCTTCTGTTGGTTAACGACAGCTTTTTTGACAGAAGAAGAGAGACTCATAAATTTGTACAGGTTTTAGGAGAGCTTCCCTAGTAACTCAGCTGGTAAAGAATCGGCCTGCAAAGCAGGAGACCCCGGTTCGATTCTTGGGTCGGGAAGATCCGTATTCTTGGGCTTCCCTGGTGGCTCAGCTGGTAAAGAATCGGCCTGCAAAGTGGGTTGATCCCTGGGTTGGGAAGATCCCCTGGAGAAGGGAAAGGCTGCCCACTCCGGTACACTGGCCTGGAGAATTCCATGGGCTGTGTAGTCCATGGGGCGGCAAAGAGTCGGACACGGCTGAGCGACTTTTGCTTTAGGAGAGGGCAGGACCAAGTGCTCACTGGCTTGCGGTCTGTTACTGGGGCCACTGCTATTGAGTGACGGGCTCACCTCGGGGAGTTTGCCTGAACTGTTTGCTCTTCATTTTCCTCACATGTGTAAAGGTAAATTTAGACTAATAATTTTTAAAGTCTCTTAATCCCATCCCAACAGATCTATTAGTCTAGTTGTAAGCCCCTGCATAGGAGGATCATCTAAGCAATTATGAGTGAAGGTAACTTTAATATAAAACAATACGAAGAAATCTGAATGTATGACAAAGGAATCGTGGAATGAGAGGAGTTGTGTATTTAGTCAAGATTAAGTTAAGGCGGACTTGACTTATCGTCCTAAATGGCACAACTTGAAAACCAGACAAAATATTTGAAACAATCATTTTTAAGACATTAGAGAAAGAGAGAGAGAGAGAGAAAAATAAAGACATTAGAAATCAGGCAATAAGACATTTTGTAAAAAAGAAAAAAAGAAATCAGGCCGAAGACAGTGCTGAGACAAAGGCGTTTGTGCTAAGTCACTTCTGACTCCTTGAGACCCCATGGACTGTAGCCCGCCAGGCTCCTCTGTCCATGGGATTCTCCAGGCAGGAATACTTGATTGGGTTGCTGTGCCCTCCTCCAGGGGATTTCCCTGACTCAGGGACTGAACCCATGTCTCTTAAGTCTCCTGCGTTGGCAGGTGTGTTTTTTACCACTAGTGCCATCTGGGAAGCCCGCTAAGGAAACAAATATAATTGCCTCCGCTGATTGCTTTGATATGGTCTCCAGGGCATGATGCTAGAAGGAGACCCAGGCAGAGGCTGACTGTCTCCCTGAGTTTGGTAGATGGACTTGGGAGTCTGGGATGGCCGGTGTAGTTGGAGTTTACAGGACAAAATACAGGAGGGGAGAGAGCTGCAGAGACAGAGAGAGGCAGAGAGGGGGAGAGAGGCAAGGAGACAGAAAGAAAGGAGAGATGAAGGGAGAGAGCAAATTCTAGAGAAATGCAGAAGGTCCTTCTTGAGTCTTCAGCTAAATGCTGATTAATTCATGCATGTCAGGAAACTAGGTGAGGCTGGAGAAAGTATGACTGAATAAAGAATAAAGGGGACAATCCTGAGAGATCACACAGGGCTTGGTATAGTTCCTGTCCCTCTAAATCAGAGTAGAAAACCTCATGATTCTTGGGACATTGTTTACATTGAGTCAGTGGCAGGACAAAACGAAGGGAAAGAGAATGTCTACATAGCTGTTTTAGATCTAATAACCCCAAACTGGAAGCAACTCGCACATTCATCAGTAGATGAACTGTAAACAAATTGTGGTTTATATATATAATAGAAAATGGCTTAGCTGTAGAAGGAAATGTGCTATTGATAGATGCTCCAATATGGATGAGTCTCAAAATAACAAAACTGTTATTCTAGTTTTTTTCTCTTTTTGCGTCCCACTTGAGTGTTGGGCAGAGTGCTGGTAAATTCTAGGGTAAATACTGTGCTGGGAAAATGGGAAAGATTCTGTAGGGGAGACATCACTTCCTAGTGGGGACTCAAGGAATGAGAGAGGCAACTCACTTATACAGCCGGATAAAAGGCGGAGGCTGACTGGCCGCCAGGTCAGGGCAGGAATCAGGGGAAGATGAGGGGATTCACAGCGGCAAGGACACCTCAAGTTGGCTGACCTCAGGTCCTTCCTTCACCCTCCTTCTTCCCGCCCCCGCAGAGACAGCCACAGTGTTTCCCGAGCTCTCAGGGGAAGGTCTCAGAGCCAGCTTTTGGGAGAAAGATTCAGTTACGGTTATCAATGGGTGCTTTTTCATTTTTAGGAAATCATAGTTTCGACTTTGCAGAGCTTTCTGAACAAGTTAAGGTGAGACAGAATGACGAGTGCTAAGTACAGCCTTGGAACGGTTTCTAAGTGGGAATTCCCTGTGTGATCCAGTGGTTAGGACTCTAGTTCCACAGCAGAGGGTGAAGGTTTGATCCCTGAGAGAAGCCAGGATCATGAATGAATTCAAGGAGGAGAAATTTTTTTTTTCCAATTAAAAATAATTTTTTTTAATCTACAATGTTGTCTTGGTTTCAGATATATAGGAAAATGATTCAGCTATTATATAGATAGGTAGATTTAGATAGGTAGATTTAGACAGATAACAGATAGATATATATTCTTTTTCAGATTCTTTTCCATTATAGGTTATTAAGATATAGAATATAGTTCCCTGTGCTATACATTAGGTCCTTATTAGTTATCTGTTTTATATATGATGGTGTGTAGATACTAATCCCAAAGAGAAAGTTTTGATTTGTGTCTTGAAAAGTAAATAAAATTCAGCCTAAGAAAATGGATCAGAGGGCATCCCAGCCTGGTGGAAAATCAGTGTGGTCAAAGACGAGGAGGGAGGAAGAACTAGGACTCTATTTCTGGCCCAGGATGAAAGCTCTGTGTGCACAGGAAAGAATAAATGCTTTTGTACAGTCTTTTTAGTTAATACCATACGCTGCTTAATAAAATAGAGGATCGCCATGCTTTTCATTCATAGAGCTCAAATTAGGATATAATAAGAGGCATTTGTATCCGTCAGAATTCAGTTGCAAAAAAAATGGAGTGTTCAGATATTGTAAGCAGAAGGGGAGTGAGGTGCTTTCCAAACTGTCGGGAGGGCTGGAGAAGAGATTCCAGTAGTTTGCTAGTTTCAGAGGCAAATGGAGGCAGCAGAGCTTAAGTGCTTTTACTGTTTACATGCAAAAGGAACTCTAGAATCTTTGGATGCCTCAGTTTGCCTTGGATTACCACATAGTAGTCAACCTGGGAATGTTGGAAAAAAAAAAAATCCATGAACATATGTGAAGGTCACTATTCCGTAAAAGTACAGATGTGCTCGTTAATAGAAATTTCATTCTTGAGTCTCCCACGGGCCTTGCACGATAACTCACACATTAGTAGGCGATTCATTAATATTTACTGAATGAATCTCATAAGAAAGTAAATAAATCACATAATTCCTGTTACGGTGATTTCAAAAAAATGGTATAGATTTCCAGCACTCCTCTAAAAGGATGGCATACAAGAGATACATTTTTTTTTTTTTTTTAATTTTTATTATTATTATTATTTTTTTTTTCCAGTGGG
Organism: Dama dama; assembly: GCF_033118175.1. Classification (NCBI taxonomy): domain Eukaryota; kingdom Metazoa; phylum Chordata; class Mammalia; order Artiodactyla; family Cervidae; genus Dama; species Dama dama. The sequence continues at coordinate 54,977,002 of NC_083707.1, forward strand.
TTTTGTCATACTCTTGTAAAAAAAAAAAAAAACAAACAAAAAAAAAAAAAAAATAAAAGGATGGCATATATTCAGCTTTGCAGTTCTGTGAAATGTGACCCATGCTATGATGCTGTTGATATATGTAATAGTACTTCGTGATAAAGGTGGAACTTCTTGTTTTTACAATCCCAAAGTGATGTCAAGGAAAATGACTTTTTAAGTCATTGAAGGTTGATGTCTGCTGGTTTAAGAAATGTGCCTGAACACATTTGATCTTTTTCAGGTTGGGTAGCTGCCTCAACACATAGGCAGAAATGGAGGAAAACACTTGGCTAATAACATCCTAACTCCCCTTAATGTTTTTGTTTACTCCAGCCTTGCATGACCGGCAGCAGGGTAATTGTGTTAAGTTTGGGTAAAATAGTTCTCATCACACAGACCCCCAGCAGGGCACAGGAAGTTAGTTTAAACTAAACTGTATCTACTTCGGAATAGAAATACTGGCGCTAAAATAAAAAGACAGAAAATCTTTTTCACTTTAGGGACATTAAAAAGTCAAATGGACTTGGCTGGTGGAGCAGTTAATACAAGGTGGATATCAGAAACTTCAAAAATCCCTTACTGTTTAGGAATTTTGAGCATCCTTTTAATCATTAGCTGAAGAGGGCTCCTTTAGAAGCAGATACATCTATGTTATCTATCTGCTTTGCAGATATTATTTTAGAGATACACACACACGAGAGAGAGAGAGAGATAGAGATATGGGGCTTCCCTGGGGGCTCAGTGGTGAAGAAGCCGACCGCCATTCAGGAGACACATGTTCAACCCCTGGCCTGGGAAGATCCCCTGGAGAAGGACATGGCAACCCACTCCAGTATTCTTGCCTGGAGAACCTCATGGGCAGAGAAGCCTGGCGGGCTGCAGTCTCTGGGGTTGAAAAGAGTCAGACACAACTGAGTGACTAGGCAGCAATAGCAACAACAAATGTATCTATCTATCTAAATATAGATGGATATAGATAGTTAGATATCTTTGTACATATCTATGTCTCCAACATATCCAAAAACCAAATATCAGCTTTTAAATATTTATTTTTGAAGTGATTGTCTCGTAACATCAGGAGAAATATTCTAAGTCCTTGTGGAGGAGCATAAGCTCTAAGTAACCTAGACTGGTACAGTCGGGCGGTACCGTGCAGTCTCTGAACCTAGGAGTCAGGAAATCGGTACCAAATGATGTACTCTGGCTTTCCCTCATTTCCCAGAGTGATTTCATCTCCTGTTCTAAAAATAGGATGAAATGGAGATGGCTTCACATTTTTCCACCTCCCACATATGTCCCAATCTTCTCCATCGTCGATTTAAAAAAAAGAAATCTACTTGCAAATGAATCATTAATTCTATAAGGAGTTTTCTTCTGTCTTCCTGCACAGGTAACATTTGTTTCACAAGAATCAGAATCACTTAGTATTTTGGGCTTGACTTTTCTTATAATAACACTGTGATTTTTGGTTGTTTGTTCCAGTTTGTTTTGCTTTTTCAAATCAGCATGTTATCATCTTTGCTTTGCTTTTCCACCTGACCAGCTGGAACAATTAAATATCCCTAAAGATACAGATTCTGATACCCTGTTCTGATTGTGTGTTTCTATTTAGCTTCTAAGAAGACTCTGAACGTAACTTCTCTAGGACTCTTTTAGAGTTTTTCTTTTTTTAATAAATTGGGATCAGACATGGTGTCCGCTGCACTGACTTTCTAATAAAGGAATTTCTAAACACTCTATCCCTCTTTTCACTCCAACCAGGAATGCGTGAGGGAAATTGACCTGTGTGCCAGCTTTCCCAGGCAACTTTGGGGCTTCCGTGACACTCCTGTCTTTCATAAAGGAAGGGGGCTATTATCTGCATGCTATTTTCATTAGGAATACAGTGGGAACATCTTCATTAGAGACGGAGAGTGCGCTTGATGTGCTCTGTTGTGATAATGAGGGGAAGGGTGTGAAGGGGAAGATAAGAGGAGCAAGCGTTTAACTGGAAGCATTCCACCTGGCTTCTGCTTCATTTTATTTAATTGGATGAGGAACATTTTCTGCCTGTGAAAACAGCCAAATGTCCCAGATTGGGAGTCGAAAAGCCAGGCTTTGAGGACATCGTCAAGAGCGGTGTTTCATGTCCCTCTTTCTCCTCCCTATGGGTGTCTCGGACTTTTCAGCTTTGAAACGAGCAAATGGACCCTACATCGGTCATTCAGAAATGCCAGAAAGATGCAGTTTAGAGGGAAAAGCCCATCTTGGACAGAGTCACAATAAATTCCATTCTCAAGCCTTTGGTGGTTACTTTTCTGTATTTCTCTTCCACTTTAAACACCCCTAGACTTTTTGTCTGTATTATTTATTTATCTCTCCTCTTTGTAAGGGGCTTTTCAGTGCTCAGTGGTTAAGAATCCACCTGCCAATGCAGGAGACACAGGTTTGATCCTGGGTAGAGAAGATTCCCTGGAGAAGGAAATGGCAAGTCACACTAGCATTCTTGCCTGGGAAATCCCATGGGCAGGAGCCTCAAGGACTATAATCCATGGGGTTGCAGAGAGTCAGACATAACTGAGCGACTGAGCTAGCATACAGTCCCCTTTATAAAGACTTGGCTCTTCTGTGTCCTGTCCCTTCAGATCTATGCTGAATAATGTTATGAATTAACAGGGTTGTCAGACTTAGGGAATAAAAATAACTGAATGTCCAGTTAAGTTTTCATATCAGTTATACAACAAATAAAAAATTAGTGTCTAATACAATAATATTTGTTGCATATTCATGATTCAAATTTAACCAAAGCGTGTTCTATATTTTATCTGCTATTGCTGTTTAATCACTAAGTCATGTCTAAATTCTCTGTGACCCCATGGACTGTAGCCCATCAGACTCCTCTGTCCAAGGGATTTCCCAGGCAAGAAAACTTGGGTTTGCCATTTCCTTCTCCAGGGGATCTTTCTGACCCAGGATTGAACCTACATCTCCTGCTTGGGAGGTAGATTCTTTACCACTAAGCCACTTGGGAAAGCCCACATTTTATCTGACAATCCTATAAATTAGTGGTGTGCAAATGCATTTTTCAAGCATGCCTAAAGTTCAGCAGAAATGACTTTGAGAGGTGGGCTGGAGATTGAGGGTGAGAGGTGCCATCACAAGGATAAGAGGGAGTTGGAGGCACAGCACACTATCTCCTCCTCTGACGAAGAAGCTCTGCTGTGATCTGATTGGTCTCTTGGCATCGGGTGTTTGACTTGTTTTAATGTAAGGGTTCTGTTGGTGAGAAACACAAAGTCTGAATACTTCCCGTTGTTCTGTCTGTCTTCCACTTGCCTCTCCAGATCTACTTTCTGCCTTTGTCCTTCCTGCTCTGGGTCCCTGGAGACTGATATACAGCCATGGGATCTCTTGCTGTCTGACTTCTGAAGAACTGGGGAGAGATTTGAGGGCAGGAGAGTGAGACAGGGGTATTAGCCCCCTGGCTTTTTCCCTGCAAAACAGTTCAAGGAATCTAAAATTTTGTGTCTGAAAGAAATTCTCTTAGCTGCTTGTAAGAAAGAACCCAGCTAACTGTCGGTTACCCCAACTGTAGCTTATGCAAATAAATTTTAATTTTTCCTCACATTCTAAGACTCTGAAGACAAGTAGTTGCTGGTGGTATTTCAGTGGCTCTGTGATGTCAAGCTGGAATCTCTGAGAGCTCCTTGATATATCCCTCACGACTACAAAATGGCTGCCAAAGTTCCAAACATCAAGTGTATGTTCAGAACAGAAAGAAATGAGGAAGGCAGGAAAGCTTTAATGTCCAACACTTTGTTAGGAAAATGAAAAATTTCTATAAGCTCCTCATAGATTTTACTGTTTCATTGATTAATTCTTCATTTTATGACACCCCTGGTTGTGGGGAATGCTGGAAATGTAAATATTTAGCTTTTCCAGACTCTGAAGAGTGCAAGGGAGAATGATGTTGAGAATGGTGTTGGCTTAGTCAACTAACAGCATCCAGGGGGGATTTGCTTTTGACTGGAACTTACAGACTCTTTAACCAGCTTGTAAAGAAATATTCAAGTGAGAGTATTTCATTGTCATGGCCCCTAATTTATACTACATAGGTGATTCTGTCTATTATTTAACTGTGGTCAGAGTTTTAAAGGCAGAGTAATCTCAGTGGATTAAGGCCCTATCAAATAATATTGCAAATCCTTCCATACTCTCTTTACATTTCCATTTTTTTCTGTTTCAAATGTATAAAAGTATATATGTACATATGGAGGCAAAACAGAGTAAAATGAACACAGAACTGTGGAAAAAATCTGGAAAAGAAGTGATTTGCTTTTTCATTGTTTTTTGCCACCCAATAGCTGTGTTGATAACATTTCACCTTTCTGAATCTCTTTTCCTTACCTGTAAAAGGAAGGTTACACTGACTAGATGTTCATTTTGTTCAACAAATATGTATTGAACTTCTACTGTCAAACCTACCCTCTTCCAGGCTCCAGGAATTCATAGGGTGTGTTGATCCAGACAAGGTTCTTGTCTTCAGGAAGCTTATTTACATCCTATTGGGCAGAGACCAGCAACAGAAAAAGAAAACATCGGTGTGTGTGCTCAGCCACACGGTCAGTTCCAACTCCGACCCCATGGCCAGGCTCCTCTGTCCATGGGCTTTCCCAGGCAAGAATGCTGGAGCGGGTGTCATTTCCTCCTCCAGGGGTCTTCCCGACCCAGGAATTGAACTCGTGTCTTTCGCGCCTCTTGCCTTGGGAGGGGGATTCTTTCCACTTGTGTCACCTGGGAAGCCCCCCAAATCAAGCAGTCATAAGCAAAATAGAGGGATGTGAGAGTAAGTGCATAGACACCCACTTCAGAGTGTGGGTCAGAAATCCTGTCTGAGGAGGCGGTGTTTAGACCGAGATCTGACCCGCAAGAAGCTAGTCCCTTAATGGTAGGGTAGTACAGCTCCAGGGAGAGAGAGCTATACGTGCAAAGACCCTCAGGGTTATCAAGTCTACTTGTTTAAGAAACAAAAGGAAAGCGGGGGAGAGAATTAATTTAACCACTGTTCTGTTTCTCATGGCTGTTTCCATTTTCTGGAAATGCAAATGCTCACGAACCTTGTTTTCATGGATGCTATTACCGTATCTGGTAAGCCAATACACCTGGCTTCCCAAGTGGCAATAGTGGCAAGGAAGCCGCCTGCCAATGCAGGAGATGCAAGAGACTTGGGTTCGATCTCTGGGTTGGGACAATCCCCTGGAGGAGGGCATGGCAACCCACTCCAGCGTTCTTGCCTGGAGAATCCCACGGACAGAGGAGCCTGGCGGGCTACAATCCTTGGGGTCGCAAAGAGTCAGACACGACTGAGCGACTAATGCTAACTAACACTACAGTATCAGTAACATACTGTCCTGGGATATTTGGGAATCTCTTTTCTTCTCAGACTTAATGTTCTGGAGTTTAAACTGGATATGAAGTTGGTGAATGTTCCCCTGGTTGATCTCTGGTGTGGGGGCTGGTGCCGCTGATGGAATCGGTGGAGAGTTCTTGGCTGCTACCCTACTTTCCACATCCAGAGGCTCGGTTATTAATTTGCCGGTCTCTAATACTGCAGAGAAGATGCATCCCAGGCATTCACTGTCTTACAAAGACAGGCCTGCTGACCCACTCTGTACTGGGTTGTGGGGCTTCCTAAGCTTCACATCTCACCCACTTCATACCCTGAGACGTGATGATCTAGAGTGGCGATCCCGTGCCTCTGGGATCTGATGCCCGATGATCTGAGTGGGAGCTGATATAATAATAACAGAAACAAGGTGCACAGTAAATGTTATGTGGTTGAACCATCCCCAAACCTCCGCCCCACCCCGGTCTGTGGGAAAAATGTCTTCCACGAAACAGGTCCCTGGTGCCAAAAAGGTTGGGGACTGCTGATTTAGAGTGTTAATTCCGTGATGCTCATTTGTAAATTAGCACCCAGCTGTGGACAGTGGACTGGTCCCTGGCAGCATTTGCAGCAGTCTGCAACAAAATAGAAAACTGAGACCTGTTAAGTGATTTTTGCAAAGCGAAATTTATGCTACTTTAAAAAATATCTTTTTTCTTCTGAGAGCACGTCCCTCCTAATTTTTAAAATTCATATGAGTTTTAACCACAATGATAAAATAGAATATTTGGGAGGAAAATAAACTTTGTGTAACTGCATCTCAGAAGGCGATTTTGACCCCAATGGGAATTTTCTGGACCCTGAAATTCAGGGGCCTGGGAACCATGCCATTGGTCAGAGTCCCTGCATTCACGTTTGTGGAACTTTGCACTGTGTCTCCTCTTAGAACCCTGTGACTAGTAATAAGCTCCCCTATGATTTGGGTGTTCAGGGGTTGGAATTCATGAGTGTAGCAGGAGAGTTGGTTTAGACGCTTCAACTCTGCTACTTGTTGGCAGAAAAGGTATCAGCATTGAAAATTCCTGCTCGTGTATCCTTGAGGGTTTGATCTTCATGTTTCTGCTTTTGATATCTGCTAAAATTGTTAATCAGTACTGAAATAATTTACAGCAGAAGCCTAGGTATGTGCTTCGCTCTATAAAAACAGCTCATGAGACTCTCCTCCCTGGTTGTCTTGGCAGTATTATTTCATCAGGTAGTGCCTTGGCTGTTGTCTTACTAATGCTTGATTGATCAGTAAAGTAAAAAGCCACATTACTATTATTTTTTTCACCTCTGCTTGCTTGCTTCTGTCTCATTCATCCATTTACGAAGCGCTGCCTGAATGCTGAGTCCTGATGTCGGGGCATGGAAGAGTTTGTGAGGGAGTCACACACATAAGTGATCACAGGGGCAGTCCTGAGAGGAGAGAGGGGGACAAGATGCAGGGGAAAGACCTGCACGGAGGAGAAGAAACAGGAAATGGAACCAACTTCCCATTCTCTCCGCCCATTACTGGGGAGGTTCTAGAATTCTCCTATCACCTAGATGGTTGACAGCAGAGTCTGGGACTTTTATCACGGAACTGCGGGTGGGAGATACTGCCCTTGCAGCTGGATCTGCTGCCGTATAGCTGTGTGCCTGCCAAGGTCGAGCCAATTAAGTCTTCTTGTTTATTTGTAATCCAGGCACATCGTACCTCTTCTTATTTCCTTCCTTCCTTCATGTCTTCCTCTGATTACCCTCAAAAAACGATGCTTCACGTGGCGGTTTTAGACACGGGAGACAGGAAGGTGAATGAAGTCGAGTTCACCATGGAAACGGGGGGAATGGGCTCTGCTGCCGCTGTTATTCAGTCGCCGTCATGTCCAACTCTTTGCAACCCTACAGACTGCGGCATGCCAGGCGTCTGTCGCTCACCATCTCCTGAAATTTGCCCAAGTTTAGGCACATGGCATCGGTGATGCCATCCAGCCATCTCATCCTCTGACACACTCTTCTCCTACCCTCAATCTTTCCCAGCATCAGAGACTTTTCCAATGAGTCGGCTTTTCGCATCAGATGATCAAAATACTGGAGCTTCAGCTTCAGCATCAGTCCTTCAAATGAGGATTCAGAGTTGATCTCTCTTAAGATTGACTGGTTTGATATCCTTACTGTCCAAGGGACTCTCAGAAGTCTTCTCTAGCACCATAGTTTAAACGTGTCAATTCTTTTGTGCTCCGCCTTCTTTACAGTCCAGGTCTCACAACGGTATGTGACCACGGAGAAGACCATAGCCTTGACTATACAGACCTTTGTCAGCAGAGCAGTGTCTCTGCTTTTCAACACACTGTCTAGGTTTGTCATAGCCTTCCTGCCCAGAAGCAACTTTCTTCTGAATTCATGGCTGTGGTCACCATCGTGATGGGGATTTTAGAGCCCAAGAAGAGGAAATCTGTCCTGACTTCCACCTTTCCCCCTTCCATTGGCCATGCAGTAATGGGGCCAGATGCCATGATCTTGGTATTTTTTAACTTTGAGTTTTAAACCGGCTCTTTCACTCTCCTCCTTCACCCTCATCAAGTGGCTAAAATTTAGTTCCTCTTTGCTTTCTGCCATTAGAGTGGTATCATCTACGTATCTGAGATTATTGTTGTTTCTCCTGCCTCTCTTGATTCCAGCTTGTAACTCATCCAGCCCGGCATTTCTCACAATGTGCTCAGTTTATAGGTTAAACAAACAGGGTGACAGATAAATCACAGTCTGCCCTCTGAGTGCCCCTGGAGGAAAGTCTGTGTCATGAGGTTCCTGGGTGACAGTAAGGAAATCCTTCTTTGATATTTTTGATTCACAAAGCTAGGGATGAGGGGGTAGTGGTGTTACCCGAGGTACTGGATTCAGGGAGGAGACAGAGTGTCCACATGTGACACTCCTGTTCTCCCACTGACGGCGTCCTGGAAAACATTTGGTCTCTGGGAAGTCATTTCAGTATCCATAGTAGGCTTCTGAAATTATCTGATTTTGAGGTTAAGTTTAAGTCGAGAAATATTAGCTTTAGTGCTTATGAGGATTTGTTTTCACGATTTGAATCAAATCCCAAAAGCACAATCAGAAGGAACTTCAGCAGTGAAGGTATTTTCACTTTGTCCCCAGGAAACTGTGCTCTTGCCTTCATTTTCCAAAATGTATAACTCAGCCATTACATTCCCTTATGTTTATCTTCTGCATGTTGACTTTAGTATGAGTACATGTCTAAGCAAATATTTTGGTTGGTGGCATGAAATTCCCTCCAAGAGCTGATGCCACTCACAGTGAAAGGTAATACAGTCTGCTGTTGGTGCAGGCACACCTCAGAGTCTTTGCAGGTTCAGTTGCAGGCCACCGGTGATAAAGCAAATATCACAGTATAGCAAGTCATACACATTGTTTTTGGTTTTCTAGTGCATGTAACAGTTACGTTTATGCCATCCTGTTATGTTATATATGTTATGTTATGTTATGTAGTCTGTTAACTGTGCAATCACGTTATGGCTAAAAACCAATGTACCCACCTTCATTAAAAAATACTTTAATTTTAAAAAGTTTTTTGTTTTAAAAAGTTTTTGTTTTTGGTTTTCTAGTGCATGTAACAGTTATGTTTATGCCATCCTGTTATGTTATGTTATGTTATGTAGTCTGTTAACTGTGCAATCGTGTTATGGCTAAAAACCAATGTACCCACCTTCATTAAAAAATACTTTATTTTAAAAAAATACCAACCATCACCTGCACTTTCAAGTAAGTGAAGGACCCTAGTGGTCCATTGGTTAAGACTCTGAGCTTCCGCTACATGGACTGCAATTTTGATCCATGGATAGGGAACTAAGATGCCTCACACCGCCTGATGCAGCAAAAAACAAAATGAAATAAAACAAACAGACTAAACCAAAAATCAGCTCCGTGGTGATTTTTCTGCTGGTGGGGGGTCTAGCCTCCATTGTTGATGACTGCTGACTGATCAGGGTGATAGTTGCAGAGGTTGAGATGAGTGTCACAGTTTCTTAAAGACAGAAGTGAAGTTTGCAGCATCGATTGCCTCTTCCTCTCACGAATGATTTCTCTGTAGCAGGTAATGCTATCTGATAGCATTTTACACCACAGAGGAGCCTGGCAGGCTACAGTCCACGGGGTCGCAAAGGGTGGGACACTACTGAGCGACTGACATTTTCGCACTTCCACTTTCACTACCCACAGTAGAACTTCTTTCAAAATTGGAGTCCGTCCTCTCAAACCCTGCTGCTGCTTTATTGATGAAGTTTGCGTATAATAGTATTCTAAATCTCTTCTTGTCTTTTCAGCAGTATTCACAGCATCTTCACCAGGAGTCAGTTCCACCTTCAGATACCACTTTGCTCGACTGTAAGAAGCAGCTCATCATCCTTTAAAGTTTTATTGTGAAATGACAGTAATTCAGTCACATCTTCCGGCCCCATTTCTTTTGCTATTTCCACCACATCTACAGTGATTGCCTCCACTGAAGCCTTGGACCCCTCAAAGTCAACCATGAGAGTTGGAATCAACTTCTCCCCAACTCCTGGTGGTGCTGATATTTTGACTTCTTCCCATGAACCACAGATGTTGTTAATGGCATCTGGAATGGTGAATCCTTTCCAGAAGGTTTCCAATTTACTTTGCCCAGATCCATTAGGGAACTATTATCTACAGCAGCTACAGCCTTACAGAAGATTTTTTCTTAACTATAAGACTGGGAAGTTGAAGTTACTCCTTGATCCATGGGCTGCAGAATGAATGTTGCCTTAATCTCATCTTATGTCTCCATCAGAGCTCTTGGGTAACCAGGTGTATTGTCAGTGAGCAGTAATATTTTGAAAGGAATCTTTTTTTTTTTTTTTTTCCTGAACAGTAGGTCTCAACAGTGGGCTTAAAATATTCTGTAAACTATGTTGCAAACAGATGGACTGTCATCCAGGCTATGTCGTTCCATCTATAGAGCACAGGCAGGGTAGATTTAGCGTAATTCTTGAGGGCCCTAAGATTTTCAGGAGGGTAAATGAGCATTGGCTTCAGCTTAGCATCACCAGCAGCATTAGCCCCTAACAAGAGAGTCAGCCTGTCCTTTCCAGATTTGAAGTCAGACAGTGACTTCTCTCTAGCTATGACAATTCTAAGTGGCATCTTTTTCCAATAGAAGGCTGTTTCACCTACACTGAAAATCTGTCATTTAGTGTAGCCACCTTCATTAATTATCTTTGCCAGATCTTCTGAATAACTTGCTGTGACTTCTGTATCAGCACTTTGCTGCCCATTGCACCAGGATGTTAAGGCTTCCTTCCTTAAACCTCATGAAGCAACCTCTGCTAGCTTCACACTTTTCTGCTGCAGCTTCCTCACATCTCTCAGCCTTCACAGAATTGAAGACAGTTAGCGTCTTGCTCTGGTTTAGTCCTTGGGAATGTTGGGCTGGTTTGATCTTCTATCCAGACCACTCAGACTTTCTGCAAATCTGCAATAAGGCTGTTTTGTTTTCTTATCACTCCTGTGTTCACTGGCGTAGCCATTTAGTTTACTTCAAGAACTCCTTCTCTTTCACAGCTTGACTATTTGACACAAGACGCCAAGCTGTTAGCCTATCTTGGCTTTTGGCATGTTTTCCCTCACTAAACGCAATCATTTCTAGCTTTTGACTTATTTTTTTGCCTAGCTTTTGATTTAAAGCGAGAGGTACATGACTCTTCATTTGAACACTAAAGAGGCCATTGAGGTTTCTTCATTGGCCAGTTTTAATATTGTTGTGTCTCATGGAATGGGGAGGACCAACAAGAGGGAGAGAGATGCGGGAACAGCCGGATAGTGGAACAGTCAAAACACACACAACATTTACGGATGAAGTTGGCTGTCTTATAAAGGAGTGATTCGTGCTACCCTGAAACAATTACAGTAAAAACATCAACGATCAGTGATCACCATAACAAATAGAATAATCATGGAAAAGTTGGAAGTACTTAGAGCGTTACCAGAATGGGACACAGAGACACAACATGAGCCAGTCCTCTTGGACACATGGTGATGACAGAGCTGCTTGATGCCGGGTTGCCAGACACCATTAACTTGTTTAAAAAAAAAACACACACACAATATCTGCAAAGTTCAAGAAAATGAGATATGCCTGTACTCCTTCCTGGACACACAGGTGGATCCGAGTCACAGGCACGAGAAATGCAAGGTTGGAGATCTTTAGGTAGAGCTGGCTTCCTGTTTGCACCATGCCGGGGAGGAGTGTGAATGCAGACAAGGTACAGTTCTGATCCTCTCTGTATGCTCCCTCGGGGGATTTCCTCGCTCCGTTCAGTCCTTGACACACCTGAGAACTTGCTGGAAGCATCAGGGGTTGATGGGAAGGGAGCCTACTCTGCCTTTCTCACGGATCTCACCTGTTTCTGGTCAACCAGTGATCTTATCCATCACCGGTCTTTTCAGACTCACTCAGCCTCATTACCGGGTCTGAGGAAACGTCTGGACAGGGAAGGAGTCAGGAAGCCTTGGGCAGAGTCTGGCTTTTTATTGCATTTTCAGTTTTAACCCAGGCAGGTCTTTGAACTCTCCGAGCTTCATTTACCCTCGTCATCAACAGACGTAGTGTGACACGTCTTGCATACTCCCAGGCTTGTTGTAAAGATCGAAATGAGATAATTTGTGGGGCGACATGTTTGGAAAGTGTATAAAACATTGCTCAAACCTTCATATGTAACTAGAGTGTTTAGTCACACCAGTTCATGATCGCATCCCATGACGCAGATGTACATACAGACGCGAAGGTGCTTACCACACCTACCCTGCCCCGTCTCAGTAGCAAATGGTAACGAACGTGGAGAACGTGTGTGTCACGGGTGTGCTGTTAATGTAACAAGATGTCCCAGAGTCCTGGGCAGGAAGCTGAGTTCTTTGAATGCCCCGTGTTCCCTTCTAGATAGGAAATGGGGGAAATGCTTGGTCTAGCGTACTGTTGTTATCCTAGACGGTTGCTTTGTGTTATCCTAGACGGTTGCTTTGTGTTAACGCCAGACTTTTTAGTCTGGCCAGCCAAGGAAAGCAGGGAGGTCAGAATCGAGAGTAGAGGAATTAACCTCTGTCTCCTGAACTTCCATCTCTCTTTCCCGGGGCTTCCATCACCCCATCACTGAAAGGACCAGGTAACCATGCTTTGAACATCCAGGCCCCACACAACAAAAGGGACGGCTGGTTCATCCCATTCTAGCTCATGTGCTATTACTTCCGTCCTCCAAAACATCCTTGTAATCCTTGTAGGTCCCCAAAGTCTTCATAGTAGAGTCCAAACTCATGAACTTGACTCCTGGATGTTCTTCTCACTCTGACTTCACCATTTTCGTTTTCTCGGGGCTTGGTACCTCTCCACCTGCAACCTAACCTCAACCAGCAGAGCCACTTACTAAAGTTAAAACAAAGAGCTGTCTCACACAGCAACCCCTAGGGGACTCATCCTTCTACTCGTCTACCCCTTCTCTGGTTAAACTTAGGTTATCTTACAGGTCTCAGCACAAGCCACAAGTTCTTTGGGAAGCATCCCTTGACTCAGTTAAGCTATCAGTGTTCTTCTTTTACACTTTCATAACAATCTGGGCATAACTTTTGTTTAATATATATTGCTCTATGCTCCCAGTTTAAAAACCCTGATTAGGCCATTTGACTGATTCCCTCAAAATCAAGGTCTGACTGGCATTTCTATTCCCTACACCTTGAATGCTACCTGGGAGGCTTCCATTTCTTGAATGAATGAATGGCAACTTAAAAAGTTTTTATTTTTTTATGGCCATGCTGCATGACTTGTGAGATCTTAGTTCCCTAACCAGAGACTGAACCCATGCCTCTTGCAGTGGACATGTGGAGTCTTAACCACTGGACTACCACGGAAGACCCTGAATGTCAACTTTTTGAGGGGCACGTTCACATCTGATTCATGGGTCCTTCTTCCATGCTTTCCCCATTTTTCCTCCTTCTTCTTCTAACAGGGAGTACTTCTAGCTGCCCCATGATAAATAATCTGTTATGAATGAGTAGTGTCTTTGGATGCTTTGGGTAACAGTGAGTAGCATCTTACTTTCGTCTGCTTCCATGTCTGCTGGCGTTGGGAATCAGATCCCTTTCCTGTCAGGCCACCCACTAAGAGCTACACGTCACTCCAGAAGTGGTGAACGGTGACCCGATCTGAGGCTTGGGGAATATGGCTCCGTTGTAAGCCACAACACTGAATCACGTACTGGCCTTCAGCAGTTGCTACCCCGTCCATGAAATGAGGGCAGAGACCGCTCCCTCTTCCTTTCTCAAAGATGTTATGGAGATGGATGAGGTAATGTCTGCAAAGCTAGCACATGGGCTAGAAGGAAAGGACTATTTCAAATCCTGAGTGTGATGGTCACAGGGCTTTCATCTGTGTTACCCATCGGTCTGAGTTCATCCGAGAAAGATGGGCAGGTACAAGAGCTGCAGGAGGAGTTGAACTTGAGTGCAAAGTCCAAGGCTGATTACCGATCCTGGGTGTTCTTCTGCTCCTATCTCTTCTGTTCACAAAAGGTTGTTAGAACATAGCACTTACCCACACTCCATAGGGTGTATGGAAAATGAATGAATTCTTTTTGCTGAAGGGGATGGGTCCTGGGATAAAAAGCTTTGTCAAGCTACAGGATATTATTTCAATTCCAAGTTTCTGTTTCTCTTCCACTCTTTTGAAAGGATATCCCCTGAGCTTATCATTTTCTCAGAGGTTTTTTTTTTTTTGTTTTTAATTACCCTTACCATAGTTTTTTACATACAGCTGCAGACTTCTGTTGAACTGCTGTGCTTCCCTCCAGAGAGGTTACTGTTTGGAATCTCCCACTGCGGTTTATCTGTTTGTTGGCTTATAAACCAATAGCTCAACAAAAGGCTTTTGGACATAGTCTTTATTTATTTATTTACTTTAGCAAGGCATTATTTTTATAAGTCACCATCCCTTTGAAATGTGTTTACTTATGAACTTATAAATGGCTCCCATCACACATTGCACCTGTGTGACATATTAATTTGAATAACAATGTGATGAGAAATGAATAGGCTGTTTTGACTTGTGTGGTAATCTGAGGAAACCTAGTATATGGTATGCAAGAACTGGGTGGTTTACTGCAACTCAGAAGAATCCACTAGAATAAAAACAGTCTACATTATCCTGTGTCTAGGAAGATTTTAGAATTTTATGGGATAAATATCATTCAGAGTTTATTAATACATTTTAAAGAAATAACTTTATATCAATTATAATTATAACTAGTGTATATATATATATGTGTGTGTGTATATATATGTATGTATGTAATTCTTCCTATGCAATTTTTTCTCTTATAAGCAAGGCATTCAAGAGGCAAGGTCTAGGACTTCCCTGGTGGTCCAGGGGTTAAGACTCTGCACTTTCATTGCTGGGGGCATAGGTTCCATTCCTGATTGGGAAACTAAGATCCTGCATGCTACGTGGTGCAGCCAAAAAATAAATTAAAAAAAGAAAAATTCATTGTAAACATGCTTACTTCACAACCAAAAGGAAACTAATATTATATATGAAAAAGGCAAGGTCTGTCTATGACAGTAAATGTTCTTAGTAATTCGGAATTTTGAGAATCTTAAGCAATAAGATATAGTTGAATGCTTATTTTGTGCCTATGGATTAGCTATACTACAAATCCACCAGACAATTACTCCACCAAGACTCCAGTGTTTCAGTGGAAAGGTGAGAACAATAGGACAAAGAAAGAATTAATTTGTCTGAAATTGACATGTTAAAGGTCTTCATTGATCAAAGCTGGATTCGACTTTATCCCTGTAGATGCAGACTTGTTCTGTACTCACAAGGGAAAGATTGCTCTTTTTAAGTATAAAATTATGTCTCTAATCCTGAAAACATATCAATGTACTATTGATTATCTAAAGCAAACCTAGCATTTTATAGAAAGGAAAACTGAAGCACTACAGTATTGTGAGGTTAAGTGATTGCCCAAGGTCTCATGACTAGTTAGTAACACAACTAGGACCCAAAGTGTCCTGGTTTCTGGTTATTAGTAGTAATAGATTTCAGGTGGAAATACCTGGCTGCTGCCTCATGCTTATGGGGTGACCGTGTGGTAGAGATGACTGTGGTAGAGAACAGAGATCAGGCACTGGATCGAGAGTGGTAACTCGGTTCCATCATGGAATGTTGGAATAAATGCTGAACTTGAATTGTTATCTATCGCTTTAGTTTTCTCATCTTTCAAATTCAGGAATTTTACCAGTTAATCTCTAACTTCCCTCTTCACTCTGTAATTCTCTGCTTTTATGAAGGAAACAGAACTAGCAAAATGACATCCCAGGCATGTTTGAAAAAGAACTCATCTATCTACTGCCTTCTAATGTATTTTAAAAAAAATCAGTAGGTGTAAAAACGAATACAAGTCAAGTATTTCATGTCCCCTGAGCTGAGCTGTCCTTCCCAGAATCACATGGTATTTTGTTACAGAATTTGGTTATCAGATGCCCGCCAGAAGACACATTCACCATTTGTAGGAGTTTTCCCAATGACTCAGCCAATAAAGAATCTGCCTGCAATGCAGGAGACATAAGAGATGTGGGTTAGATCCCTGGGTCAGGAAGATCCCTTGGAGGAGGAAATGGCAACCCACTTCAGAGGAGCCTGGAGAGAGGAGCCTGGTGGGCTCCTCTGAAAAATCCCATGGACAGAGGAGCCTGGTGGGCTATAGTTCAAAGGGTCTCAAAGCGTCAGACATGACTGAGCACACACACCATAAAACTAGCAAATACCCAGTAACTGTTATGTCCAAGATACCTTGCTAAAGGTAAAACTAATGCAACTGAATCAGATCCAATCATATCAACACTATTTTTACGGTCTTTCCATCTTGGATGCTTTCACATCGTCAAGCTGCAGTGTTTTAGAATAAGAAGAGACTTCTGTGATCTTCTATTCCACACCGTTCATTTTACAGTTGAAGAAACTGAAGTCTTTTATCTGACAACTCAGCTTTACTCCTCGCAGGATGTGTGTTAGAGTTATGATGTGTAAAGAGACACATTTCATGGTAACTGTTAAAAAGAGAGATCGTCTTTTCCGTCTGTGGTCCACACAACTGTATTTCATCCTAGATCTAGGTCTCCGTATTTGTGTCTTCTTTCAAAAATGCTTCTTATCTCTTGTGGCTGCCATTTTGATGAAACTCATGGCTGATAGAGGAAAATATGTAGAGGTCACTAATCTGTTTTGTTAAAAGAAATCAAAGGAAATTGTGTTCAAGAGGTTTCATCAAATATCTTCCATAAAATCAATAGCATTTAAAAAACTGGTGATCTGATATGCATTTTGGTTGGAAAGAGTTCCCTGTTTGGAATATTTAACAAAGCATGAAGTACTTGGGGGTGTTCTGGTCTCAGGTACAGAGAGCCCCAATATTTTCATACTGTGTTTGTATGTACAAACAAAATATGGCTTCTGAATTTTCTCCTAAGTAAGCTGTTTATTTCCCCTTAAGTACTCAGACCTCTATGGGGTCTCAGGAAACATACTTGTTCATTAAATAGCTCAATGTCTTCTGGTTTTAACAGCTTCCTCTTAGTTCAACTTTCAATGCCCTGTGTTTAAATAGTCCCTATACTTCATCTCTTGGGGAAGATGGCCAGACCTCCAGAAATCTGCCCCATTCACTGTCTTCTGCAGGATGGCACCAGAAAAACAGTGTGCGTGGTAGTGATGGAGGGGCCAACCCTTGCACTTCCTCGTTTTGGAGAGGCTGGACTTGGACCACTTGGCTGGTTGGGGCTGGGTCCCTGGGGATTGAGTGGGGCCCTGATGGTGGAGAGGGTGGCCTCTGCCATTTGCATCTGGTCTCTGCACACTCTGCAGCCTCATGCTCTCATTCCAAGCATGAAAGCAGGTCCTTGGGAACTCTCTGCACCTCGGGGACCCTTGACGGCAGCAGGGAGAATGTCCGTCTTTCCATCTGCTCGGTCTCAGGGGCGTTTATCTGTGCCTCCTCCCACTATCACCACCAGACTGAACAATGTGTCCAGCCAAAAGCATTTCCAGGAGCCTGTCATTTCCACCAACCCTGATGTCTTCAGGCTTCTTTATATCCGTCTTCATGTTTCTATGGCTGTCTCCGTAGTTCAAGACTTGGCAAGGGATGTAGGACGTTTCTTTTTTCTTCTTTTTTTTTAAATTACTTATTTATTTTTTGGATGCGCTGGGTCTTGGTTTCTGCACGCGGGCTTTCTCTCGTCACGGCAATCGGGAGCTTCTCTCTAGTTACGGGGCACGGGCGTCTCACCGTGCTGGCTCCTCTTGTCGTGGAGCATGGGCTGTAGGCACGTGGGCCCCGTGGTTGCAGCTCTCGGGCTCCAGAGTTCAGGCCCAGTAGCTGTGGGGCACAGGCTTAACTGCCCTGCATCATGGGGAAGCTTGCCAGACCTGGGATCAAACCCACGTTCCCTGCATTGGCAGGTGGACTCGGACTCTTCACCACTGGACCACTGGGAAGTCCTGTGAGACATTTCTTTTACCTCTCCTTCCTGGCTGTTGACCTTTATATGACTGTCCCCAAGTCATAGCCTTCTGCTTCTGACTTTAATATTCCCATGGCTCTGTCCTAAAGGACATATCATAGACCGAGAAGGAAGCTAGCACCTTTATCAGGTAACACAGTTGCACACTAGGCTTAGAAGATTAGTAGGAAAGAAGTGTGTAACATATCTCACTAATGGATTTTATTGATTTCATGTTGAAAAGAAAATGTTTTGGATAGACTGTGTTAAATAAAATATGGTATTTAAATTAATTTTACTTGTAGCTATGGACTAAACATTGGTGTCTCCCCAAATCCACATACTGAAGCCCTAACCTCCAATGTGATGGTACTTGGAAGTGGGGCCTTGGGAGGTCATCCAATGAGGTCATGAGGGTGGGGCCCTAATGATGGGATTAGTACCCTTATAGGAAGAGACCAGAGCCTTCTCTCTCTCTACCACTTAAGGCTGCAGGGAGAACACTGCTATCTGCAAACCAGGAAGAAGCTTCTCAACAGACACCAAAACTCCAGAATTGTGAGAAATAAATGTCTGTTATTGAAACCACCCCATCTGTGGTATTTTGTTATGGCAGCCTAAGACACTGTTTTGTTTTTTTTTTTTTAATATGTGGCTGCTAGTAAATTTTACTTTGTTGTGTGGCTCACATTTGTGGCTTGCATTATATTTCTTTTGGACCGTGCCAAGGTAGCACAGAGTAAACACTCAAAAATGTGTAGCTATTATTCTTAGGCATTTCTCACTGTAAACAAAAAAAATATTGGTTTTACATGCGTCTTTATGGGCCAGCTGTCACTTTGACCACATTTAAAAAAAAACCCAGCAAAAAACTCATTGTGTTACCATTATCGATGGTGAAATCGAGAGTTCATTTGGTTTAGGGGGGAAGACTTGTCCTGAATTTTGCTCAGTGATAGGAATGCTTTTGGTGTGATCAAATTAAGGTTTTTCTCCAACAGTGGACTGAGTAATGATTGCAGACTAATTACAGCATGCATATTGCACTTTGCTTTGCAGTAACAGCTTTCTGCCAGCTGTTTCCTTTAGCAGTTGTTCATTTCAAGTAGGTACCAATGTTGTTGGAAGTGTACGAGGAAGAAAGCAATTTCAGTTCTTTGCTTCGAACTGAAATCTGTATATTTCCTTGCATTTTTTTTTCTTCCTTAAGGGCCCTTCAAAATCTACATAGCTCTAAGGCTAATTTCTTAGCACCTTTTCTGGTTCTTTTTTCAGGAAAAAAAAATCGCTTGAAGATTATACACAGAATGATAGAAAATCTCAAGTTTAATTAAGCCTTAGCAAAAATATCCTTTAACTATTGCATTTGTTTCTTGCTTTATTCCCTCATAGCCTGCAACTCTTCTGAAGTATACTTTCAAGTAGAAATTCAATAGAACCATTTAGAGTCATCATTACTGTGGATTAAATAACTATTCCCATCTGGCCCATGAAATATATAATCTGTATTCTTCTCTGGATAATAAATACAGTAAGTAACTACTTACCACCCCCTAGGCCATCACTTTTGTCTGTCCTGGTGGAAATTTTTCTTTGTTATCTATTGGTAACAACTTGAAATTATTAACTCTTTCCTTGCATAGAAACATGTCCTTGTGACACCCAGGCTTTTTTTTGTTGTTAAAGATATGATGCTTTATTTTTTTTAATTTAAAAAATAATTTATTTACTTATTTATTTGTGGCTGTGCTGGATCTTCTCTGCTGTGCTCAGGCATTCTCTCATTCCAATGCTTGGACTTCTCATCGCGGTGGCTTCTCTCCTTGTGGAGAACAGGTTCTAGAGCTTAGGCTCAGCAGCTGTGGCACATGGCCTTAGTTGCTCCACAGCATGTGGAACAATCTTCTTGGACCAGGGGTCAAATCTGTGTCCCCTGCACTGTCAGATAGGTTCTCAGCCGCACCACCACCTCAGAAGTCCTACTTAAAAAAAAAAAAAAAATATATATATATATATATATATATATATATAGGCTCTTCAGAGGGTTAGTTGTGATGATTGGGAGCTTCAGTTTTCATTGTGGGTTGTGAGATCTTTAGTTGCAGCACATGAACTCAGTTGCAGCACGGGAGGTCTAGTTCCCTGACCAGTGATCAAACCCAGGCCTGCTACACTGGGAGCATGCTCCAAGTCAGAATACTGGAGTGGGTAGCTGTTCCCTTCTCCAGGGGATTTTCCCAACCCAGGGACTGAACCCAGGTCTCCCGCATCGCAGGCAGATTCTTTACCAGCTGAGCCGCAAGGGAAGCCCAATACTTTGTGTTAGGATATTGTATTTTGCATTACTTGAAAAGCTGCTGAAGTCTCATTGTTTTAATCCTCCAACTCTAAACCACACCTATTTCAATGGGGTCCATTTCAATTTGATCAAATTCAAGACTATTAAGTTTTATTTTTTTATTGAAGAAGAGTTGATTTATAATGTTGTGTTAATTTTAGGTGTACAGCAAAGTGATTCAGTTATATGTATGTGTATGTATGTGTATGTGTTTGTGTATATGTATGTGTATATATATATGTGTGCGTGTGAGATTCTTCTCCCTTATAGTTTATTACAAAATATTGAGTAGAGGTCCCTGTGCTATGCAGTAGGTCCTCTTTGGATATTTTATATTTAGTCATCTGTATACATTAATCTCAACTTCCTAATTTATCCCCCTCCCTTTTATCCTTCATTTGTTCTCTATGTCTGTGGGTCCATTTCTATTTTGAAAATAAGTTCATTTGTATCATTGTTTTTTATTCCACATATAGGTGATATCATAAGACATTTGTCTTTCTTTTTCTGATTTACTTCACTTCGTGGGATAATCTCTAGGTCCATCCATGTTGTTGCAAAAGGTATTATTTCATTCTTTTTTAGGATTAAGTAATAGTCCATTGTATAAATATCAGACATCTTCTTTACTCATTCATCCATGGGGGGACATTTAAGTTGCTTCCACATCTTGGCTAATGACCTTTTTTTTTTTTAATTTTTTGATACCTGGTTTGAGCCAAATGCAGAGATACTAAATAAGCATATAGGTCAAGAAAGCAGTGCTTGTCCTCAAAAACCTAATAAACTAGGACAAGGAGATAGACACATATAGTTACCTAAACATAACATAAACAGTTATATGTGCGTTGTGTTAGTTGTTCCGTGTCTGACTCTTTGTGACTCCATGGACTGTACCCCACCAGGCTCGTCTATCGATGGAATTCTCCAAGCAGGAATACTGGAGTGGGTAGCCATTCCCTTCTCTTGGGGATCTCCCTGACCCAGGAATTGAAACTGGGTCTCCTGCATTGCAGACAGTTTCTTTACCAGCCACCAGGGAAGTCCAAAATGTTGTATACTTACGTGCAAAAGACTTTGAAAATATAGAAAAGGAGCAAGGAATTTTCCTTAGAGGAGGAGGAGATGACTTGAAGAGGAGAGAATAGTGGCATGAGGCTTTAAGAACTAGAAGGATTTCACTAGGCAGGGGAGATAGCGCAGAGAACACGAATCAAGGGAAAGCTTGTTCATTGCTCGCATGTCCAACGCTTAAAATATCCATTTTCTTGGGACTTCTTGGTGGTCCAGTGGCTCAAGCTTCACCCTCCCAATGCAACGACCCTGGCTTCGGTCCCTGGTCAGGGAACTAGATCCTGCATGCCTCAACAGAGAGTTCACGTGCTGTAACTAAGAGTTTGCATGCTGTGATTCAAGATCCCATGTGCTGCAGTTAAGACCTGATACAGCCCCCAAATATTTGTATATTCCATGTTCTTTACCTTATGAGGCACAAATGACACCATCATGTGACTATAATTACAGATGGGGGGACAAAATGCTTTCTCCTTAATCTCTTCTTTAACATGTTTAACATAGTACAGAAAAGAAATACCCCCAGAGTTTTCTTACAATCTCATTTTCTATCCACTTGTCCAAAGTTAACCCGTTGAAAATGTCACTTTCAAACTGGAGCTGCTTTCTTAACCATACTGTTTGATAACTATGACTGTTTTCATTCATCAGGAAGTTTTCCTATTTTCCCTAGCCTTAAAGTTGTGTTTCAATGTTTATATCTATTTATCTCTCCAAGAGAGGAGATTATATGTAGATTTACACATTCATGTGCATAATGGCAGGTGACTCAGTGGTAAAAGAAACCACATGCCAATTTAGGAGATGCAGGTTTGATCCCAGGTTGGGAAGATCCCGTGGAGAAGAAAATGGCAACCCACTCCAGTGATCTTGCTTGGGAAATTCCATGAACAGAGGAGCCTGGCGGCCTACAGTCCATGGGGGTCACAAGAGAGTCAGACACAATCTAGCAACTAAACAACAACAACATACATATTGGCAAACAGCTCTCTCTGACCCACCAGTTTCAGCACATGGATTTGCGAATGGTAGATGACGTTCAAACAGAATCTGTCAGCTACAATAAAGCCCAAGTCCCAGTTTGTGCAGAAAGTTGCATGCGGCATTGGAGAACCCTGAGGTTGGTGCCGTATTTAGAAAGTAGAAATGTAGAAGAGAGCCGCATAACACACGTGAAAATATTCCCCGTGTACGCTCACCATCAGCCTTCGTCTCTCAGGAATTTTGTAGGAACCACTGACTCTCAAGTCTTTCATTTCAAGGCAGTAAAGATGCAAGCCACTGCTTCCTCCTCCTCCCTAAGGAGTTTGTCATGGACTTGAAGGGAATGCTGTGAACAGGGCCAGGAGCTGGATCATAGACCAGGAAACTAGTGTGAGGCTCTAATACGTGTTAGTCTTCTAGGGCCGCCGTAACAGAAGACCACAGACGAGGTGGCTGAAACCACAAAGACTTACTTCCTCGTGGTTCAGGAGGCTGGACGATCAAGATGTCAGCAGGGTCGGTTTCTAGTGAGGCCTCCCTCCTTGGTCTGTAGACGGCCGTCTTCCCCCTTCTCCCCATCTTGTCCTCACATGACCTTTCCTCTGTGTGTGTCTGTGTCCTAACCTCCACTTGTTCTAAGGACACTCTTCTACAGGATTAGGGCCCATTCCAGGGGTCCCATTGAAGTCAGTGATCCCGTAAAGAGCTTCTGATTCAGTAGGTCTGGAGCAAAGCCTGAGAGTCTGAATCTCTGATGTGCTCCAAAGTAACACTGATGCTCCTGGTCCAGGGAACACACTTTGAGAACCACTGTTGAAACACATGATTTTTCAACCCTAGAGGCACATTAGAATTATCTGGGAAGTCAAAAAACAAACAAACAGCTCCATGCCCAGGGTGCATTCCAGACCAGCTAAACCTAAATTACTAGAGGCTGGTGCCCTGACATCAGAACTCTTTAAAGCTACCCAGATCGTTCTAATGCAGCCATGTTTGAGAACAAGTTCTTTGCAAGCTTTCTTAGTCCATGTCCTGAGTTACTGGGAACGGATTACATTGTCTTCCCTTAGCTACACGCGTGCGTGCGTGTGTGAGTGTGTGTGCGGAGTCACTTCAGTCATGTCTGACTCTTTGCGATCATATGGACTGTAGTCCACCAGGCTCCTCTGTCCATGGGATTCTCCAGACAAGAAGACTGGAATGGGTTGCTATGTCCTCCTCCAGGGGATCTTCCCGACTCAGGGATTGAATTTGTGTCTCCTGCGGCTCCTGCTTTGGCAGGCGGGTTCTTTTCCATTGAACCACTGGGGATGTCCTCTCCCCCTTAGCTACATTCACATTTTATAGCTGAGAGAACTGATATGATTTTACCATCATAATTGCTCAACCACAGAGATAAAGGTATTTTAATGGTCTGAAGCTAAGAGTTATGCTAAGTTTGGTTAAGAAATATTTAGGCTGGGATATTGATAATAATGGAGTAGGTAATACTGCTTTCAAGGGTAAAAATGAGATGGAGTGGACTAACTTGCATATTAATTCAAACTGCAATCTACTGCCAACATTCATTCACAGTGTGTGATGCAACTTCATCTGAGGGTGGGAATTTTACAAGTTTGCTTTCTGTGTTTGCAAAAGTGACATCGTATTGGTGGAAGGCATTTTGGCTCATGGAAAAGTAATAAGTCAAAGTACAACACATCCTGCTAGATGAAGACTATTTGGACATTGGCTTAGCAGTGATTATTACGTAGAGAAAATGCTACGAAGTTTAGTATCTTACGCTATCATGTAAAGTTGACTGTGAGATGGAAACAGCTGCCCATCCCCCATCCTACACATCAAGGCAATTAGAAGTGGAGGAAAAGCCCATGGCCATTTACCAGCATTGAACGGTCATGTAATATGCTCCGCGGAGAGTAAAATCACGACCAATTTCAGCGATGAGGCAGTTATTTGCCGCCTGGCACTTACTCTACAATCACTGTGCTGCAAACCAAGAAATAAATACGGGTTAGTGATGTAGAGAGCAGTAAATAGCCACATAAGGAGTGAGAATTGCTTTAATTTCCTCTGTGCTGAAAAGTCAGCAAATGTTCTTGAGCCCCTTAAAGGGGGCAGAGGATTTCAAGGCTTTGGCGGCTGGAGTTTTTCAGTTTGATTTGCCTTTCCTGGTAGAAAAGGCCCCTAGAGACAGGTATTCATGTGAAGGTAACACAAAAACTAAATAGAACTTAGGGAGAGAGTTTCTTTTTTGCCTGGTGTTGCACTCACTTTTGGCTTTCTGCTGAACTTCCCTTCCCTCCTGGTCCTTCCTCCTTCCCAAGAGAACCAGCTTACTTCAGATCTCTACACTTTTCTTGGCCACCTGCTAACAAGAGCTGGTTTAGGTCCACTATGTTGTTCTCATTTCTCCTGTGAATGAATTACATAGATGTGGGCAAACGAGGAGAGTCTGGCTTGAGAAACGTGAGAAGTGTGATGGGAAAGAATGCTTGACGTAAAGGAGACAGAAAGAAATGGGAGCTTCTCCCCTGGATGGGGTCACAGTGCCACACTCATGATCTCAGAGTTTTGTCGGGTGCTGTTCTGAGGACAGATGCCCGATGGAAAGAAGATATTGAGCCAGGGAAAGAACAATGTCTGGAGAACTTCTTGTTACTTGAGAAAATATAAGCACGTTCTTGTTTAAGTCAGCAGAAGCAGGGTTTCCTGTTCCTTGCTGTTGAAGGCACAACTGATGCGTTAGGTCCTTGAGCATATTCGTGAAAATTAAGCTTCCCTAGCATTTGCCAAGATGGAAAGATATAGAAAAACCAATGTATCATATCGCCACGCTGCTTTTAACTCCTTGTAGAAACTGCTCTTAATTTAAAAATAACTTCTCACATTTTACTTTTATTTTCCTTTCCATTTAGCTTAATCTTAGCAATTATCTTGACAGATTTAAGGTAAAGTACCTCATTCATGTTATGAAAGTTGATTGACAGTTTTAATGCGTGGAAGAGGTTAAGATGTGACTTTAGCATTAATAAGCTTTTAAGCTTTACATAGTTCAGCCAAACACACATATCGAAAGAAAAATGGTTGCAAAACCAGTAAATGCTCCCTAAATATCACCGAGAAAAATGGCCCTCCAAATTAGTTTTAGCTGCTGTTGGTGTTTATTTAAATTTTTTTACTTATTTATGCATCAGTAAATACTTTTTCCAATGATAGTCATTTTATCTTCAGCAAAATAATTTTTTGAATCTTTTTTGAGGTGTTGTTTTTATACAATGAAGCATTGTAAGCATGATGTATATAGTTTGATAAATTTTAAGTATATATTCATATAACCACCAACCCGATCAAATGATCTCAGAAAATTCACTTTTGCTTCTTTGAGGCTGGTCTCTCTGCTCCACTCCCCACACAGCAAATAAACAGTGTAATCTATCACTGTAGATTAATTTAGCTGGTTCCATGACTTCATGTAATCAGAAAGCACTATTTTATGTCTGGTTTATGTCTGGGCTTCCCTTGTGGCTCAGCTGGTAAAGAATCTGCCTGCAATGCAGGAGACGTGGGTTCGATTCCTGGGTTGGGTAGATCCCCTGCAGATCCCTGGGTTGGGAGATCCCCTGGAGAAGGGAAAAACTACCCACTCCAGTATTCTGGCCTGGAGAATTCCATGGACGGTATAGTCCTTGGGGTCGCAAAGAGTCAGACACCACGGAGTGACCTTCACTTGTTTCTCTTAGCATAATTTTGCTGAGATTCTTCCATATTGTTGAGTGTATTGTTTGTTTGTTCCTTTTAATTGCTGGTTAGTAGTCTATTGTATGAATATGCCAGAGTTTACTTATTCATTCACCTTTGAAAAACAGTGTGAGTTGATCCCAGTATCTGGTTATTATGGAAAAAGTCCTATACATTAATGTAATAGATTTTATGGGCGTTTTTTTTCTGGGTCACATGCTGAGTCTATGTCTGACTTTGTAAGAAACTACCACACTGTTTTCCAACGTGATCCTCCCATTTTGTATTCTCCGTGAGTTCTGACCAACATTTGGTGTGGTCGACTTTTTAACTTTAAGCTGTTCTAATGAGTGTGGTATGCTATCTCATTGTTTTAATTTGCATTTTACGGAGTGATGCACATCTTTCATGTTTTTATTAGCCATTCATGTATCATTTTTGCAGTCTTTGTTAAATTCTTTTGCCTTTTAAAAATTGACTTTCTTCTGACACTGAGTTGTAGCAATGCTTTATGTTAAATAGAAGCTCTTTTTTAAATATATGTGTTGCAAATATTTCTTCCAGCATGTGGCTTATTTTTTAATTTCTCACTGATGTCTTTTGAAGAGCATAAGGTCTAAATTTATATAAAGTCCAACTTGTAAGTTGAAATAACAAAAATTATCACCGTTTGTGTTCTAAGAACATGTCTTTGCCTACTACAGTCATGAAGATTTTTTTCCTAGAAGTTTTCTTTTAGAAGTTTTATAGGTTAGCTTTTACCTTTAAGTCTATTATCCATATCACATTAAATTTTGTATATGTGATGATGTTAAGGTTTATTTTTTAAAATAGAAATATCCAGTTGTTTCATCACCCTTTGTTGACAGGGTCATCATTTCCCCATTGAATTATGTTGGCACCTTTGTCAAAATTCAACTGAGCATATGTATGTGGATCTATTTCTGGATTTTCTACTCTGTTCCATTAATCTATTAGTCTATGCATATGCTATTACCTCTCTGCCTTGATTAGACTTTTTATAATATTGAAATCAGGTGGTTCCATTCTCCCAATTTTGTTTTGGCTATTTTAGGCTCTGTGCAGTTCCATTTCACAGAGCCTAAAATAGCCAAAACAAGATTGGAAGAATTGAACCACCTAGCCTGGTGGGTTGCCGTCTATGGGGTTGCACAGAGTCGGGCACGACTGAAGTGACTTAGCAGCAGCAGCAGTTCCATTTAAGTCTTGGGATCATCTTGTTAATTAAAAAAAATAAAAGCCTGCTGGACTTTGGATTGGGAATTCATTGAACCTATAAATCAATATGGGGAGAACTGATATCCTAATAATATTGTCTTTTAATTCATGATTGTGGTATATTTCTCCATTCATTTACATCTTTAAAAATTCTCTCATCAATATTTTTCTCCAAAGTATATAAATGTATATACCTCTCATTAAATTTATTAGGTATTTTAAGTTTTTATGCCATTATAAAAATATTTCCAATTGTTTTACTGCTTATGTACAGAGATACAGTTGGTTTTTATATTGATCTAGTGTCCTACAACTTTGCTAAATTCATATTTTAATATGAAAAATTTTAGAAGGAAAAATTGAAATAAAGCTACATTACTCCCAAGTACTCACTACATAGTTGCTATAGTTAACGTTTTGCTATATTTCCTTTATCACATTTATATCCATCTATTCTTCTATTTTATCTTACTTTTTCATGTATTTCTAAGTTGCAGACATTAGTATACTTCACCCTAAACATTTCAGCCTGTATATCATTAACTGGAATTCAATTACTGTCTATATTTTCTGTAACTAAAATCTACTTTCAGTGAAATATACAAATCTTAACTGTACAGTTGGATACCTTTTGACAAATGTGTAACACCTGTGTTGCCTTATGCTCCTTCCAAGCCAATCCCTGCTCCCATAACCTTAGAGGCAACTGCTATTCTGATTTTTTTTTAAGTGATAGGTTAGTTTAGCTTATTTTAGAACTTTATACAAATACAAGGGTGCAGTATATACTCCTTTGGGGGAAGATTTCTCAATCAGCATGATGTTTTAGAGTTTTATCCATGTTGTTACAGACATATGTATTTCTAAATTGCTGGTGTTATTTCATTGTATGAACATACTAGTTTGTTAATCCCTTTTCCAATTGATGGATATTGTGCTGTTTTCAATTCTTGGTATGTGAGTAAAACCATAAGCATTTCTGTGCAAACCTTTTTGTGAAATATGCTTTCATATCTCGTAAGTAAATACCTATGAGTAAAATTACTGGAATATGTGTATTTTTGGTTATGTGATAAACAACCAGGCCTATTTTCCAAAACAGTTTTAACACTGTACACTCCCACCAACAATGTGTGGAATTTGAGATTGCACTACATCCTTGCCAACATTTGGTATTTTCAGTCTCTAATTTTAGCCATTTCAGTGACTCTGTAGTGGTATGTAATTGAGGTTTTAACTTACATTTTCTTGGTGACTAATGCTATTGAGCTCCTTTTCATATGCTCTTCTTTGTGAAGTGTCTATTCAAGTTTTTGCTATTTGAAAAAAATTTTGGTTGTCATTTTGTTATTGATTGTATAAATTCAGTATATTCTCTGGGTACCAGTACATTGTTGGAGATTTATTTTATAAATATCTTCTCCTAGTTTTGAGCTTATCTGTTATTTCCTTAATGGTATTATTTAATAAGCTGTTTTAAAAATTTTTGATGTCTGGTTTATCAGTTTTTTTCCTTTTATAGTTACTGGTTTTTGTGTTCAGTCTAAACCCTTGCCAGATCCCAAGTCCCAATATTCTCCTGTGTGTTCTTCTGGAAGCGTACACATTTAGATTTTTATTTGGATCTGTGATGTCTAAAATATTTTGGTGTACGGTTTGAGGTAAGGTTAGAATTTAATTGGGCTTTGCAGGTGGCACTAGTAGTAAAGAACCCACCTGCCTACAGGAGATGCAAGAGATGCAGGTTCAATCCCTGGGTCAGGAAGATCTCTTGATGGAGGGCAGGGCAACCCACTCCAGTTTCTTGCCTTGAGAATCCCATGGACAGAGGAGCCTAGTGGGGTATAATTCAAAGAGTCAGACATGAATGAAGCAACTTAGCAAGCACACATGTAGAATTTCAGTACTTTTCCCCCATATATATATATATATATATATGAAATATATATATGGGATATATATATTTCAGTTCAGCTTTATACTGGCACCAAGCCAGTGAAATAAGGCTGTGTAATTGTGGGTCCATTCGGGGCTCTATATTCTGTTTGATTAATCTATTTATCTGTTGTTTATGCCTGTACTACACTCTTTTGATCACTGTTAATTTATAAGTTGTACAGTTGAGTAGTGTAAGTCCTCCAACTATATTTTAAAGAATGTTTTATATTTCTGGGTCCTTACCATTTTTGTACGAGTTTTAGGATCAACTTGTTAATGTCTACAAATAGACTGATGAGACTGTGATTTAGATTGCTTTGACTATTAGATCACTATGAGGAAAACTGGTATCTTGATATCATATCTTTTCATTTACTTAAGTGGATTTAAATTTGGTTGTTGTTATTCAGTCGCCAAGTTGTGTCCGACTCTTTGTGACCCCATGGAATGCAGGATGCCAGGGCTTTCCTGTCCCTCACCATCTTCAGGAATTTTCCCAAGTTCGTGTCCATTGAATCAGTGATATCATACAACCATCTCATCTTCTGTTGCCCTGTTCTTCTGCCTTCAGTCTGTCCCAGCATCAGGGCCTTTTCCAATGAGTCAGCTTTTCATATCAGGTGGCCAAAAAAGTATTGGAGTTTCAGCTTCAGCATCAGTCCTTCCAAACAGTATTCAGGGTTGATTTCCTTTAAGTTTGACCAGTTTGATCTCTTTGCTTGCCCAGCGACTCTCAAGAATCTTCTCCAGCACCATAGTTCAAAAGCATCAATTCTTCAGTGCCTCTGCCTTCTTGATGGTCCAGCTTTCACAGCCATATGTGACTACTGGAAAGACCATAGCCTTAACTGTACAAACCTTTGTCGGCAAAGTGATGTCTTCGATTTTTAACACATTGTTTAGGTTTGTCATAGCTTTCCTGCCAAAGAAGCAGTGGTCTTCTAATTTCCTGACTGCAGTCACCGTCCACAGTGATTTTAGAGCCCAAGAAAAGGAAATCTGTCACTGCTTCCAGCTTTTCCCCTTCTATTTGCCATGAAGTGATGGGCCAGATGCCGTGATCTTAGATTTTTAATATTGAGTTTTAAGCCAGCTGTTTCACTCTCCTCATTCATGTCATCAAGAGGCTCTTTAGTTCCTCCTTGCTTTCTACCATAAGGGTGGTGTCACCCACATATTTAAGGTTGCTGATATTTCTCCTGGCAATCTTGATTCCAGCTTTCAGTAGAGGTCTTATTGGTCTTTTGTGGAAACATTTATTTCTAAGTGTTTTGTGTTTTTGATGCATTGTATATGGTTTTAGAAAGATAATCTTGCTTTCAAATTGATGGTATTCAGCACATAGAGATATAACTGATTTTTGTACATTGGCCTTGCATTTATTTACTAGTTCTAGTTTTTTTTTTTTTGATAGATTTTCTGGTTTTCTTCAGACATCCTTGTCATCTGCAAGTACATACAATTTTGCTTATTATTTTCCATTCTGTATATCTTTTATTTCTTTTTCTTGCCTTATTGCAATGGCTTGGATGCCAGTACAAAGCTGAATTGAAGTGGCAAGAGTGGGTATCTTTGCCTGCCTTTTCTTGATGTTAGCAAGAACTGTTTTATCTATTAGTAGTTAATTATGTTAGCAGTAGGATTTCTTGTTTTGTTTTGTGTTTTGTTTGTTTGTTGGAGAGTTATTTTTATCAGTGTGAAGAGTTCTCTTTTGCTCTTAGTTTGATGAGTTTTTATCATGAAGAGATGTTTCATTTATAAAGTTGTTCTTTCTGGGATGATCGTAAGATCATATTTGTCTTTACTTGTTTGAGTGTATTTTCTTTTAGGTCTTTGAATGTGTTTATAATAACTACTTTAATACATTTATCTGCTAAGTCAAACATCTGAGCCATGTTAGGTTTGATTTCTGTTTTGACTGTTTTCTTGACTGTGGGTTACATTTTCCTCTGTCTTTACATATCACAGCAATTTTAATTCCATTGTGGACATCGCACATGGAACTGGATTTTGTTGTCTTCCTCTAAAAAGTGATGATCGTTGTTCTAGGAGCAACTTCAATCATTGGCTGGTCAGCTTGGTTTTATACTTTGTCAGGCTTAATCTGTGAAAAGCCCAAGACATTTCCTAAGCCTTTGTTAACTGATGGGACTCTCTCCGATGCAGCTCCTGCCAGGATTTTCTGTTATCCCATGGTGGGAAGATCGAAAGTGGGACTTATTCTAGGGCATGATTTTTACTCATTTGCTGGTGCTTCAAATGGATACCAAAGAATATTCTGTGTGTGTGTTTAGTTGCTCAGTTGTGTCCAACTCTTTGTGAGCCTGAGGACTATAGCTCTACATGGGATTCTCCAGGCAAAAATACTGGAGTGAGCAGTCATTCTCCGCCCAGGGATCAAACTGGGCCATTGTGTAATGTTAAACATATCTCTTGACTCTGATTGGAAAGGAACTTCAGCTTCCTCAGCATTACTCAACTTTTTCAACGTCAAGTGTGTCTGTTCTTCTCTTAGCCCTGCAGCAGCTGCTCTCTGGCAGGCGTTAAGTAGTTCATCCTGTGCCCTTGACCAAGGACTTTTAGGGAAAGGCAGACCTTCGGAACCTCCCACTGGGCCCATTGATCTCCTGTCTCTCACATTCTAGTTACTCCATGCTAGGCTGGCTCAGTTGTGTCTGTCTGTTTGGAGGTCCCTGCTCGTGGAGGCAATAAATACCCTAAAAACCATACCATGGTAATGAGTGGAAGCTACCTTATCTTTGCACTATTTATGAAAAAAAAAAAAAAAGGATTCCAACAGTAAGCATTTTCAAAGTATAAAGATTGCAAAAGGAACATTTAGCCTGGCTAACTGCTTTCAAGTTTTAAAAATCCCTTTAGGCCACACTCTTTTGCAGTGTCAAATGTGCTAATTAGAAAAGATTTAGATTTACTAATCAAAAGATCTCTACTTGGCAAAATCACAAGTCATAAAGTTCCTCAAAAACTTCTGCTTTTTTTCATTCTCTTCCCCCTAAGAAGGAGTAAATACTGTTATTTTGACAATTTCATGTAAATTTGACATAAATATCTGTATCATTTTATAAATTAGTATTTCAGTGTTTTCCATCAGTATCTAAATAAGCACAGTAAGGAGATGGTAAAGTTTAGTTTCTAGACCAGTATATATGTTTAAACTGTTTTCTGATTCCTGTTTTGTTGCTTTTCTTTGTTAAACTGTGTTAGAGAAGATTTCTTGATGTTTCAATATGCCCTGTTGTTAACTATGCTTTTATTAGGATGATACATATTACGTCATCTAAGTGCCCTATGCATGCGTGCTCAGCGGCACCAGTTGTGTCCGACTCTTGGCAACTCCATGGACTGCAGCCCACCAGGCTCCTCTGTCCATGGGGATTCTCCTGGCAAGAATACTGGAGTGGGTTGCCACTGCCCTCCTCCAGGGGATTTTCCCAACCAGGGATTGTACCCATGTTTCCTGCATTGCAGGCAGATTCTTTACTGCTGAGCCACCTGGGTGGCAAAATGCAGAAAGGAAAGAATGTGAATTGGAACAATTTCTTAAAATGCCACCCATAGATCAACAGCTAATGTAATTTCAAAAGCCTTGAGATTTAAAGAACAACTGCACATCAGTTATCATTTTAAAAATACCCACCCTGTGCAGAGGACTCAGTATTTTTTAGAATTAAAGAATCTTATAAAGGAGAGAGAACATTAGAAAAAAAAAAAACCGGTTCCCAAGATCAATGAAAAATAAATCCTATTCTTAAAAATATTTTAAAGCTAGGAATTAGGATTCCCTGGTGGCTCAGATGGTAAAGAATCTCCCTGGAATTCAGCAGACCTATGTTCGATCTCTGGATTGGGAAGATCCCCTGGAGAAGGGAATGGCAACCCACTCTAGTATTTTTGTCTGAAGAAGTCCATGGACAGAGGGGTCTGATGGGTCCATGGGGTTTCAAAGAGTCGGACACAACTGAGCAACTAACATACATGGTCCTTTATGAAGAAGACAGCTTTACTGAAGGACAGTTAAAAAAAAGAAAAGAAAAGAACAAATACTTATAGATGGGAAAGCTCATTCTTAGACCATTGCCAGTTCCCTCACAATCAATTTTCAGGTGTAATACAACTCAAAACAGAATTAAAAAAAAATTATGTCCTGAATTAAAATCAAAAGACATCATCAACAATTAAAAGAAATGAAATTTGAAGAAAAGAATTACATTATCTTTGATGAACAACTGCAGTTTTTTAATTCTGAAGAGTCTTTGCAAATCTTGAAGGAAAAAGATGAATAATTCAATAGAAGAAAATGACAAAGAACATGTACTATAGGCACTTTACAAAATGAGCAAAAAAGGAATTTAAAAAAAATCTTTGATCTCAAAATTCAAAATAGAAAAATTGAATAATAATGTAATTAAAAATGTCCAATGTTAATGTTGCTGAAAGTGAGAACAAACAACTGAATGTTGGCAGAAGTTTGGGGTAAGGAGTACTTTTTTTCTCTCTGTTGGAAGTGTAATTTAATTTGATATTATGACAATAAGCCAGCTATTCCCTTTTACTTGGTAACTCAACTTTGAGAATTTACATTAAAGAAATAATCAGAGAGATGTCTTTGAAGATTTCAATACAAATGTGTTCACAACAGTTATTTGTAAGGAACTTGGAGAATTTTAAAGTAAGATGTGATATATTTATATATGCAATGTATTTATTTAATGGAATGCTAGATAGTCTTTAAAGTTATTTGAAGATATTTAAAAGATTAGAAAATGCTACTTATAAAGTTTTGTAATTAAATATTGCTAATTTTATTAAAAATATAAAAATTAATATGCATTAACTCCTAAGAAGTGCATCAAACTTTTAACTGTGACTATCTCTAAGGAGTGTTTATAAATTTCCTTTTCCAAATTTTCTTCAAAGACATATATTAATTTTGCAATATTAATTTTTACGTGGAAAGAAAACTTGCCTGATAAAAATGTGTATACAAATAAGGAGACCATAAAAAATACTTGTCTCACCATAACGTCAGGATATAATATACATTCTTGGAGGGATTCAGTGCAGGCAGACTCATTGAGTGTAGTGATTCTGAACTAAGGTGTGGTTTTTGTCCTCCGAGGGACATTCTTTTTATGTCTGGAGATATTTTTGGTTGGAGGTAGGGGGTTGCTGGGCTTCCCTGGTAGCAAAGCTGGTAAAGAATCTGCCTGCAGTGCAGGAGACCCCAGTTTAATTCCTGGGTCGGGAAGATCCCCCGGAGAAGGGATAGGCTACCCACTCCAGTATTCCTGGGTTCGATCCCTGGGTGGGAAAGATCCCTGGGAGGGGGGCATGGCAACCCACTCCAGTATTCTTGCCTGGAGAATCCCATGGACAGAGGAGCCCGGTGGGGTCCATGGGGTCACAAAGAGTCGGACACCATCAAGTGAGTAAGCCAGTGCAAGGGGTTGCTACTGGTGCATTTAGTGGGTAGAAATCAGGGATGCTGTGGAACATTCTGTAATACCCAGGACAAACATTCATCAGCCTGGTATTTCAATAATGCTGAGACTAAGAAACCCCAGTGGAAAGGTCAGAGGTCAGGGTTCTGAGATCTGTCTCTCTCTTAAATCCATTGTAGCTTCTTGATCTTGGGAAAATCCTGTATAGTATTTTTATTTTTTTATTTTTTATTGAAGTATAAGTTGGTTTAAAAAAATTTTATTTTAAAGTATAGTTGCTTTACAATGTTGTGTTAGTTTCTGCGGCCCAGCAAAGTGAATCAGCTGTGTGTGTACACATGTCCCCTCTTTTGGGGATTTCCTTCCCGTTTAGGCCACCACACAGTAGAGTCCTCTGTGCTAAACTGCGGGTTTTCATTATCCTGTGCAGTCTTGTGTCTCTGTTTTCTCATCCATAGAATGGCACTAACGGTATCCTGAAATGGTGAAATGACTGAAAAGGAGGTTGTGAGACTAAGTAGGTAACAGATGTGTGAAAGTGCTTTGGAACTAAATCCTACTGGAGAATAAGGAGCACTTACTTGTTTCTCTTTGCACTGAAGCAGCCTTTACGGCGGGGCTAAGTGTCACGTAAAGGTTTTGAGGATTGTGCATCTGACCGATTCCGCTGTATCTCCTGCTGTATGCATCAGACACGTGAAAAAAGAATTTCCAGCAGTGCTTTACAATGATCGTTCAAAATCTACGAAGAATTTCAAGCACAGGTTGCCCTACTCTTTTCATTGTCGACTTGGAATATTTTGAAATTACAGAAAGAGAATTTCTATTCTACTTGGGTACGTGGATCTCAGTTTTCTTCTCCTTCTCATTAAAAAATTATAAACTTCTGAAAAGAAAAACTGTTATCACATTCTAATGGGAAATTTCTAGATGTTTTTAAAAAAAGGATTTTTGTGATTAAGTTATTTAGAAAATATGAAGCCAGAATTTTATGGCTCCATATTTTAGCTTATGATACTTTGAGCATTTGCTAATTCCACCTAAAAAACCTTAATCTCCGTTTAAGAAAAGTGTGGTAATAATATTTACCTTGTGGTCATCGGGATTAAATCTAATAGCACAAATAGAATGTGTTAGACAGGATCCTGGTTTAGTACCTGGCTTCCCCTTGCCTTTAGGATCAGACCCTTCTTCAAAAAAACCTTTAATCATCTCTTTCACTCTGTTTTGTTTCAAGAGTTGTTCTTTCCTTTCTATCTGAAAAATTCCTACTCATCTCAGTTACCACCTGGAGGTCACTCCTGAAAGGAGATCTCTTCCATTCTCAGGATTAAGTTAGTGTTTCTTATAAATGAGAACTTACAGGGAACTCTAATTAATGCTTTGTGGTGACCTAAATGGAAAGGAAATTCAAAGACAGAGGGGATGCTTGTATACACATATTGGATTAACTTTGTTGTACAGCAGAAACTAATACAACATTGAAAAGCAACTCTACTCCAATAAAAATTTTGTGAAATTAAGTTAGTCTTCTGCTCAAAGTGACCAAAGTATCCTATTCTTCCCAATAATTGATTATTTGTTCAATACTTGTCCTCACTTCCTGACTATAAGCTAAGATGGAGAAAAAGGGAAAGTGGGGTCAAATACAACTCAGGTATAAGTTTAAATATAATATAACTTCATTGCTGTACACTTAGTCTTTTGATCCATGCCTAGTGCATAATGGGCTTCCCTGGTGGTTCAGATGGTAAAGAATCTGCCTGAGATGCAGGAGACTGGGGTTTGATTCCTGGGTTGGGAAGATACCCTGGAGAAATGCATGGCAACCCACTCCAGTATTCTTGCCTGGAGAATCCCACAGACAGAGTAGTCTGGAGTGCTACAGTCCATGAGGTCACAGAGTTGGACATGACCGAACAACTAACACACACACAGGTACCCCATGTAAGTGGAATCAAACAGTGTTTGTTGGCACCTGCTATATATTAGAATGCATTTTTAATTTAACTTAATATATATCCTGCAAACAGATTGTACCCTTCTCTTCCTGTGCTATATAGCTATTCAGGTATAGTATTTTAAATTTTTTAGCAAATTTTTTTTCTTGGCTTGTAAAAAGTGTAGGTGAACATTTTAAAGCTCAAGGGTACATATGCACTAGTTGAGTAATCTGACATCTTCAAAATCTTTTGTTTCAGATTATATCAGGGGCACAAGAGCTGTTTCAACTGTGAGATCTAAAACCCTAGAGTCTGAGGACTAAAGGGTGTTGAATGTTCTCCGACAAAACAGATATTGGTATTTAAAGATCACCCTGTGTTCCCATCTAATGTATCATTCTAACAGTTCCGCCTATTAACAATTAAACCCAGCTAATACGAAAGGGTTATTGATGGTATAAACCACATCCTTTGACAAAATTTGATAGTAAAGAGTCAGTCTCTAGAGTTTTTATTTAAATCTTGACTCCACCTTTATCAGCTCTGTAATGTGGGGCAAAGGACTTGTAGTGAAAGATTCTCACTCTTCAAATAAGGGAGAATGTTAGTTATTATTAGGTTAAGTGAGATCGGTATGTAGAGCATATTACCATCACTATTAGTAATCATGATGGACTGAATTGTGTCCTCCCCTCCATCCCAAAGGATATATTGAAGTCCTAACTTCCAGTACCTCAGAATATAACTCATTTGGAAACAGTCATTGTAGAGATCATTAAGATGAGGTCATAGTGAAGTAGGTTGCAACCTAGAGCCTGTTATACAGAGTGAAGTAAGTCAAAAAGAGAAAAACAAATATCACATATTAACACATATAAATGGCATCTAGAAAAATGGTACTGATGCACCCATCTGCAGAGCAGGAATAGAGACCCAGATTGGAGAATGGACTTGTGGATAAAGCTGGAGAAGGAGAGAGTGGCTTGAACTGAGAGTAGCATTGACTATACCACGACCGTGTGTGAAATAGACCGCTGAGCAGAAAGCAGCCGTTCGGCCCAGGGAGCTCCGCTCAGCGCTCCGCGATGACCTGGGTCAGGGAGCGAGGCTCAGGAGGGAGGGGGTGTATGTGTGCGTGACAGCTGATTCACACTGTGGTACAGCGGAAACCAGCGCAACATCGTAAAGCAACTCTCCTCCAATTAAAAATAATAATAATAAAAGAAGGAAGAGGATGCGGAGGCAGACCCACAGGGAGAAGGCCGTGTGATCAGAGAGGCAGAGATCGGGGTAGTGGAGCTCAAGGCAAAGGATGCCAAGGATTGGTGGCCTCCACCAGAAGCTGGAAGAGGCAAGGAATGATCTTACCCAGAGTTTTAGAGGGTGAATGGCCCAGCTGACAACTTGATTTTGGATCTCTCGCCTCCAAAACTACGATAGAATACATTTCTGTTATTTTAAGAATTCTAGTTTGTAGTTCTTTGGTACAACAGCAGTGGGAAACTAATACAGTAATGCAAAAATATAGATTTTATAAAACAGAAATCACATACCGTCTTTCTTTTTTTTCTGTGGAAGTCCAGGTTCCCTAAAACTTCCTTGGCTTCCCATGTTCCTGTTGGTACTAATTTATTTTTCTCCTTCCCTTCCTTGGTTTATGTTGAAAATAAAACATTGGCTTGGAAATATGGTTAAAAAAAGCAGTCGAACAACAACAGGACCAAAATGCAAAAATGATTATGTGAGAGGTAACAAGAATGAGTTTGTTAAGCCCAAAGGGATGAAGCCCAAAGGGATGGGGAAAAGTCTAGATGAAGATAAATAGAAGTTGGACATGAGAGCCGTTATTTAGATGAGTACAGAAATGAAACCTTCCCTGTCCAATTCCAGCTACCCTATGTTTAGAAAGGGAATTTTTATATTATAATTTCTACATGCTGAGTATAGTATAGAAACTAAATTTCTAATTTGTTTTTCAAGATAAGTTCCTAAATTTTGGTCACTTTGTTCACTTTGGAAACAGGTCAGTTTTTGCAGGACAAGTCTTAACCCTCTCATGAATGAACACATAAAGATAGACAGGCTTTTTTTTTTTGGTCTGTCTCCCCAAGTAAAAGGAAATCCGAACAACAGGACCACAAAGTCTTCTTACGAGGAGAAAAGACATGTTGAACCCCTCAAGCAAATGCTTCACACTTGCCCTCAAGTCCTGAAGGGCGTCCCGGGGTCAGACTGAGAATTGGATTCCTTTGGTGTCTCAGAATATGAATTCCAGGTGGATCCAGCTCTCCTTCAGCAACGGAATACAAAGAAACTATATGGGATTAAAAATAACTGCCTGCTTGCAGCAGTTAGGGCACATTCTGGGCTAAAGATACAAAAAAGACCAAAAACCCCACTGCCACTTTTGAAGAACCTGGAGCAAAGGCCAGGTCCTGCTTATGCCCAGGCACGCAACTCACCTAAGGGGTGGGCAAACCACCTAATCCATCCCCTGGCCCAACCCTTGAGCCCACCCCTACCTTCACCCTATATAAGGAACAAGCACACTGCCCACCCCCCCAGGGGTTAAGCAAGCTAGGGAAACTGTTGTTTGTTCTCCACCCTACCCCCCTCCCCCATCTCCAGGATGTAGCAGGGGACCCAGTAAAGCCTCGCCTGGAAAAAAAAAAATGAGTTCCGGAGATATATTATTTAAATAAATAAAACGTATTTGCTTAAATTTTATTTTTCTGGTCATGGTGATATTTAATCCAGTGCTAATACCAATTTATTGGAAACTATTTGTTTGGTTTCCCTTCTTCTTTTCTTTCTCTGCCCCTCCCTTCCGTCCTTATTTTTCAAGTAATGATGGGAAAGGTTGAGGAAGTGGTTGGACAGACAAGGAAGCCGGGCTTGCAAACAAAATAAACGAATCCAGCTCCGTGTTGTCACTAAAGCAAGCACCATTGTGCTGGGAGCCATGGGAAAACATGCTGCAATCCTTAAATATAAATATTTGTAGGAGTGTTACCTGTCATTGCTTATAGCAGAAATGCTTATAGTAGAAATCACCTGGAGTGCAGAAGGAATATTTGCTCAAGACTTGTTACTGCTAGTGAGGTACCTTTTGAAAAACTGAAATATGGGGGCAGGTTTAAGAATATAAAAGATATCTTCCCACGTTGACATCTTAACACACTCATGTAATTTACACGTTTTCCCTAATTTCTGAAATAGATGTGTTAATTGAAGTTCACTTCGCAAGCCCTTGTGTGGAACTTCCTGTGTATCAGGTACTGTTTAAGGGCTTTACAATTATGTGCTTATTTAATCCTTCCAACAATTCTAAGAGTTAGGCATTGTTACCATAAACTCTATTTTAATTGAGGAAACTGAGGAATAACCAAGGTCAGGCACCATTGTCTATTCCACTGCATGCTATACTGTTTTTCACAAATCCCATTTTTGTTAGATCAAGCCTTTTATTTGTTCTTTTTCAGTAGAAGAAATCCCATGGTAAATTTGAAATATGAAAATCCATTTTGTTAAGTGAAGTTTTATCCATCAAATTTGTCTTGTATGGAAACTTCTTTTTCATAAACTGTTTTCCTTAAAATAAGATCTATGTGTAATTTCAAATGTTCTCTTTGTAATAAACATAAAATGTAAACGTATGGAATTTTTCCCTTTGAGGAAAAAAGGATTTGGGTAAATGTGCCCACTACACACCTTTCTACCATAAAAATTCAGTCTTCTATCTGAAATTTGTGTAAGAAAATTCTAAAATTTTTTTCTTATATCTGTGCTTCATTTGAATCAAGCAATAGGTTATAAGGAGTGCTGGCTCTTGGTCTGGCCTTTCTCTATGAAAGGCAACCTTATCCGCAGTTTTCTTTCTCCGCCCCTGCCCCTCCCGGATTATTTTCCAGTGGAGTAAGGAGGATGTGATGGAATATTGCCATATGGTAAGAGTGAGTGATACCAAACACACCCATCCCCCATGACTAGGTGAGTTTCCATGCATGACCTGATCAGGACAAGTGCATAGGTTCAAGCAATGCATGTTGTAAATACAACTTTTGAATCCAAGGCAATTTTGACAGGTTTTTAAGTCTAAGACCTGAGTAGATACACTTGCAGCAAGACGACAGAGATGATACACGTCCAGTCAGTCATACCCGTGTATGAAAATCCTTGTCTGGAGAATTTTAAGAAATCACCAGAATTTTCCCACCAGTTCCACGTATTTTCTATGGGAAAACACGCAGATGCGTTTTGTTGTTCTTGGACCTAAAAAAAGTACATGCGATGAGAATATGCGTGCTACTTTTGTTTCATTCACATGCTGTTTTAATGATAAATTTAGTCAGAATTGCTAAGGATTGGTTTGTTGCTGAAAGTCTTCCAGAATAAAAGGGGAAGGTGTTGCACGCAGAGATGGAGGAGTCGGTTTTTTTCATCCAGCCCCAAACTTTTCAAAACCTATTACCTGCTCCCCTCCACCTCAAATAAACAGCAGCCAACAACCACAAACTCTTATCTGCACTCCCCTAGGACTGTGGGTGTTGATGACTCAGGTCATCTCAAAGACAACACAACATCTCAGAGAACAAGCTGTTTCTTTTTGCTGGGACAGCAGCACACTTGCAAGCAATAATATGTAATAATAGCACAGGTAATGCCATGAGCTCATGACCTCACTCCCAATTGTGATTTTTTTCCTTCAGGGCTTTCTGAGAGGGTCCCAAGAGCAGAGTTTCTGAGGAGCTGTGCACTGTTCTCCAGAAAGACCCATGTCCTTACCCTCTCCTCTTTTCAGGAATGGCTCCGTCTTGGGAGGGGAACAATGGAGTGAGTGTATCATCTCCAGCAATCACAAACCTTTCACCATAGATTTCAAAGGCATATTCCAACTGCAGTACGCTCTGAAATGTGAGTACTAAGGCACATTTATTGGATTTTTGAAAGGGCAGTTGTAGTTCTATGTGAAGCAGTGACTTTATCAGCATATGAAGCCAGTCAGTTCTCTAGGGATTTTAGCTATGACCTGCTCCTCACTTCAGCCATCACCCACTAGGAAACTTGGTTCGGTAGGAGGTTTGGGCTGAGTGGTTGATTGCATTGGTTAGATAAGTTGATTAGAGAATGAGAGTGGACAATTTCAACTGCTGAAAAGATGCAACCTGGCCCGGAATAGACAAATGTCTTCCCTTTCCCCAGGAGACTGGTTATCGGGTCAGCTGTGGCTGAGAAGTAGAAGATGATCATCCCTGATGAGCCCTAGGAACCCCAGTAACATCCGGACCTCTTGGATAACCTAGGCCTTCCCACCCCAGGGCCTCTAATATGATGGGCAATGTGACCATGTCTGCATTCCTGGGGTGGCTGATGAAGGGAAGTTACACGGGGTCAAAATAGCCTGGAGTTAAAACTCCCCCTGGGTCCTCCCCACAGTTCTATGCAAAACAAAGAACTGTCTCACTCGAAGAAAAAAGTGGACATTAAGGTTGATTACGCCCAGTTCCCAGCTGGTCCCAGCCTCTGGCCGATCTCCAGAATTCCTTGCCCCAGCCGTTTAAGAAATAACTAATCCGAACAAACTTGGAGAAGAACAGGCCCCCTTAAGACAGTAGATTTCCACATATATGCCTATATATACTTAGTCTTTTCTTGGGTTAGTGCAGCAGCTCGCTAATCTGACTGCTGCCCCT
Source organism: Dama dama (assembly GCF_033118175.1). Classification (NCBI taxonomy): domain Eukaryota; kingdom Metazoa; phylum Chordata; class Mammalia; order Artiodactyla; family Cervidae; genus Dama; species Dama dama. The sequence continues at coordinate 55,019,400 of NC_083707.1, forward strand.
TCCCGCCTCATTAAAGATGATCTGTTCCTGGAAAGTGCGGGTCTCATTCTTTCTCCGAACTCGCTTTCTCTAATTCCCTTACCCTACAGGTGAGAGTCAGAGTTCTATAGCTGGTCTCAGTCTGCTGACTAGGGGATTCCTGTGAATTCTCATCCAGGAAACAAATATAGATATTTTCTAGGTCAAAGATAACCCTCCTATCTGGAAAATCTGGCATAGTTCTCTTCCTTAGCTACAGGGTCCCATTTCACAAAGAATGACTGTGTGAATTATTCTGGATGATACAGATTGGTTTTATGCTTCTTTTTCTAGTCTTTTAAGGGGGAAGCATAGGTTATTGACTTGAGATCTTTATTCTTTTCTGTATGGGTGTTTCAGTGATAAATATATAGCATTTTCCAAGTCTTTTATTTCCTTGATTATCTTTAGTATAGTTTTTCTATCTGTTGTTAAATGTGGGCTGTTAAAATCTCAAATCATTATTGCTGAATCATCTGTTTCTTATCTCAATTACGTCAGTTTTTGTTTCACATATTTCAATTTATGCGTGTCCTTAAATCTAAATTGTGTCTCTTATAGGTATCATATAGCTTGATCATTAAAAAACAGTTTTGCCAGTTTCTGCTTTTTGGCTAGAGTGTTTAATCCATGTATATTTAATGTAATTATTGATAAGGTAGGGTTATGTCTGCCATTTTGCTATTTTCTTTTTTTATTATGCATTTTTGTTAATTTATTCTTTTATTACTGACTTCTTTTATGTTAAATGCATATTTTCTAGTGTACCATTTTAATTCCCTTGTTTCTTGTTTTGGTCGCCTTGGAGATTAACATCTATTAACAGTCTATACTGGATTAGTATATACCTATTTTATTTCAGTAGTATACAAAATCTTTGCAGTTGTATAGAGTCTGTTCCCTCCATCCTTCTTTGTGTTAATATTGTCATACAAGGGGTGGTTTAGCATGGTACTTAATATTGTCAAATACAATATGAATTGTATTCTTATATATTACATGCTATCAACATAGATTTATTATTACTGCTTTATGCAGTTGTTTTTTAAATCACATAGTAGAAAAATAGCTGCAAGCAAAAAGTATCTTAATATTATTTTTCCTATTTACCTATGCAGTTATCTTTACCGGTGTTCTTTAATTGTTTCATTTGAATGTAAGTTCCTGCATATGGGCCATACTTTCCTATTTCTTTACATGTCTTATAATTTGTTGTTGAAACTTGGATATGCAAAATACTGTGGCAACTCTGGAAATCATATTAACACCCAGTCCAGTATGTTTTGTTCTTGGTGTTTGTTTTTGTTACCTTTTTCAAGTAGGTTTCCTGAATTAATTCTGTAAGTCTGTATTCTTTTTTTTTTTTTATTATTTTATTTATTTTTTTAAGTCTGTATTCTTTTTCACTGTGGCCACTGAAGTCTCTGCTTGATAAAATTAGTGGTCAACTGACGTCTGTATAGAGATTCCTTAAATGCCTGGTTCTAGTAAGTTTTTCAGACTTTATTGAGCAGCTCTGGGTGAGTGTTGGGCGTGCCATATAATGTTCAGGCAGGCAGCTTACAACTCTGCCTGAGTCTTTACTTCCAGCTTGCACAGAGCCTCAAGGTTAGCAAGAGGTGAGAGTTTAGGCTTTGTCAAGCCTTTCATGGGCACCACACAGCCCTGGACATATACACAGTCTTGGATACACATATTGCATATTGATTCTCACAGATATGTTAGGGCTTTGCAAAGCATCTTATGAACATAATATTTTCTAGATCTTCATTAAAAAATTTTGGTCAAGTTTTGTTTGCCTCAGTCATTAATGCTGCCTTAGGCAGATGTGCTATTAAACAACTGCCACTAATTGGTTTCAACGAACATTCCTTGTTTCCATTGCTCAAGCTGCGAATTCCTGCATGTAGAGCTTTTTATAGATGGAGAGACGAAAGCAATGCTAGTCCATGGTAAAACCTGGATACTCTGTGAGACTGGGTCGATGACTTGAGCTCATGGCAAGTGTATTCTTTCTCCTGATGCAGCTTGACCTTGGCTTTCACCCATGCTCTTCAGGGTTACAAGTGAGTGGGGTGGGTCAAGGCTGGAGCGGGCTAGCAACACCTTTGAACAACAGTATACAGAAATAGAACAATGAGTGAGATTGGGGCAGAGAGAGTACCTGGTGTTAAAAGAAAAAGGATCTCATGGCGCTAAAAACGATGAGATCCAAGGTACTGGTGAAGGGATTAACTCTAGCAAGGAGAAGGGATAACACACTTGTTGAGTGCAGATGAAAATGTATCTTGTCTTTCAAGAACCCAAGTGATACTCATTTCTTCTGCTTATGTACCCATCACTTCCATTCATAATTAGAAGATTATCTGCTGAACAAAAATCTCTTGAATAAATTCCCACAAGTGAGATTTCTGAGTCAGTGTGCACATTTTTAATATTAATCCATATTGCTAAATTACCTTTTATAAAAGTTATTTTTTTTTCAGCTAAACAGAATTCTTTTTCAGCTAAAAAAATATATCTATTCTTTTTCAGATTCTTTAGAAAAGTTATTTTTTAGAATCAGTGCTATCTTTGACCATGGAATTTAACAAGATGGGAAGAAGGGTGCTGGCTGCCTGAGGAAGTAGTGAGCTTCCTGTCATTAGGAATACTCACAAATAGGCTATTTTGCCTCTTAGCCACGACATTGTAAGAGGTGAGTCAAACATCAGAAAGGTGGTTTGACTAGGTAACTTTTATGATCCCTCCCAACCCTGAGAGTGTAGGAGTTTGTGAGAGAGACAGATGTTTAATTTCTTGAAAGGCAAGCTACTGCATGGGTGAAAAACAAGTGAGGAAATATTTTCTGTCTCATATACACACACACACACACACACACACACACCCTTGTGGGAGTGGAATAGCCTAAGCTCAGATGCTAACAAAAGGCGTGTGTGTGTGTGTGTGTGTGTGTGTGTGTGTGTGTGCGTGCGCGCATGCACGTATGTGTGCCTTTATGGGTTTTTATATATGTGAATGTGAGGAATGGAGATAAAGGAGAAAGGTATGTGAATGAATAAATAATTACATTTCAGTTTGTTGTAACATTTTTTAAACTGGGGTATAATTACTTTACAGTGTTGTGTGAGTTTCTGCTGTCCAGTGAAGTGAATTAGTTATAATATACATATATCCCCTCTTTTTTAGATTTCCTTCCCACTTAGGTCACTGTTGAGCATTGAATAGAGTTCCCTGTGTGATACAGCAGGTTCTCATGAGTTATCTATTTTATACATGAGTTATCTATTTTATTTATTTTATCACTGTATATGTTAACATTTTTTTTTTTTTTTCAGTGTAAAGAGCACTCTAGAGTAGAAAATCAAAAGAAGTCTATTCACAAGGCAAAAAGGGAGATAGATGTACTTCCAGAAAAAGGAAAAACGGAAGAAAAAAACAAAGACAGTAAAACAAGTAAACAGTGTTCTCATATCTTTCTCCTCTTCCTTACATGTAGTTTTTGAGTCATTGGGTAATTGTCCAGGTCTCCTTTGTCTAGGTTCAGAGACAGCAGTTATAATGGAAATAAAATTGTTAATAGGTATCATTTATAGAAATTGACCCTAGTGTACACAGAAATACATATATACACATGAACATTTTATTTCCCCAACTCTATGAATTAGAGGCTATAATTAACCCCCCACACAGATAAAGAATGAGGCACAGAGAAGTTAAGTAACTTATACAAAGTCACACAGCTAGCATGTAGCAGGGTCAAGATTCAAACTCAGGTAGCCAGGTTCTACAAGCCAGTATCCAACGCCACGTGACACTGCCTCTTAGCAAGCCAGTGTGGAAAGCCGGCTTTGAACACCTGCCTTCAAATTCGTGCGTCAGCGCCTAAAGGCTGTGTGATTTTGGAGGAACCGTTTCCCTGCCCTGAGCCACAGATTCCTCATTTATAAGACGGCAAGGCTCTCTTTCTCACAGGGCAGTTGTGAAGATGAAATGAGGTCTTGTTGGAGTCTGAAACGTAGGAAACGCTGGTGAAATCACAGCGATTGGTATTTACTTGCTTAGACTTAAAGGCCATAGGATTTTGAGGCAAGAAGCTTCCTAACTGCAATTAAACTGTGTTCTACAGCCAGGCCTTTTAGAAAAGTTGAGAGCCGATCGGCAAAAATACCAGGGTGAAAATGAAACCTCCCCCAAGCCTTCCAGTGCTGTGAAGGTGATAAGACCACTTGCTACCAGAAGGTCCTGTTATCCTCCTCAGAGATCCCTAAGCTCTGGTCGGACTGGGTAATCTTAGGTGATAAGAGAGATGTAAGGAATTACAACTCCTGATAAAGCATGGTTTTGTTTGCCCATGCTTGGGTGAGATATGGGTGACAGAGATAAAGTGCTGGCAGAAGCCCCAGGTGGGTTGAAAATGACTCCTCATGCCTGGGAGGGTTGGTTGGGGGGTGGGGGCGGAGGCGGGTGACCTGCTACTGTATTTATTCTGCTTATCTCAGAGTGTGGGCAGAGCCTTCCAGAGTGGATGCTCTTGAGAGACTGGAGGGGGAGCTTGAGGGCGTGTTAGTCAGCTAGGCTCTCTGCAGGGAGCTCGGCTCCCTCTGGCCTCAAATGCCAAACCATGTCATCATTTGACGGCATTCCTATATGGAGGCTTTACAAGATATGACCTTCTTCCAACATACAAGGATCAGATAGTCATGTGGAAGGGTCAGGCATACTCCCAACTGGCCGGACCTCAATGCAGGGTAAATCAGACCAGATAGGGTGACTGGTGACATGTTGTGGGAATGCTGAAAAGGGGTGGTTAATCCTGCCTGGGTGAGATGCAGGCTGGGGAAGAGGGATGGGGAAAGCCTTCTGTAGGAAAATGGCCTCTGAGCAGGTCCGTGAGTGAAGAATGTGTGGGATGTTGATAGGAGAGGAGGAGGAGGGATTCTCTAGGCTCCAGGGACAGCCATCACACAAGTGTGGCGGCATTAAATACCCGGATCCCTTCAGTAGTTCATGGAGAATTCATTCAGTAGTAAGGAAGCTTGTAATTTTACCAGAATTTTCTAGTCTCCTTTATCTTCTTCTTTCCAAACTACATACAACAGAAAACTACCCCTGCATATTAGTATATATCTTACTTAAAGAAGTGCAGATAATACAACTTGCTGAAAATTGAAAAATATTTCTAAAAATGATGCCGGCAAGAGGGAGAGGAAACAGGAATCTTAGTGGGAATATGTTATTGTTTAGTTGCTAAGTTGTGTCCGACTGTTTCGTGACGCTATGGACTGTACAGCCCACCAGGTTCCTTCTGTCCATGGAATTTTCCAGGCAAGAATACTGGAGTGGGTTGCCATTTCCTTCTGCAGGGGATCTTCCTGATCCAAGGATCCAACCCTCATTTCCTACATTGGCAGGTGAGTTCTTTGCTGCTGAGCCACCAGGGAAGACCCATCAGTCAGTTCAGTCACTCAGTTGTGTCCCACCCTTTGCCACCCCATGGACTGCAGTACGCCAGGCCTCCCTGTCCATCACCAACTCCCAGAGCTTGCTCAAACTCATGTCCATCGAGTCGGTGATGCCATCCCACCATCTCATCCTCTGTCGTCCCCTTCTCCTCCTGCCTTCAATCTTTCCCAGCATCAGGGTCTTTTCCAGTGAGTCAGTTCTTCAAATAAGGTGGCAAATACACATCCAATACAAAGCATTGGAGTTTCAGATTCAGCATCAGTCCTTCCAATGAATATTCAGGACTGATTTTCTTTAGGATTGACTGGTTGGATCTTCTTGCAGTCCAAGGGACTCTCAAGAGTTCAAAATTTTAAAAGCATCCATTCCATTTGCTTTAATGCTCTGTTGTCCTCTTGAAATTCTTAATAATTTTTGAATGAGAAGCATTTGCATTTTGCATTGGGGCCCTGCAGTTATGTAGCTGCATTTACTTAGGACACTGGGCTGTCTTTGGATACCTGAGGGTTGGGATAAACGTCACTGATTATTCCTGACCCAGTAGCACGTGTGAACAGCTGGAATCAGCAGTCACACAGTCTGGAAAGATTAGTAGAGAGCTGCTACCCTACCTGAGCAGAAGTGCCCTCCCCTCACATGATAAGGTTGGAGGAAAGAGTTGGGCTCAAGTATACAATCCTGAGGTGGTGCTAGTGGTAAAGAACCTGCCTGCTGATGCAGGGGACACAGAGATGTGGGTTTGATCCCTGGGTTGGGAAGATCCCCTGGAGAAGGGCATGGCAACCCACTTCAGTATTCTTGCCTGGAGAATCCCATGAACAGAGGAGCCTGGCAGGCTACAGTCTGTAGAGTTGCCAAGAGTCGGACATGACTGAAGCGGCTTAGCATGCATGCGTCGAATCTTCTAATTTTTCAAGAAAAGCTGGAAATCTGTTTGTTAATTAGCTTTTATTGGAGAACAGTTGCTTTACAACGCTGTCCTAGTTTCTACTGTACCGTAAAGTGAATCAGCCTGATGTATACATATATCCCCCGTTTTTTGGACTTCCTTCCCATTTAAGTCACCACAGATCATTGAGTAGAGTTCCCTGTGCTATACAGTAGGTTCTGTAAATCCAACTTTTAAAAAATATTTATTTACTTGGTTGATAAACACCAGCCAAGTAAATAATTACTTACTTACTTAATTAATTGCAACATGCAGGGTCTTTCGTTGCAGCATGTGGGATCTTAGTTCCCTGATCAGGGATTGAACCTGGGACCCCTGCATTGGGACCTCTGAGTCTTAGCCACTGGACCACCAGGGAAGTCCCTGGAAATCCAGTTTTTAGTGCAGAAGTTCCAACTTTTAAATGTTGTCAAAAAATTTACAAGTAATAACTAAATGGAATATGTCCATACCAAATTTGTTTTCCAAGTTTCTAGATTTCAACTTGTGTTTTCTTTCCTCCAAACACTTGGCAACAATGACTGTGAAAGGGGGGATCTGTTGTCTAGGACTTGTGTTTTCACATGAGCCAGACACAAAGTTTGCCCCACACAAAAGGTGTGGGAGTGAACTAGCAAAAACTAGAGCAGTTGCTACAATCCACATGGGTGCCATGTTGACTTGTTTGGAAGGCCCCAAGTCCACATGCGTCTTCTAGGAAATTCAGCATCTTACACTTACTTTTTAAGTTCTTTGCCTTCGTTTTGAGTGTTTCAGCACTATTGTTACAGGGGAACCTGGAGAATTTTGTAATTGCTTCCTATTTTCAGAAGGTTTTTCATTCATGATGTGAAAGCCGACCAAACAACAACAAACAAATGCTGGTGTTAGTTTGGGAGGTTTTATTTTTTGAGCAGTTTCATTAGAGAATTTCACAAAATGAGAACCAGTCCTTGGATGTTCTCCCATCACATAATGTACTTTGCAACTCCAGATACTCAAAGAGTCTTTTTAGAATCAGAGGATTTGAAAGTAATTCTAAAATGAAGACCCACATAGAACAAATAATTTAATCCATTTTCAATTCCTGAAATTTTAAATGAGCCTCATACATTTAATCGTCTCTAAATGGGTTTCCCCTCCCCAGCCCCAAGTTTTTCTGTTTTAAATCAGATCTTTCCTGGATATGAGATCACTTCTATTTTTTTTCAGGATTAAAAAAACAAACAAAAAAACCCCTTTAGTATCTCAAGATTGAAGACAGGACTTTAAAGGGCCAGCAAGATGCTGTTGGTCTGTAAACTCCTTACCTGTCGGTGGCAGATGATACACATACATGTGCCTTATACAAGTTCCATGTCTCTTTCCAACCCCAGTGTACCATGACCACCTTTACAGGGGACTCATAAAGATGGTCCTGGGACTCAGTGGTTGGTGGTTTTGTTGAAATTTCCTTAGTCATCACTATGAACTCATTAAGTCCTCAGTGGTTGCCATAAACTTTAACTCTTTACGACCAGCAGTTCAAGTCAATCAGTTTCCAATGATTGTAACAGTGAAAGGATTAAGAAAACCATCTAAGGAAATTAGGTGGAGGATTATGGAGTTTCTTCTGCATTTAAACAGGAAATGCTAGAGGTGTGGGGACCTTCTTTTCATTTGCGCCCACGTTATTGGCTAATGTTGCCTGTCTCAGGTCTGGGAACAAGTTCAGTGGATGGACTTACTGCCTTTGTGCCAGATACTGAGATTTTCCCGGATGCTTCCAGGATATGAAAGAAGAATCTTGCTTTCCTCCCCTTTTCTAGGGTTACATTTCACTGTTTGCAATAAAAGTGAGTGGTTAGCAGATCCATTTCTCTGCCTCCAGATCTGCTGATATCTTTCATTTTATGCGAGCTGGATTGCTTATGAGTTACCATACCTGAAATATTTGCAGTCACCATCCACATAGGACTGCGATGACTTGATTGCAATAAGCAACTTCTTTAGGTTCTTATCAGCATTATATTGAGGCTCAACAGTCGTCCGACGAGAATGTGTAGTTTGATATTTTCCTTCTATGCCTATGAAAACACAAGTAATCATTCTAGGGGCAACGCCATTATCTTGATTTTCCAGAACAAAAACAACCTTGCATGGAAAAAGCCAAATAACTGAATACAACACAAACCTAACTTTCCTGAAGCAATCATGGCTTTTTGCACATTTATTATTCTCTTTGACATACACAATAAATCGTAATAGTTACCAAATTACTGTTTGGTTTCAAATGATGTGCACACATCTATAATCTTAGTTAGCTGCTTGCTGGTCTGCTTCAGGAATGTCATTGCATCCTCCAGGGTAATTCTATATCAATGACTTTTCCAAATAAATCTAGTTGCTGGTTTATATTAATGAACTGTCACAGTTCCTATTGTTTTCCCATGGCCTTGCAGCTGTATTCCTTCACAGGTGCTTGGCAAATTAAAATGATGCTGGTTTGGGGTTTCAGCTTGATACAAAATCACTCCTTCAGCAGATTGTTCAGAAGTTATTCATGCAAGAAACACATCTTTACTCTAGACACTCAGCTTTTCTGCTTATCCAATATCCATGCTTTCATTGACACTTTGCATTTCAGTTTTCCTTACCAAATAAGTACAAAGAGATTGTCTTTCTTACTTAGAAGATTTCTATTAAAGAGTTGCAAGCAGTGGAAGCATTTTTTTTTTTTTAAGATGTGTTCTTTTCAGTCTATCCTAACACTGTTCACAGATCACAAACATCAATTACTGATGTTTGCAGATTATATATCTTTGGGGGTTGTTTTTGTTAACATCCATTACCCGAGGGATTACCAGGCAGAAAGAAAATTATTACATGCTAACTATCCAAAACCACATTAAATATTCCCTTTTGAATCTATTACAGGCTTTATTTAAAAATACTCTACTCATGACTAACTCCTACCAGCGCGAATGAGAACGTTTAACATGTGAGTAACTACCCAATTAAATTATCCAGCCTTCTTGATTGTGCTTTCGTCCTGCGATGCACCTCCTTAAGTTTCAGTTTTCTTTTATCATCCTGAATTTCTGAGTTCCTTTCTCGACCTCTTGTTGGCTGCTACCAGAGCATCTTAGCCCTGACCACTGGGATGTCCTGGGTTGCCCCTCCCGGGACCACAACGCTGCTAATTGCTTGGCTGCTCCAGCGCTGTATTTCCACACACCCACACACCTCCCAGGGGGATTCTCTCTACACGTTTATATTTACCTTTTCCTTATGACTCAGCGGGTAAAGAATCTGCCTGCAGTGCAGGAGACTTGGGTTCGAACCCTGAGTTAAGAAGATCCCCTGGAGAAGGAAATGGCAACCCACTCCAGTATTCTTGCTTGGAAAATCCCATGAATAGAGGAGCCTGGCAGGCTTCAGCGCATGGGGTCTCAAGAGTCAGACACAGCTTAGCGACTAAACCACCACCACCACCATGGTAGGGATGCCATAATGATAAACTGCAAATATGAAAACTGAAGGGACTTCCCTAGTGGTCCAGTGGTTAAGAATCTGCCTGCCACTGCAGCAGACTCAGTTTCCTTCCCAGGTAGCACTAGTGGTAAAGAACCTGCCTGCCAGTGTAGGAGACATAAGAGACGCGAGTTCGATCCCTGAGTTGGGAAGATCCCCTGGAGGAGGGCATGGCAACCCACTCCAGTGTTCTTGCCTGGAGAATCCCATGGACAGAGGAGCCTGGCTAGCTATGGTCCAGAGGGCTGCAAAGAGTTGGACATGACTGAAACAACTTGGCATGTACGCACGTGTGGTAGGGGTGCACCACATGTTATTATTTTGGGGATGAAGCAAAGACATTTTTCTTTCCAGCCACCCTTGTAAACTAGGGTAGACTGCTGGTTGTCTACCCAATATTCAGTATTTATTCTGTTCATTCTCCAGTATAGAGAGGAAGAGAGGGAATTACATTCCCCAACCTCCCTTGCGAATGCAGTGGTCAAGGAGCTGTGAATGAAACTGAGAACACATAAGCTGGCCCCTAACATTCGGAGGGACGGGCGCAAAAACACGTGTGGAGGTTCACATGCCAGGTGTCTAAATATTTTAAAATTATAATCTAAGTTACCAAGCTCTTATATAAAATAGCTTCCATACTGCTCCCTTGACCAGTGAACCTTCATAATATCTGGAAGGCTTGAGATAATTGGCTTCTTTAGAGATCCAAGCCATGAGGGGTCAGTCCAGGTGATCTGCTTTCTCTCTTTCTACCCTCGGCTCCAACCCCCAGAGAAAGGGGACAGAAGCACATGCAGGTGGACGTTCCAGTCTTCACATCCAAGCTCCCCCCACCTCCCTGCCTTCCCACCTCCTGTGTTCAGGTCTGTGGGTATAGAGACCAGTTGTATATTCTGCCTACAGGAGGACAGCCTCATGGAAGAGGCCTAGAAGTATGATCAGGGCCTTTTGAGTTGGAATTCCAGAGCTGTTAGAGCGTTGTCTAGAAGGAGTGGGTGGTTTCTTGGTGAGCACTTTCCTTTGGCCTAGTGGGTTAGAGAATTCTTGATGCAGAGAGCACAGTTAGAGAGGGGTCAGAGCAGGCCCTGTAAAGCCTGGGCCCGAGACTAATTCTAGCACTTGGGGCTTCTTAACTCAGCATTCAGAAAACTAAGATCATAGCATAGAATCCCATCACTTCATGGAAGTTAGATGGGGAAACAATGGAAACAGTGACAGACTTAATTTTTGGAGGCTCCAAAATCACTGCAGATGGTGACTGCAGCCATGAAATTAAAAGACACTTGCTCCTTGGAAGAAAAGCTATGACCAACCTAGAAAGCCTAGTAAAAAGCAGAGACATTACTTTGACGACAAAGGTCCCTCTAGTCAAAGCTATGGTTTTTCCAGTAGTCACGTATGGATGTGAGAGTTGGACCATAAAGAAAGATGAGCGCTGAAGAATTGATGCTTTTGAACTGTGGTTTTGGAGAAGACTCTTGAGAGTTCCTTGGACTGCAAGGAGACCCAACCAGTCCATCCTAAAGGAGATCAGTCCTGGGTGTTCATTGGAAGGACTGATGTTGAAGCTGAAGCTCCAATACTTTAGCCTCCTGATGCAAAGAACTGGCTCACTGGAAAAGACCCTGATGCTGGGAAAGATTGAAGGTGGGAGGAAAAGGGGATGAGAGAGGATGAGATGGTTGGATGGCATCACCGACTCAATGGAGATGAGTTTGAGTATGTTCCAGAAGTTGGTGATGGACAGGGAGGCCTGGAGTGCTACAGTCCATGGGGTTGCAAAGGGTCAGACATGACTGAGCAACTGAACTGAACTTTATCAGTAGCGTTAAAAGAGTCAGCTTCTTCTAACAACTATTCTGCTAAAAGCTTGACATCAGTTATTTATTCCTCTAATTGCATGATGCTACAGCTCCATCACATCTATGTTTCTCTACTCAGAGCTCTCTCTTGTTGGCATGGCCAGCTGCCTCTGTATTTTACCCTCTGCAGTGTATTCTGTTAGCTACAGAAGCAATAAAAATGGGCGTCTGATATTGTTTTTATTTTTGACAAGAAAAGTGGCTTTCAGACTGAGTTTGAGATGGAAATGGATTTCTCATTTCAGGGAAAAAAAAAAAAAAAACATCAACCCTAAGACATAGCCCGCTTGTGTTTATTAAACATTCTTCTTAACTTTAGCAGTTTGACCTATCATTCTTTCAGTATTTTCCTACCATTTCCATGTGGATGAGGTCAGAATCTAGGATGGTCGCTCCCATCCTTCCTTAGCCCCATCTCAGATGAGCAGCCCCGCAGAAAGCATGAGTTTTTGGTCCCAGGGCAGGTGGATCTCTCTACATGAGGAAATGTGGGGCCGTTAAACGCTCAGTCATAACTTGAGCCCTGAGTGATACCAGAGACCCAAAGTGGTGCCCACAGGAGTGTGGTAGGTAGTTAGAATTTAGGGCAAATGAGCTGGGAAGGGGAGGACTAGATGACTGAATGTGATTGAGAGGGAAGTGGGGGAAAGAAGGAAAAGAGAAGGAAAGGAGAGAAGGAAGAAGAGAGGGAAGTGGAGGGGAGGAGGGTAACCGAGGAAGGGAGGGAGGGAGGTGGGTAGGGGAGGGGAAGAAAAGAGGGGGCAGAGAGCCAGGATAGGGTTCCAGGAATCATCCCCATGGCCTCTGGGGTTGTTTAACTTCATCTTCTGGCTTAACCTTTCTCCAGACATCAAACAGATCACATCAGCATAAGTCATCCCTCTTCTTTGAAAGATGATGATCAATAACAACTTTGTGAATCGTGGTGATGGAGTTAAGTGAGAGCAATCTGTGATTGACTAGAGTTCAGATAATATACACCTATTCACCCAATTTTTTGAGAAAAAGCAAAGGTCAAGTTTTAGTTCTAATAATAATACAGTATCTCATGAACTTATGGAGAAGACTTTGAGGTTACCAGTTCAAGTATGGCCTGCCTTTTTTTAACTTGTCAAATGGAAAGATGTCTATAGAGTCTTTTATGACTTGGATGAAGCCTTTCCCATGGACTTAATTGCTGGGGCTCTTTCATCAAGCTTCTTGCTGATATTCCTTGGAATATTCCCACCTGTTTTGAGGTCAGTCTGGCTCATCCATTACCCGTCAAGGATGCTGTCAAAAACAGGGCCACATTTGGTATTGTGGCAACCACTCTAAGGCAGCTGGAGATTTATGATCTGCCTCTGATTCTATTGTCTCAGGCCAGGCTGGTCCAGGCCTTTGACTCATTCACTATACATCTTGATAGTTTAATTGTGTTTAAAAGTTTTCCTCCATCCCTGGTGGAATCTAATTCCAAACAATGGAGAAGGGAACCATGAGGCCCGGAACAGACGCCATCTACTATGGATCCTCCCAAGCAATTGGAACTCTGAGTGAACATGGACCAAATTTCAGGAACAGATGAAACATGCGTGTGTGTGTGTGTGTGTGTGTGTGTGTGTGTGTGTATGCAGATACACACACACACACACTCCCTCCTCTTGTGTCTGTCTCTCTTTGTCTCTGTTTGTGTCACTTTCTCGTCTCATACTTTGCCCAGATTTTAAAATAAATTCTGTTTTTTCCTTCTTTCACACAACTTGAATCCTCAGATGCTATGAACTTATATTTCTCATTCTATGATCTACCAAGTCACTGATGTCAATAAGAATGTTGGTGTTTCATTGGGATTAATTCCTTAAATATATGCCACATAATTAATACAATCTTCCTATGAGTTAGACTTGGCGTCTTCCCAAAATGCTGCACATTCTTATGTTCTCAATGAAAAGAGATGGGCTGATCTTTCAGCAAGGGTATGATATGGCTTTTTAGTGTCTTCTATTTATCTTAGAGGACTGAGATTCAGTTATCCCTTACAAAATAGATACTTATAGTATTTTTTGTAAAATTGAGGTCCAGTTGATTTACAGTGTTGTGTTAGTTTCAGATGTACAGCAAAGTGATTCATGTACAGGGTCCTCTGTCCATGGGATTTCCCAGGCAAGAATACTGGAATGGGTTGCCATTTCCTACTATAGGGCATCTTCCTGACCCAGGGATCGAAACTGTTGTCTCCTGCATTACAGGGGGATTTTTTTTACCACTGTGCCACCAGGAAAGTCTCTCTCTATATTTTCTTTTTTGGATCTTCTTTTTCCATTATAGGTTAGTGCAGGATATTGAGTATAGTTCCTGTGCTAGATAGTAGGTCTTTGTTGTTTATCTGTTTATGTGCGATAATGTGTGTCTGTTCATCCCACAGCCCTCTAATTTATCCCTCTCTTCCCCCTTCGCCTTTGGTAAGCATAAGTTTGTGCTCTATGTCTGTGAGTCACTTCTATTCTAAGTTCAAACTCAGTTTTTGCCAGTGTAGCCATGCAAGACTCTACCTGCTTTGTACAGAACCCGCATCATTTGTGTCTGAGCAAGCCGGGTGGAGAACTGCGCCTGTGTTAGACCCTCCATATGTTTTTTTTTTTATGTAGCTCCTCAAGAACGGGTTCCATCCGGGTGATGGTCTGCTGGCTGTTGACTCAGTCTCAGCTTCCCCAGTGACAGCCTGTCTCAACACTGTCAATACCCCTTTGCTGTTGACGGTGAGCAGGCGTGATGGCAGGCTGCTCTTGTCTGCTCACTTAATGACTTTGCTGATGACATGCAGGTGTGCACTGGTGTTGTACCTAGCCTTGAAGCTTCTGTGTTCTCCTGGGTAGAGGAGGGCTGGCTCCATTAGCTTCTAGCCTTGTGAGAATATAGAAAACTGTTCTGGGCAGTTGCCAGCTCGAGATGAGCCATGTATGGTCATTATGAATCCCCTACATGTAATTTTCAAGCTAGCATTATGAAAATGTTAGGTCACTTCATCTAACAGATTGAAATGCATCGAGAATGTGCTTTCACTTGGAGGCATTTGAGGAAGTTATTCTACACCTGACACATGACAAATATAACATTGTTCAGCCTTTAAAGCAAGGTATCTGAACATGATTCCAAACATTCAGTAATACATTGGCTTCAGTTTTACTCATCCTTCTAGAGCGAGAGAGACAATAAATCTGAGGGTTTATGCATATGAGCCCTGCAAATAAGCTGTCCTGCTTGCAAACCTAGCTTCGAGCAAGGTCCTTAACTTCCCTGTGACTCAGTTCCCTCATATATACCATTGGAACGCTTAATATTACCTCCCTTTTAGAGCTAACATTAAAATCAAACCATGTCTGGCACATAGTAAGTGTTCAGTAATGGTGAGCTCTTATTAACGGGGCTGAAAGCAAAAAGGAGGTGAAATCATTTTTCTTTAGACTAGAGAAAGGGTCTGAGACCGACCTGGGAATTCAAAACAGGCCTTGAGCTCACCTCTTCACAGCTGCATCCAACAGATAATATCCCCCAACAGTGCCGGCTATCGGCGGTGATTGAGTGATTGATCCTTTATAGCCACTTGCTTGTTTATGCTGCTGCTCACCACTTGTAAGGACCCCTTTCCCCTGGAGTTGTTTCTTCTTGTTCTTAATTGTCATCTTGGGTGTCTAGTGCTGACGTCGCTGCTCAAGTCTTGCACTGATTGTGCAGACTGTGCGTCTGTCAACACAAAGCTTAATGTTGCCTCTGATGCATCAGTCACCAATTGCTCCAGAATGGTAGGTGATGAAGGGACATTGGTGAATACATTAAATGCTGTTTCGTTAACTGAGCCTACAGGACTATGCACACTTAAATATGACTAGACTTAACTTGTCCAACCATCAGATATTTATCATATGTCTATTATATGCAGGTTGAAAAGATTGTGGGGTTGGAGGGGGGAGGCAGAAGGATGACCAAAGATAGGAAATAGACATTTTTCAGGCCCTTGGGTGTTCTGGGCACAGTGCTAGACCCTTCAAATGAATTGTTTTATTCAATTCTTCTTCCATTTTACCAATGAAGAAGTTGAATCTTGGAGAGGTTGTGCCAGAAATAATCAAACCTAGCATGGCTGACTATAGAATTGACCAAGAACAACTTCAAAATATAAGATTGGTGAGCAATCATCCAGACAGAAAATCATTAAGGAAACATTAACCTTAAGTGACATGTTAGACCAGATGGATTGATGCTTTTGAACTGTGGTGTTGGAGAAGACTCTTTGAGAGTCCCTTGGACTGCACGGAGATCCAACCAGTTCATCCTAAAGGAGATCAGTCCGGTGTTCATTGGAAGGACTGATGTTGAAGCTGAAACTCCAATACCTTGGCCACCTCATGCAAAGAGCTGACTCATTGAAAAAGACCCTGATGCTGGGAAACATTGAGGGCAGGGGGAGAAGGGGACGACAGAGGATGAGATGGTTGGATGTCATCACCGACTCAATGGACATGGGTTTGGGTGGACTCTGGGAGTGGGGGATGGACAGGGAGGCCTGGCGTGCTGCAGTTCATGGGGGCACAAAGATTCGGACATGACTGAGTGGCTGAACTTAACTGAACTGAGACCAGATGGACTAAACAGATAAATATAGAATATTGCATTCAAAAGCAACAGAACACACATTCTTCTCAAATGCACACAGAACGTTTTGCATGATAAATCATGTTAGGCCACAAGACAATTCTTAATAAATTTAAGAGGATTAAAATCATATCAAGGTTCTTTTCTGACCACAGTGGTATGAAACTAGAAGTTAATTACTTGAACAAAATTGCAAAATCCACAAATTTTGGAGGTAAACAACATGCTACTAAATGTTTTAAAAGAGAAATAAAAAATATCTTGAGACAAAAATGAAAATATGACATGCCAAAACTTGTGGGATGCAGCAAAGGCAGTTCTAAGAGGGAAGTTCATAGCAATGAATGCCTTCCTCAAAAAGGAAGAAAGAAAAGAAAAGTCTCAAGTAAACAACCTAACTTCATACACCTCAAGAAACGAGAAAAAGAAGAAGAAACAGCCTAAAGTTAATATAAAAGGAAATAAGATAGAGCAAAAATAAAAGAAATAAAGATGAAAAAGCAAAAGCAACAAAAGCAAAAATCAACAAGTGGGACTGTAGCAAACCAAACAGTTTCTGCACAGCAAAGGAAACCATCAAAGAAGACGTAAGTGGCCAACAGGCACATGAAAAGGTGCTCAGCATCACTAATCAGCAGGGAGATGCAAATTGAAACCACAATAAGATATAACCTTGCATCTGTTAGATGGCTATTATCAAAAAGACAAGAAATAGCAAGTATTGGCAAGGATATGAATAAAAGGAAACCCTGGTGCACTGTTGGTGGGAGTGTAAATTGGTACAGTCACTATGGAGAACAGTATGAAGGTTCCTCAAAGAATTAAAAATAGAGCTACCATATGAACTACCCACTGTTTGATATTTATCCAAAGAAAACGAAAGCACCAACTTGAAAAGATACATGGACCGCCATTTTTAATTGCAGCATTATTTACTATAGTGACAATGTGGAAGCAACATCAAGTGTCCATGATGGATGGGTAGATAGAGATTGTTGCATATAAATATACAGTGGGATATTTCTCAGCCATAGAAAGATTGAAATCTTGACATTTACAACATGGATGGACCTCAAGGGCATTGTGCTAAGTGAAAAAAGTCAGAAAGACAAAACCATGTAATCTCTCTTACATGTGGGACCTAAAAAAGGAAAAGAGGCTCCTAGATACTGAGAACAGATTGGTAATTGCCGCAGGCAGGGGGTAAGGGATGGAAGAAATGAGTGAAGGGGGTCAAAAGGTGAAAAGAAAAAATCAAACAACAAATATGGTGTGTTTTTGTGTAATGAAAATAATGACAGATCTCACTGGTAGAAATTTATCTAGGAGATTCTTTCCTGAACAGATAATCAATGAAATGTACACAGAATATATTTGTGCGCATGTATTTATGTGTATATTCACACGTATGTGTGTATCCATTACTGTGTTGTTATAGTACTGAAACACTGGGAATGATTTAAATGCATAAGTAAGCAAGGTAAGATTACACAATAGTATACTGCAGAGGTATTTTAAATGACGTTTTATATACATGATGGTTTATATTTGATGTTTTATACACATATATAATATTTTATATATCTTTATATCTGTATCTATATATATTCATCAACACGGAAAAATATCCAAGACATATTTTTGAGTGAAATGAAATGCCATGTTAGAAAAAAGGGTGACTAGTATAGTCTCATTTCCATCCAATTATATGTATAAATACATCTGAATCCCTAAGATCCTTTCAAATATGAAAGAAATAATCATATGTATATATATGTGTGTGCATATGTATCACAGAATTGTTGAGTTGTAGTTCACATATCAGAGAGTTAATCATTGTAAGGTGTCTGACTCAGTGGTTTCTAATATATTCACAGGATTGTACAATTACCACTATTTGATTTTAGGACACTTTCTAAAAGAAACTCTGATCGCATTAATCCTGAAAGAAGCTCTGTGCCCGGTAACAGCTGCTCCTCACCCCGCCAGTCTCAGCCTCTGGCAGCCATCAATCTGTTTCCTATCTCTTAGGATTTGTCAGTTCTGGACATTTCTTGTGAAGGGACTCATAGAGCATGACTAACTTCTCTCACTTAGTTTAATGTTTTCAAGTTTTCTCTATGCTGTATCATGGATCAATACCTCATTCCTTTTTATGGCTGAGTAACATTCCATAATATGTATTTACCACATTTGGTTTACCCGTTCATTAGTTGGGCATTTGGGTTGTTTGCAGTTTGAGGCTATTGTGAACAATGGCGCTATCAATATTCAGATATGACGTGTGGTGTGGACATATGTTTTCTATTCTCTTGAGTATATAGTTGGGAGTGTAGATGTTGAATCAAATGGTAACTCTATGTTTAAGATTTTGAGACTCTCCCAGTCTATTTTCCAAAGTGGCTGCACGGTTTTATCTTCCCCACCAACAATGAACGAGAGTTCCAATTTTTCCACATCCTCTGTAGCTGTTATTGTGCGCCTTTTTGATTATGGTCACCTTAGTGAATGTGAAGTGGTTATATATAAATTTTTTTTTAAATCAAGACAAATCCAAGTCCAAGCCTCTGTCCTTCTGTTTTGTGGGTGAAATTCAAACTCTTTAATTCTTGGGGCCACAGAGTTGTGTCAAGAGGAAAAGAATGAGAGAATTTGGATTAGGGTTGCAATGACCAGGAGAGAATGCTGAAGAAATGTTAGAGTGAACTAGAACTAGAAAGGGTCTCTTGTGATTCTAGGTCAAAATGCCCCAAATCAGGTTGCTCCGTGATCAAATTGCTGAACTTAAGATATTCAGCAAAAATATTTCTTTTAACTCACTTATAGCAGTTCATGGAGAAGGCAATGGCACCCCACTGCAGTACTCTTGCCTGGAAAATCCCATGGACGGAGGAGCCTGGTAGGCTGCAGTCCATGGGGTCGCCAAGAGTCGGACATGACTGAGCGACTTCACTTTCACTTTTCAGTTTAATGCATTGGAGAAGGAAATGGCAACCCACTCCAGTGTTCTTGCCTGGAGAATCCCAGGGATGGAGTCGCACAGAGTCGGACATGACTGAAGTGACTTAGCAGTAGCAGTAGCATAGCAGTTCATATTGAATGGGATGGTTTTAACAGATTCTGTTCAATTTCAGTTGATTGGTTTTCATTCCATCTTCATAGCAGTAGTTCAAGGAATATTCTAAGTGTAGATTGCTAATAGGCATAGGGTGGTTTAATGTTCTTATGAATTATTTAGTATTCATAAAATATATTTATTAGGAACCAAATTTCTGTATTTCAAATATATAGTCATTCAGTTAGCGTGGACTCCTTTGCGTGAAGGCAAGCTCAGTCACTCAGTCATGTCTGACTCCTTGTGATCCTATGGACTGCAACCCACCAAGCTCCTTTGTCCATGGAATTTTCCAGGCAGGAATATTGGAGTGGGTACTCATTTCCTTCTCCAGGGGATCTTCCTGACTCAGGCATTGAACCTGCATCTCCTGTGTCTCCTGTGTTGGCAGGTGTATTCTTTACCACTGCGCCACCTGGGAAATCCATTGACTCCTTTAGGATCTTTAAAAAATATGTTTTTACTGTGCCAACACTTTTGCCTTTTTTTAGGTTTCTTTTGTCAACTTTTCAAACAATATGCTCCAATGCCTTTTTAGTTTATTTTTTAATTTTTAAAGTTTGGATTTTGTTTGTTTGTTTTACACATTGTTTAACACTTTTTGGATTTTAAAGCAATTTACTTTTAGTGTTTTTTTTTGTTAATTCTACAATCATTAATGTGTATCAAAATTTGAAATAATATTATATGAATCTTTATAGTAAAAGGGGCTTCAATTCCTTTGAACAGATTCAATTTTCTTTCAAGTCGTATTTCCTTATATATTCTTAGAAGGTCATTGTATCCCAACTATTCCTTATTAGAAACTATTTTTTTTTGCATTTTATAAAATTCAAGAAAATCACAGGATTTGGTAGAATTTTAAAAAAATGTTTTATTTTTATTTATTTATTTGGCTGCCCCAGGACTTAGTTGAGGCCAGCAGCATCTTCAGTTGCAGCACGCAGGATCTGGTTCCCAGACTGGGGACTGAATCGGGCCCCATTCACTGAGAGCCCAGACTCTTAGCCGCTGGACCACCAGGGAAGTCTCTGATGGGATTTTGTTCTTTAAGCTTTAGGTTTAATTTGGCTTATTTTGGATTGAGTTTAAGTTCAGCATAATAATTTTACCAAGTGATTTTACCATAGATTTGTCAGACACCTTAGCAAATTTCAGACATAGGCCATTCCTCAAATGCTTGAAATATATGCAAAATATCCACTTCCTTAAGCAGATTTATGTAACTGTAAATTTTAAAAGGCACAACAGGCAATGTGCCACGCATTACTTTGTAAAATAACTTGACTCCTGAATACCTCAAATTTGTTGTTCCTTGGTTGCTAAGTCCAGCTGATTGCAACCCTGTGGCCTGTAGCCTGCTAGGCTCCTCTGTCCATGGGATTTTCCAGGCAAGAAGACTGGAGTGGGTTGCCATGTCCTCCTCCAGGGGATAGACCCGACCCAGGGATCTAACCTGCAATCTCCTGCATTGCAGGTGGATTCTTTACCACTGAGCCACCTAGGAAGCCTCAATACTTCAAATAGTTAAGAGTTAATGATTAAGTGTCTAGCCTATGAATTGCCCCCAGTCTATTAAGAAAAATAGTAAACATTTTTGAAGAAAATTATAACTCGATGTATGGTACTGTAGGGGCTTCCCAGGCAGTAAAGGATCTGCCAGCAATTCAGGAGATACAGGAGACATGGGTTGGATTCCTGTGTCAGGAAGTTCTCCTGGAGGAGGGCATGGCAACCCACTCTGGTATTCTTGCCTGGAGAATCCCATGGACAGAGGAGCTTGGTGGGCTACAGTCTATAGGGTCACAAAGAGTCGGACACGACTAAGCACGCATGCATGCATCTCCTCATTTAGCACATCTTTCTTTGGGATCTAGTCTCCCCAGATTCTTTTTCTGACTTTTCACCTTTGTTTCCTTATACATCTTTTTGGCCCTTTCTCTGCGTTGTTTTCTTTCTTCCTAATCTAGAACTAGCTATGTTTTTCCAGCTCTGACCTCAGCACAAACATCTGACTTGGGGTCTGCCGAAATCAGAATGTTTCAGAGCCTGTCTGAACAAATGAAATCCCTTATGCTTCTAACTTAGAGGAAGATGACAGTCATATAAAGAAATAACAGCACTTCACGGGTTATTTCAAAACCTAAAATATAATAAATCTGTAATTCTGAGCTTCAAATTGATGGTACCCACATCTCATCCAAGGTAGCTGATATGTTTCGCTTGAGTTCATGGCAATTGCCAGACTGGATCTTTGATATCCAGGTTATTTCCGGTTGATTCAGGAGTCTTATATATTTTCAGAGACTGCAGGAAAGCTTTCAGTCATTCCATAAGAGTGCAAGTGGCCAGGCTTAGGGACAAAAAGGTTGGGAGTATCAGCTTTCAGCCTTTTACTTTATGAAGAATGTAGAAAATCAACAAACCTCACACCATCAGTTTTCCCCCACATCTCTTACCCTGAGTGAGACTGCAGTGACCAGAACCCTGCCATACCATCAACACTCATGCCATTCCAACTGCAGGGCTCGGTCCTAGGGGAAGAGCCAGCAGCTGGGAATGTTTGGAGTACCTGGAATTTTGCCTCCGCATCAGCACTGTGCCTCTTGTCTAGGTGGTTGCTGTCCTCTGGAATTGTGCAGTGTGCAATCTACACAACCGTACATAGCAGCTGTCCTCTGCCTGCAGTTTCTGTGCCCCAGACGCTCTCTGAGCATCTTCCACTGACTTCCTCGGCCCTCCTCTTGCTTCCTGGTGGCCCAGACCCTGTCTTAGGGAACTTCCCATGGCTTCTTGGCCCTCTGGGCAGGGATCTGAAATCAGCTCTTTGTGTGAGCCTTAACCCTGTCTTGTTTCATACATCCTTATCTGTCCTTTAGATGTTGGCTTTATAAAAGTTTGAACTATCATGAAAAATCATTTTCTCTGAAGTGGGAAATTCCCGCTACTGACATTTTATTTGTTATATATGTGTATGTATATATATATACACACATGTATATATGTATAATATCCATTGTGTGTGGTCTGGGTCTTTTTATTTTTATTTTTTTAATTTGGACTTGTTGAGTCTCAGTTACAGCATGAGGGATCTTAACTTACAGCATGTGAACTCTTAGTTGGGGAATGCAGGATCTAGTTCCCTGACCAAGGATCGATCCCAGGCCCCCTGCTTTGGGAATATGGAATCTCAACCACTGAGCCACCAGGGAAGTCCCTGGCCTGGCTCTTGCTAAGAATTCAGTAACAGTTTTTATTTTTATTTTATTGATTCTCAAATTATAAATTTTTACTGCTTACTGCCTTACTAATGACTTTAAACAGAAAATTTTAGAGTAACCTATTTTAACTAGAGAAATTATTCTCTAAGTGTAGAAATCCCAGTGTCAAAGAAATTAGTGTTGTGGGAAATTTTTAACATAAGGATGATATTAAAAGAATTGCTTAAGCTAAAAGAATCATGTCTATTTGGTCAGTTATAGTATCAGGAATTCCATTATCAGGCAGTCAGTTCTTTAAAGAGTGGGAGGCTTATGCAATGCAGTCATTCTTAAACTGGAGGAAGCATCAGGATGAATCCTGGGCTGCACCCCTAAGTTTTTGCTGAAGGGCATTTGAGATGGGGGGAGAATTTGCATTTCTAACACTTTCCCAGGGGACATTGATGGTACTGGTCTGGGGGCCGCTTTGAGGCCCTCAGGCCGGGGCAATAATAGTGAGTCAGGCAGAAGAGATATGGTTTCGCTGGTCTTGGACTCCCGAACATGTGAGATCTTGAGCAAGTTTCTTAAATGTCCTGGCCTGGGTCTTCTCACCTGTAAAACAGGGGGGTGGCCTGGACAGTCTCTAAAGTTTCCCTCCAGCTCAAATGCCTTTCTAGCCGAATTCTAAGCTGATCACATCAGATGCCTGGTGTCTCTCCAAAAGGGAGTGGGGACCAGTCATGGCCTCGCTGGGGGTCGGCTTTCTCTCTTTGCAGGGACCCCTGCTTCATCCTCAGGCACAGCTCCCACTTTTTGGTTCACAAGAGACGTTTCTCAAACCCTCAGACTGAATGGGTCCTGGGAGCACAGAGACGAGAACTCAGGAGCACTAGATGCCTCACCTGCCAGCTTCTCAGCTTGCCCTGCTCACGAGTCCTGTCCTGTCCCTTCTTTACGGCAGAAGGAGTGCCCCCCACACCAGAAGGCAGGGTGGGGACCCCCCCCCCCCCCCCACAGCACATTGCTTGCAAAACAGAAAAGATGCAGAGCCTGGAATCTTCCCTCCTGAGAGTGATGCGGCCACTCTGCTTTCTCCAGCTGATTCACATGTTCCTATACAGACTGGACTTGAGTATCTTTTGCTTTATTCCAGGAACTTTGTTTATCTGCTCCGAAATGGAACCAGGTTTTCAGGGGACCTGAAACTTACAGAAAGTTGGGAGCACCTTCTTTTAGAAAAATAATACAAAGTACGAATATCATGTAGGGTATAGGATCTTAGAAGGAATTGCTACAAGTGAGAGACCTTGAAGTTTAAGTTTTATCTACTTTGCTGTAAATCCTCCCTTTTGAGGGTGCTATTACTTTGTCCAGCTGATTCAAATATTCTCATATAGATTGATTTTGAGAATCTTTTGCTTTATTGCAGAAATTTTGTTCATCTACCCAGCACTGGGACCAGGTTTTAGGGGACCTGAGACTTACAGAAAGTTGCGAGCACCTTCTTTTAGAAAAATAACCCAAAGTGCAAACATAATACAGGTTATAGGACCTTAGAAGGAATTGCTCCAAGTGAGAGACCTTGAAGTTTTAAGCTTCATCTGCTCTGCTGTAAGTCCACTGCTACCTCCACCCGCTCATTTATTTTCCTTCACTCTGTCCAAGCACTTCCTGGGCGTCTACTCCATGCCGCGCTGTGCTGTTGCTGCAGAACCCTTGGTCCTTCTCAGCAGTGAGGAACGTGGGAACGAGAAAGATGGCTCAAGGGCACTGACAGTGAACTCAGTGGGCAGACTGCAACAAAATGGAGACATCTGAGATGTAAAAGGGGGAAGGAAATGGAAAACAACAAGAATGGGCTTAGATCAGATAAGAGTATCAGTTTGGTTCAGTTCAGTCACTCAGTCGTGGCCGACTCTTTGCGACCCCATGGACTGCAGCACGCCAGGCCTCCCTGTCCATCACCAACTCCTGGAGTTTACTCAAACCCATGTCCATCGAGTCAGTGATGCCATCCAGCCGTCTCATCCTCTGTTGTCCCCTTCTCCTCCTGCATTCAATCTTTCCCAGCATCAGGGTCTTTTCCAATAAGTCAACTCTTCGCATGAGGTGGCCCAAGTATTGGAGTTTCAGCTTCAGCATCAGTCCTTCCAATGAACACCCAGGACTGATCTCCTTTAGGATGGACTGGTTGGATCTCCTTGCAGTCCAAGGGACTCTCAAGAGTGTTCTCCAACACCACAGTTCAAAAGCATCAATTCTTCAGTGCTCAGCTTTATAGTCCAGTTCTCACATCCACACATGACTACTGGAAAAACCATAGCTTTGACTAGACAGAACTTTGTTGGCAAAGTCATGTCTCTGTTTTTTAATATGCTGTCTAGGTTGGTCATAACTTTCCTTCCAGGAGCAAGCATCTTTTAATTTCATGGCTGCAGTCACCATCTGCAGTGATTTAGGAGCCCCCCAAAATAAAGTCTGACACTATTTCCACTGTTTCCCCATCTATTTCCCATGAAGTGATGGGACCAGATGCCATGATCTTAGTTTTCTGAATGTTGAGTTTTAAGCCAACTTTTTCACTCTCCTCTTTCACTTTTATCAAGAGGCTCTTTAGTTCTTCTTCACTTTCTGAAGATAAGAGTATAGTGTTGGATAATGTTTTTAGTTTTGCCTGTGATCTATATCAGGAAATAATTTTTGCACCATTAAGGCACAGCCCACAACCTGCATGTAAGTAACTAAAACAGTCTTCCATGGGATGCTATTTACTTCTTGTGACATACTCTGATGCTTTCTTTTTCATTTCTATTCCTTTATATTATATGCTACTATTTTTAAAATTTGAAATGATGCTGGTTGAGACAAACTGAATTGATTTTGCCTCCCATTTGTAACAAGTACAGGATGGAGGGTATCTGGGCGTGGGGTGGATTGCCTGTTATCGCGGGGTCCGAGAGGAGGGGGCGATAGGAATGAGAACAGGACAACTCATCCCACAGATTGGAAGCTAGAGGGCCAAGGGGAGAAGGAAAGATAGAAAAACCAGGTGTGGATAGCATTGTATTGGCTTTTTGCCTTTAATGGCCTATTTTGGAACTGTGACAAAAACTGCCAAAATTCAGATCAGAATCAGAAATGTGAGCAAGAGGAGGTGGGAGAAAGGTTAAATGCAAAGAAGCAATATGTAGACAGCTGGATATCCTCTGACTGGGGACTGAGTAAATAAACACATGGGTGGTCTTGGTGGTTTAGTCGCTAAGTTGTCGTCCAACTCTTGCGACTCCATAGACTGTAGCCCGCCAGGCTCCTCTGTCCATGGGATTTTCCAAGTAAGATAACTGGAGTGGGTTGTCATTTCCTATTGCAGTGGATCTTCCCCACGCAGGGACTGAACCTGTGTCTCTTGTCTCCTGCATTAGCAGCCAGATTCTTCACCACTGCGCCACCTGGGAAGCCCAAAGTCCCTATACCTTTTCTTAACTTTAGACTTTTGAGCAATATGAATTCATTACCCCCTGAAAAAATTTAAGCTGAATTGTAACTGGACATTGTTTTCTCTATGAATTATTTAAAAATAAACCTCTTTATACCATGAAAAAATAAAAAAAGAAGTAACATGTGCCAGGAAATAACATTTTTTAGATGACTTTTGGCAGGGTCAGGGGTAAATGAGGGAAGGAGAAATTATTGTTTCTTAAAAAGAAGACTGAAACATAAGAGATGTGGCAGAAATCACAGGGTAGAGAGAGTGTGGAAGAGAAGGAGCACCAGTCAGAGAGAATGGATATGGTTGCAGGAAAACACTGGTTCTCAAGGCAGATTTCTGCCAGCCATGGATGATGGAGGTAAGGAGGACACAGATGACGAGTCCTGTCTTTTGCATAAACACGTGGGTGCGTTTATGCAGTGTAGCTAAGAGAAGAGAAAATGCATGAACCTGGAACGTCACAGCAGGAGGCCATCTGTTGTTAGGGTGCATGCAGATAAATAGCGAGAGGGAGTTTACAGAGGAGAGAGACCTAACGCACAGGCACCGTCATATGCACACAGCATAGAAAATCTACAAATTAAAGGTAACAATTAAGCAGAAGAAAACAAAAAAAATCAGAGAGCAAAGAAAGGCTGAGGGAACACGCCCTGTTCTTGCCCTTCTTTCTTTCTCTCTTCTTTAACTCTTTTCCTCTTCTCTTTCCCTATGTTCATTATATACTCCTTCCTTCTTTCACTTTCTTTTTTAGAGCAGTTTTAGGTTCACAGCAAAATTGAGAGGAAAGTACAGAGTTATGGGAACTCCTCCCCTGCCCCCCTACCTACACACACAGGCTCCCCCATTATCCACACCCCCACTAGAGTGGTTCATCTGTGATAGTGGACCCACATTGTCACATCAGAATCACTCCAAGTCCATCCTTTACATGAGAATCCACTCTTGTTGTACATCCTGTGGGTTTGGAAAAAGGTGTAATGACATGTCTCCACCTGTATCATATCATGCAGGGTGGTTTCACTGTCTGAAAAAATCATCTGTGTTCTACTTTATTTTGGGCTTCCCTGGTGGCTCAGCTGGTAAAGACTCCACCTGCAATGCAGGAGACCTGGGTTAGATCCCTGGGTTGGGAAGATCCCCTGAAGAAAGGAAAGGCTACCCACTCCAGTACTCTGGCCTGGAGAATTCCATGGACTATATAGTCCATGGGGGTCTCAAAGAGTTGGACAGGACTGAGCGGCTTTCACTTCACTTCTGCTTATTTATCTCTCTCCCCTTCCTCCATCCCTGGAAACCACTCATCTTTTTATCATCTCCATAGTTTTGCCTTTTCCAGAATGCCATGGCGTTAGAATCAAACCATGTGTGGCGTTTTCAGATAGGCTTCTTTCACATTTAAAGTCCCTCTGTGTCTTTTCATGGCTTCTTGGCTCGTTTCTTTTTAGTGCCGAATAATATTCCTCTGTCTGGATGTTCCAGTGATTACTTATCCGTTCACCTACTCTGGAAGATCTTGGTGGCTTCCTAGTATGGGTAATGATGACTAAAGCTGCTGTCAACTTCCCTGGGCAGATTCTTATGTGGATGTAAGTTGTCAGCTTCTGTGGATCAATACCAAGGAGCACAGGTACTAGATCATAAAGGAAGAGTATGTGGAGTTTGTGAGAAAGTGCCAGACTGTCTTCCAGGTTGGCTGTACCATTTTGCACTCCCACTCAGCTGTGTGAGCATTCCTGTCTGTCTGGACCTTGGCCAGAATTTGCTGTTTTTAGTGTTCCATATTTTGGCCATTCTGACAGGTGTGAAGTTAGCATCTCATCCTTGGATTTGTGTGTTCTTAGTGAACCCAGCTTAGCCCCAGTAATTACTGCTCTTTAAAATTATTCTCTTCAAATCAACTTTTAATAAATTCATGGCTGTGGTTTAGTTGCTAAGTGGTGTCTGACTGTTTTGTGGCCCCATAGTCTGTAGCCTGCCAGCCTCCTCTGTCCATGGGACTTCCCAGGCAAGAATACTGGAGTGTTGGGGTTGCCATTTCCTTCTCCAGCAGATCTTCCTGACACGGGGATTGAAAACACATCCCTTGCATTGGCAGGTGGAGTCTTTACCCCTGAGCCACCAGGCAAGCCCATTAGATAGTGTTCAGTTCAGTTCAGTTGCTCAGTCGTGTCCGACTCCTTGCGACCCCATGAATCGCAGCACGCCAGGCCTCCCTGTCCATCACCAACTCCTGGAGTTTGCTCAAACTCATGTCCTTCGAGTCGGTGATGCCATCCAGCCATCTCATCCTCTGTCGTCCCCTTCTTCTTCTGCCCGCAGTCCCTCCCAGCATCAGGATCTTTTTCAATAAGTCAACTCTTCGAATGAGGTGGCCCAAGTATTGGAGTTTCAGCTTCAGCATCAGTCCTTCCAATGAACACCCAGGAGTGATCTCCTTTAGGATGGACTGGTTGGATCTCCTTGCAGTCCAAGGGACTCTCAAGAGTGTTCTCCAACACCACAGTTCAAAAGCATCAATTTTTCGGCGCTCAGCTTTCTTCACAGTCCAACTCTCACATCCATACATGACCACTGGAAAAACCATAGCCTTGACTAGATGGACGTTTGTTGGCAAAGTCATGTTTCTGCTTTTTAATATGCTATCTAGGTTGGTCATAACTTTCCTTCCAAGGAGTAAGCATCTTTTAATTTCATGGCTGCAGTCACCATCTAAAGTGATTTTGGAGCCCCCAAAAATAAAGTCTGACACTGTTTCCACTGTCTCCCCATCTATTTCCCATGAGGTGATGGGACCAGATGCCATGATCCTAGTTTTCTGAATGTTAAGCTTTAAGCCAACTTTTTCACTCTCCTCTTTCACTTTCATCAAGAGGCTTTTTAGTTCCTCTTCACTTTCTGCCGATGACACCACATCTGAGGTTATTGATATTTCTCCTGGCAATCTTAATTCCAGCTTGTGCTTCTTCCAGCCTAGCGTTTCTCATGATGTACTCTGCATATAAGTTAAATAAGCAGGGTGACAATATGCAGCCTTGACATACTCCTTTTCCTATTTGGAACCAGTCTGTTGTTCCATGTCCAGTTCTAACTGTTGCTTCCTGACCTGCATACAGGTTTCTCAAGAGGCAGGTCAGGTGGTCTGGTATTCCCATCTCCGTCAGAATTTTCCACAGTTTATTGTGATCCACACAGTCGAAGGCTTTGGCATAGTCAATAAAGCAGAAATAGATGTTTTTCTGGAACTCTCTTGCTTTTTCGATGATCCAGCGGATATTGGCAATTTGATCTCTGGTTCCTCTGCCTTTTCTAAAACCAGCTTGAACATCTGGAAGTTCTTGGTTCACGTATTGCTGAAGCCTGACTTGGAGAATTTTGAGCATTACCTTACTAGTGTGTGAGATGAGTGCAATTGTGCAGCAGTTTGAGCATTCTTTGGCATTGCCTTTCTTAGGGATTGGAATGAAAACAGACCTTTTCCAGTCCTGTGGCCACTGCTGAGTTTTCCAAATTTGCTGGCATATTCAGTGCAGCACTTTCACAACATCATCTTTCAGGATTTGAAATAGCTCGACTGGAATTCCATCACATCCACTAGCTTTGTTCCTAGTGATGCTTTCTAAGGCCCACTTGACTTCACATTCCAGGATGTCTGACTCTAGGTGAGTGATCACACCATTGTGATTATCTGGGTCATGAAGATCTTTTTTGTATAGTTCTTCTGTGTATTCTTGCCACCTCTTCTTAATATCTTCTGCTTCTGTTAGGTCCATACCATTTCTGTCCTTTATTGAGCCCATTTTGCATGAAATGTTCCCTTGATATCTCTAATTTTCTTGAAGAGATCTCTAGTCTTTCACATTCTGTTGTTTTCCTCTATTTCTTTGCATTGATCACTGAGGAAAGCTTTCTTGTCTCTCCTGGCTATTCTTTGGAACTCTGCATTCAAATGGGAACATCTTTCCGTTTCTCCCTTGCTTTTCACTTCTCTTCGTTTCACAGCTATTTGTAAGGCAACCATTTTGCCTTTTTGCATTTCTTTTCCATGGGGATGGTCTTGATCCCTGTCTCCTGTACAGTGTCACAAACCTCCGTCCATAGTTCATCAGGCACTCTGTCTATCAGATCTAGTCCCTTAAATCTATTTCTCACTTCCACTGTATAGTCATAAGGGATTTGATTTAGGTCATACCTGAATGGTCTAG
Source organism: Dama dama (assembly GCF_033118175.1). Taxonomy (NCBI): domain Eukaryota; kingdom Metazoa; phylum Chordata; class Mammalia; order Artiodactyla; family Cervidae; genus Dama; species Dama dama. The sequence continues at coordinate 55,049,832 of NC_083707.1, forward strand.
TGGTTTTCCCTACTTTCTTCAGTTTAAATCTGAATTTGGCAATAAGGAGTTCATGATCTGAGCCACAGTCAGCTCCTGGTCTTGTTTTTGCTGACTGTGTAGAGCTTCTCCATCTTTGGCTGCAAAGAATATAATCAAGCTGATTTCAGTGTTGACCGTCTGGTGATGCCCATGTGTAGAGTCTTCTCTTGTGTTGTTGGAAGAGGGTGTTTGCTATGACCAGTGTGTTCTCTTGGCAAAACTCTATTAGCCTTTGCCCTGCTTCATTCTGTACTCCAAGGCCAAATTTGCCTGTTACTCCAGGTGTTTCTTGACTTCCTACTTTTGCATTCCAGTCCCCTATAATGAAAAGGACATCTTTTTGGGTGTTAGTTCTAAAAGGTCTTGTAGGTCTTCATAGAACCGTTCAACTTCAGCTTCATCAGCGTTACTGGTTGGGGCATAGGCTTGGATTACCGTGATATTGAATGGTTTGCCTTGGAAACGAACAGAGATCATTCTGTCGTTTTTGAGACTGCATCCAAGTACTGCATTTCGGACTCTTTCGTTGACTATGATGGCTACTCCATTTCTTCTAAGGGATTCCTGCCCACAGTAGTAGATATAATGGTCATCTGAGTTAAATTCACCCATTCCAGTCCATTTTAGTTTGTTGATTCCTAGAATGTCGACATTCACTCTTGCCATCTCCTGTTTGACCACTTCCAATTTGCCTTGTTTCATGGACCTAACATTCCAGGTTTCTATGCAATATTGCTCTTTACAGCATCAGACCTTGCTTCTATCACCAGTCCCATCCACAACTGGGTCTTGTTTTTGCTTTGGCTCCATCCCTTCATTCTTTCTGGAGTTATTTCTCCACTGATCTCCAGCAGCATATTGGGTACCTACCGACCTGGGGAGTTCCTCTGTCAGTATCCTATCATTTTGCCTTCTCATACTGTTCATGGGGTTCTCAAGGCAAGAATACTGAAGTGGTTTGCCATTCCCTTCTCCAGTGGACCACATTCTGTCAGACCTGTCCACCATGACCCGTCCGTCTTGGGTGGCTCCACACGTCATGGCTTAGTTTCATTGAGTTAGACAAGACTGTGGTCCTGTGATCAGATTGGCTAGTTTTCTGTGATTATGGTTTTAGTGTGTCTGCCCTCTGATGCCCTCTCGCAACACCTACCGTCTTACTTGGGTTTCTCTTACCTTGGACGTGGGGTATCTCTTCACGGCTGCTCCAGCAGTGACAATAAACATTAAACTCAGCAGTCTGACAGTTCCTGAAATTTGCCTTTTTCTTCTCCCTCTCCCATGTCCCCCTTCTTTCCCTGAAAGACAGGAAAGTATTTTCTTGTACTGATTTGGTATCTCTCCTCCTCCTCCTCTTGGCTATTTTTCAAAGCCTTTTGACCTTTGCAGTTACACTTGCAAGTACTGTGGGCATCCAGGAGAGAATTCACTTGGGCCTGGAGATCTGAGTACAGTCAGCATGGCTGCTTGCAATCATTGCTCCAAGCTTGGGTGCTCTTCTCTCCTAATGAGATGAATTCTGTCTTTTAACTGATGATCATGGTCCTATAATGAGCACAGGAGTAAAGCAGGAGTTAAATAGTGTTGCTTTTATTAAACTCTTTTATCCAGGAGTATTAGTTAACCTATTCTCAAGCATGTGGCAGGAAAATGAACAATAATTAGAATGGATGCTGGTGATAGGAACTTTCCAGGGGTGCTAGTGGTAAAGAACCCACGTGCCAAGGCAGGAGACGTAAGAGACGTGGGGTTTGATGCCTAGGTCAGGAAGATCCCCTGGAGGAGGGCACGGCAACCCCCTCCAGTGTTCTTGCCTGGAGAATCCCATGGACCGAGGAGCCTGGTGGGCTGCAGTCCGTGGGGTCACAAAGAGTTGGACACGACCGAAGCAGCTGAGCACTCAGGCGTGCACGATGGTGACACAAGCCCGGGAGACCTATTTAGGTCTGCCTGGTTGGACAGCACGCTACTTTTATCTCCCAGCAGATCTCAGAGGCCACAGCTCTCTCTGGTTCTCATAGAGCTGCGGACCTCAGCCTTATGAGTGTTGCCCTGTAGTTAGTTCCACTAACAACGCTGATAGGAACCTGTTGGAGCTCTGGCTTATCTTTTTCTGTATTTGTTTTTAATTCTGCAGTCACATAGTGAGCTCATTGAAAACAGACTCTTTCTTGTATCACTTTGTGTCACAGGTCACCTTAGTTCCCAGCAGCCTGTTTGTTATTGAGAATGGACATGCCTGTAACATTTCCATTAGATTATTCTTTAGGGCTCACATGGTAAAGATTCTGCCTGCAATGAGGGAGACCTGGGTTCGACCCCTGGGTCGGGAAGATCCCCTGGAAAAGGGAATGCCAACCCACTCCAGTGTTCTTATCTGGAGAATTCCATGGACAAGAGGAGCCTGGCCAGCTATAGTTCATGGGGTCGCAAAGAGCTGGACCCCTCTGAGCAACTAACACTTTCAGTTTCTTTCATTCTTTAAAGAACTAAGAATAAAAATAAAAAGGCATTAGAGGTTTGGCCTAAACTTCTGTTTATATAGGAGCACATCATTAACTGTTGCCATTTTTCTCCATTTCCCCAACAACCTCCACCCTCAAACATCTGCAGTTTCTTCCTGGTCAAATAATATTTTAAGAGCTTAAGTGAAAGTCCAATATCCTGTCTCTGTTACTTCTCTGGAAACTTGTGCAAGGGAAAAGTCTGCATTGGGAGGTCACAATTAGTCTCTGACGGGCATTTAATTCTCAGGAAGATTTACTAAACATTCAATACTTCAGATACAGTTATAAAATTGCAGCTGAAAGAAAGATAGGGGGTCAAAGAATCAAAGTGGAAAGGAAAAAGCAACAACCTTCGAGATAAGCAGCTCAGCCTGTTGTGTTATCACATTTGTCTTGCAGAAATGAATGGTTTAATGGGTCCTACATCTCAGGTCAGCAAGCTTGGCTGGTTGATGGGGCTCTGGCTGTTTTTAGGGTAAGCCAGCTCACAAGCAACCTGCTAGTTTAAGTTCTAAAGGTCTCGTGAGTCATATTCCTAATACATTCCTGGGGAATTTCATTGCGCGGCTTTAAAGCAGTTTATGTGTGCTGCAGTAATGGATAAACTAGCTATTTTGACACATTGCGAAAGAATGTTTTTGAAAAGAGAAACACTCAGTAGTAAAAACAGACAAATGATTGAGGGACATTTCATTGTAGCTCAACTCCATGTTGATGTAGGTGTTTAAACAGCCAGTTCCCAGCTCGCTATTTAAATACCTATATCCTGAATTAGTTATTCACCAGGGGGAGATGCTGAAGAGAAGCAAAAATGATACAATTAAGTTACAAATATAGGAGATCCAGGCCCAAATATCCCAACCGTCCTCTTTTTCTTCTTTAACGAGTGTCATTATATTTTGATGTGTTTAATAATACAGCAGAGGTTAAATGAAACATGAAAAAGGGATGTACATTAAAATTGAGATAACTCTTCCTTCAGTGAAGTGGAACCCAGCAGATGTAGCCGCACACTGTAATTGCTGCCTGCTTCCTGTCAGTCTGATTAAGTTGCATTGTCCCAGCTCCAAGTGTAGGAATCAGTGGCTTCCCATAGGGCCCAGCATGGGATGACGGGCTGCAGCCGCGGTATAACTACACGCACCTCCTGCTTCTCCCGGTAATGGTGTAGACATACAATATACATTGATGACATATAAAATCAATAGGCTGTGGAGTGTATTAAGGGCACACTGTCATCCATCTTCCCAGTTACATCCCAGGAAAGCCAAAAAAGCACTCACATCCTGGATTCTGAGGCTCAGCAGAACCATCTCCTGGCTCCAGGGCCAGACACTGGGGTGCTCATTAAAAAAAATATATATATTTGTTTGGCTGCGTTGGGTCTTCGTGTTGGCACAGGAGATCACTCGTGGACTGCCTAGTTATGGCGCACAGGCTCAGTCATGGGCACAGGCTTAGTCACTCCACGGCATATGGGATCTTTAGTTTCCCAATCAGGGATCGGACTGGAGTCCCTCTCTTAACCACTGGACCACCAAGGAAGAGCCCCTGGGGTGCTCAGTTTTAAAGACACGTAAAGGTTTAGATTGAATTTGCATTTGACCAGCTCTGAGGTCTGCCTGCTGCTTTTCAGTCTTCTCCTGAGTTAGCTGTGTACTGGTGGCTTGTGAACTCACCAGTCAATGGACAGATATTTGGGGGGCACTGAAGGGAGTCCGGCAACCCACTCGGGTATTCTTGCCTGGAAAGTCCCATGGACAAAGAAGCCCGTCTGGCTACAAGTCCATGGGGTTGCAAGAGTCGGACACGGCTTAGGGACTAAACCACCACCACCACCAAAGGAAGTCCGGTGTTTTGCTAGGATGTGCAGCAGATTGGTACCAGAAAGTTTTATGATCCATTTGGGGAGACAACATCAGCCATGCTCACACTCAATTGCTCAGTCGTGTCCAACTCTTGGCGACCCTATGGACTGTAGCCCATCAGACTCCTCTGTCTGTGGGATTTTCCAGGTAAGAATACTGGAGTGGGTTGCCATTTCCTACTCCAGCATCAACCATAGCATGGAACAATAAGAGAACTGATCAAGATTTCAGGGAAGGGACAACTTAGTGTAGTCTGGAGTAGGGGGAGAAGGGTTTCATGTAGGTGGAACTTGAAATTGGTCTTGGAGGGTGGGAAGACATACCAAGCTGTGGAATCCTGGTGACCACAATGCCCAGGTCAAAAAGAGCTTGGTGGGGACTTCCCTGGTGGTCCAGTGGTTAAGACTTTGCCTTCCAGTGCAGGGGGTGTAGGTTTGATCCCTGGTTGGGGAGTTAAGATCCCACATGCCTTGTGGCCTCAAAAAACCAAAACGTAAAACAGTACCAATATAGTAACAAATTCAATAAAGACTTTAAAAATGGCCCACATTAAAAAAAATCTTATAAAACAAACAAAAAAACAAAAGGAGCTTGGGAGACCTTGAATGGCTATGTTTAACTGGATGGATGATATAGAAATAAAGTTAAAGTTATTTTGTGAATAGCCCAATAAAGCCACCATCCTGCAGTGATCTTTCCCCTTCTATAAAAATAGAATAATGACCACTATCAATAAAAGCATAGAATAGTGATAGCTATCAATAAAAGCTCTCAAACTGATTTACTATCACTGAGAAAGTCTGATGTGCATTTTAAAGAATCCAATTTAATAAAAGCCTAGTCACAATAGAAATAGTTGATAAGTGAAAGAAACGACATCGTTTGAGTTGGATATGTGGTCCATATAAAATGATTTGACTAATTTTTTTGCTGACTGTGTTGAGAGATGTGTTGATCTCATATAAACATAGCCAACACTGATATATGTCCAGTGAACCAAAATATGCTATATTCTGTTGGTTGTAAACAATTTGGACTCCTCACCTGAAAGGGGATACAAGGACATTCAGTTCAGGGATCTGCCCTTAATGTGCTCCCTTAATAAGGCGTGAGTGAGGAGATGAGAACGAGGGGTGGGATGGAGTTGGAGGTGGGAGAGAGGTTCAAAAGGGAGGGGACATATGTACATCTGTGGCTGATTCGTGTTGATGTAATGCTGGAGACCTGGGTTCGATCCCTGGGTTGGGAAGATTCCCTGGAGAAGGGAACGGCTACCCACTCCACTATTCTGTCCTGGAGAATTCCATGGACTTTATAGTCCATGAGGTCGCAAAGAGTAGGATCACGACTGAGTGACTTTCACTTTCATAGAAGAAACCAACACAATATTGTAAAGCAATTATCCTCTAATTTACAAAAAATGAATTATAATTCGAATACCACCTAGACAGGGCTAGGAGGATATAGTCTAAGGAAATTCTCAGGAGAGAGAGATGACTTAATAGCTGCCAGCAATCAATGCTTTGATTTCTAACCATTTCCTGTCTGTAGGTTAAACTGCAGCTTGACTTCAAGTTCACGTCATTAGGTAGTATGTTTCACTTGGGGGCCCTGCAGTTAATTCCTGGATGTCAACAGAGGTTTGACTTAATAACTTGCAATCTTGTGTGAAAATTTCAGACCTTGCAAAGGGGAAAAAAAAAAAAAAAAAAAGAAAAATTATCCAGTTAATTACTGGTATGTGTGTGAATCCTTGAATTAACTTTGGAATAATTGTCGTCCTTTATATGTTCATAAAAGGAATATTTCCTTTGAGCTGCTGTAGGCTCCATTGACTGATTGAGATGGAGTTGACTGGATTCTTCTGTACAGTAGCTCAGATGGAGAGGAGCCCAGCTGTTTTAGATACTCTTTAACAACTGCAACCTGTTTCCCTGGGTCTCACTGTTTCCCCAGCTCGTCCTCCTGTGTGACTGGAGGAATTCCGGAGATCCTTCAAAAATGTCAAACTCCCCCCCCTTAGGAGAGTTCACTGTGCTTACAAATACAACTCTGCAAGCGAAAGTGTTAGTCGCTCAGTGGTGTCCGACTGTTTGCAACCCCATGGACTGTCGCCTCCCAGTCTCCTCTGTCCGGGATTCTCCAGGCAAGAAGACTGGAGTGGGTTGCCGTGCACTTCTCCAGGGGATCCTCCTGACCCAGGGATCAAATCCAGGCTTCCTGCATTGCAGGCGGATTCTTTACCATTTGAGCCACACTGGCTTTCTTGGGGACTTGCCTTTTCCTTTTCCATGACTCCAGGGACTGGCCTGGTGGTTCTCTGTCTTCAGCAGACTGCTCTGCAGTGGATGGATCTGATGGTCGTGGTCAGGGGACATGGGTCAGCTGCAAGCTCTTAGCCTCTGGGATGTTCCTGCTCCTTCCTCAGTCTCAGTGCTTCCACTGAGATCTGATGGTTACCTCCTCCGCCAACACCAGCTTTCTAGAAACCTCGTTTAGATTTGTGGTTACCGTCTTTATTCCTTGGCAGTCTGACAGAGGTCCTTGGTGAGACTGGTGGAACAAAAGGACGCCACCATCAGCGAGTTCTGAAATAGCTCTTCCCCTCACACAGCCAGGAACGCTTGGGCAAAGGAGACCAGCTCCACCCTTTCCTCCGCAGGCTGTACTTTCGGTGGTATCTTGGTCCTTCCTAAAAATATGTGTGTGTGACATAACAACGTACTCTGCTGCCCATAGAATCATCCCCACTCTTTTTAACATAATGCTATCTTCTTAAATTAAGTGAGGATAGCGTGTGTTAGAAGAATCTCCCTCTTAAACCCCAAAGCACGAAAAAGGCCAGTTGTGTGGTCAGTATTTCTGGTGACCCGTCCTCATCCTGAAGCTATCTGGAGGTCTGCTGAGTTGACCTCTTTAGCATAACAGGGACACTCCTGTGGCTCAAGAGATTCCAAGGGCTTTGACAATGCCCAGAAAAATTCCTTATTATACTGTGGGTAGACAGGGAGAGTTTCACTAATGGGCTTTCCAGGAGATTCAAGGGTAAAAAGGGTAAAAAAATCCACCTGCCAAGCGGAAACTCGAGTTCCCTGGGTCTGGAAGATCCCCTGGAGAAGGAAATGGCCACCCACTCCAGTATTCTTGCCTGGGAAATCCCACGGAGAGAGAGGAGCCTGGTGGGCTACAGTCCATGGGGTCGTCAAGAGTCGGATTTGACTTAGTGACTAAACAACAAAAAGAAGAAGGTACCTTTACTTTTTTAGCAAGACAGTTGGCAGACTATCTTTCCATCTTGGTGGAAAATATATAGAAGTGTTGGATGGGTAATGATATAATCAATGGAATTAATAGTTAAATAATTATATCCAAAGGATATTATATAATGGATTAACCTGGAGAAATAAAAATTAAATTGGGCCACAGAAGATATGCCTATCAAATTTCCAGATGACATAAAACTGAGAGAGAGAGTGAACATTATAGAAAGCCAAACAAAAGCTCAGAAGCATTGCACCTGTGCAAGAAGTACTAAGACGTGTCTCCACAGTCATTGAGGACTGGAGCTCCCTTCTATTTTTCTGTGTCCATAGGGCCGGTCACACAGAGTCGGACACGACTGAAGTGACTTTGCACGCACACACGGACCATTTTGCTTTCCATTCTCAAAGTTGCTTCATGGTCCAAGATGACGGCTGGAGCTTCAACCACAACGTTCATGTTTTAGGCAAGCGGAAGAAAGACAAATAAAGGAAAAATGAGTACACCTCCCAGCTGCTTTAGTTTCCTTTAAAAAGTCATCCTAGAAGCTTCTGCACACTTTCACTTTTAACTCATGGGCTTTAACTTAGTCACTTAGCTGAAAGAGAAGCTGGGGAATATTAATTTTTTGGAGGGCCTAAGCACAGTGCTGTTTTACCTCCAACACCAATCGAGCGCCCACCCACCCGCCCACCCAAACAATAAACTTTGCCATCTTAACAGGCTGAAATAGGACAAAAACTGACAAAGTGAAATCACCAAAATGAAGGTCATCTTGATTTTCTATTAAAACAAGTCTAAAAATGATAACCAATCTCAGTTTTAAGTACAGGTGAGGAAGTTTACTAAATAAAATACCAACAAATTTAATCCAGTAGTTTAGTAAAGGAATATTTACCAGAATAGGAATTATTGAAAATGCAAAGATGGTTTAATATCGTAGTCCAGTTTGTCTTCTCTCTTGACTCATGCTTTTTTTTTTTCTTTCTTGGTTTTCATTCTTCAAAATGAAAAGCAGTGCTGCAGTAAGTTTACAGACAGTAGTGCAGTAAACACCTTTGTACATCTCTGAGGACAGTTGCTACTTATAATTCTTAAAAATGGGATTGGTAGATCCACATGCAGTCACATGCTGTATTCCATTTGGTTAAATCTGACCATTTGTCCAACCAGAAGGCAGTGTCAATTCACATCTCCTGGCAGTATGTGGAAGGGCCTGTTTTTTCATAAGTTTGCCTGATCCTGGTGATTATGATTTAAAAGAACAAAGCCTTTAATAATATGATGATAGATGATAGAAGGGAAGTAGTTTTTAATTGTACTTTTAATAGTATTTCTTCATAAGTAAAATTATCTTTCAAATGCCTTTTGGCTGTTTTCCACCCCTTTTTCCATTGTTGCATTTTCTTGTCCTTTATGTCCTATCTTGCTGATTTGTAGAAATACTTTCCACATTAAAGATAATTGCCTCAGTTTGCTATTTACCTGTTACTATTGTTTTTAGTATGTTTTCTCTTAGTTTTAAAAATTTGTAGGTTTAAAATTTATTCCAGTTTTTCTACTCTGTGATTTGTAACCTTTGTGTCATGTTATAAAAAGTCTTCCCTACAATCAGATTAAAATACCTCTTCATATATTTTCTTGTAGTATCCTTTCCTTCTTCTTCATTTTTTTTCGTTTAATGCTAAATTCATTTGAGTTTTGCATTCATGAGTGGTATGAGATGAATACATGTTTTTCCCTACCTCAGTGTTTAGGCATTTTTCTGATACTTATAGAAATGCCCGTTTTATAATGTGTTAAAGTTTCATATATCTAGAAGTAAATTTTATTATAAACTTATGGGACATATATGAAGAAAATTATAAAACAACTGAAAAGCAATTCATGAAACTGGAGTAAATGGAGAGTTCTATTTCTAAACTGGAAGGATAAATATCATATAGATTCCCATTATTTCCAAGTTCATATATAGAGTTGCATGCCAGTGTGCTCGGTCGTGACTGTTTGCCACCACCTGTAGCCTGCCAGGCTCCTCTGTCCATGGAATTTCCCAGGCAAGAATATGGGAGTGGGTTGCTATTTTCTTCTCTAAGGGATCTTCCTGGCCCAAGGATCGAACCTGCATCTCTGTGTCTCCTGCATTTACCACTGCTTGACCTGGGAAGCCCATATATATAATTAATGCCCTTCAAACAAAAGTCAATAGACTATTTTGGAAATGTCAAAATGATTTGAAATTTCATGTGAAAGATTTGAAATCTGAAATTTAACCAAGGAAAATTGGAAAAAGGAGGATTTTGAAAGGGACTTGATCTACAAGAGATCAAAATACATCATAAAGGTAGAATAAATAAAGTAGCAGGGTGAGGTCTTCAAAGAGAGACAGATAAGCATATGGAACAAAAAGGCGAGAAATAGTCTCTAGTGGTTAGTAACTGATAAAAGGGCACTTCACACCAATGAGGAAAATATACATTATTTTAAAAATGGGATGGGGGACTGGAATATTTTGATCCAGTTATTTTGGTAAAAATTTAGTTAGAGCTTTGCACCATACTCATGGATAGCACAGAGAGTTAAATAAGAGTAAGTTAAATAAGAGTAAAATGTAAGAAAACAATAAACTAGAAAAAAATTGTAGATAAGTGTGTATTTGACTTCATAGAAGATAGAGCCACTCTAAATATTTAGGTAAAGGAAAAACAATCACAAAAGAAAATTTTATATAATTTATATTATATAAAAAGTAAAAATTCTAAACATCAAAATACCATAAGCACAAATAAAAAGCAGATTACCAGCTTGGAAAAATATTCTTACTATATAAAGGTTAATAGTTAGGTGCCTAGCCAAAATTAAAATGGGCAAGACAATATATCTGAAAATGAAAGACAAATGACCAATGAAGGTGAAAATGTTTTTCTCTTTGCCAATCAAAAGAATTCAAGCTAATACAATAGGGAGATACAACCTGTTTTTACCTAATTTTGCAAAGATTTAAAAAATGCTGATGGCATTGTTGGCAAGGGCAAAGTGAAACAATTACTTGTATGCTTCTAGTGGGAAAATAAATTGTTTCAGACTTCCTGGAGGACAGTAAAGCAGTATATATAAAAAAATTTAAATGTTTTCTGATTTATACCTAGGAGTTCTATTTTTAGCAAATCATTCCAAAGAAAGAATCAAATATATATGAATGTATGAATTGCTTACTGTAGTATTATTTTTAAAATTTATTATGAAGCATTTAAAAGATACAGAAGGCATGAAGATTAATGCAGTGAACACCCATGTGCCCAACATCCATTCTTTATCTGCTGATGAAGAAATAAATCGCTATCAGTACAGTCACTTGGCTGAGTCCCTTTGCCATTCACCTGAAACTATCACAGCATTGTTAACTGGCTATCGCTGTTCAGTGACTGAGTTGTGTCCGACTCTTTGCGACCCCATTATTGCAGCACTCCAGGCTTCACTATCTTCCAGAATTTGCTCAAAGTCCTGTCCACTGAGTTGGTGATGCCATCCAATCATCTCATCCCTTACTGCCCCCTTCTCTTCCTGCCCTCAGTCTTTCCCAGCATCAAGGTATTTTCCAATGAGTCGGCTCTTTGCATCAGGTGGCCAGAGTATTTCAGCTTCCGCATCAGTCTTTCTAGTGACTCTTCAGGGTTGATTTCATTTAGAATTAACTATACTCCAATGCAAAATAAAAAGTTAAAAAAAAAAAGAGGTGAAACTCTCTGCACATCCTTCTCCTCATGCCTTTGCCCTCCTTCATCTCCAGAGGTGAAGGTGGTATTTTTAATTCAATATGGCATTATGGCATTATTCAATTATAAATTTCCTATATGAACAAGCTTGAGGGAATTAAATAAATTACAATACCTTACTGGTGAAATATTATGTTAAAATAGTGAATACAAATTTATTTTTAATATTAGATGTATGATACCTACACATCATTTGACATTTGAAAAATAGCCTCAAAATTAAACAAAACTAAAATCACCCATAATTCCATCAGCCAGATACAACCATTATAACTTCTGTTGTAGTATCTGTTGTGTCATTTAATCTTTTAAAATAGAATTTCATATTGTTTAAAAATTAAATCATGCTATACATACAGCCATATAGTTTGCTTTTCCTCTTAGGAATCCTTAAGAAAACTTTTCCATTTTATAGAATATCCTTTTAAAAATAATAGCTCTGTGGTATAGATGAATATTTACTCAGTCTTTTTTAATATTTTGTGTTATTCCAATTTTTCCTTATTATAAATGACACTGCAGTAAATTTCTTTGTTGCTAAATCTTTGCTATACAATAGTTATCTATTAGGTAATTTCCTAGAAAGGGAATTTTTGGCCTAAAATTATAAACAAACACAGTGATTCTTTAGGAGAATATGTACTAATGTGATATATTGTTAATTGAAGAAGTAGACTACCCCGTAATATATGCAGTATATTTGAAAATGTTAAAAAGATGTATGCAAGTGAAGATGTTGAAAGGAAATATAGTATATTAAAATGTGAACAAGGTATCTCTGGACAGATGGATAATGACTTATTTTTATTTTTCTCTTTATGTTTTTCTGTTGCTAGTTTTTCTACAGTAAGCATATATGGCCTTATGATCATAGACAAAATAATAGTTTTTGAAATAATTGAATAAATATTGGAAAGTTTACAGAAGTACAAGGTCCAGGAAATAAAACTTCACAACTATCCTTGTGAGAAAGACCCAGGGTTCATAGTGAACCACAAGCTCAAAGTCAACAAATGCTAAAGCTGCTTAAGGATAAAATGTAATATTACATTGTGTGGAACAGAGCAAAATAACAGTCCTTCCACAGTCTACATCTGTGGGACTAAAGATGCCACACTATATTCTGTAGAGAAGATATGGTGTGTTTGCGCAAGTGGCATGAGGTTGTTAAAAGGGGTCGGAAGCTGGTACAAATTACTGGGCCCAGTCATCCAGAAAGGCACCAGGGGCTGATTATATTGTATATCAACACAAATCCACCGTTGCTGGGGATGCCTGAAAACAATTTTTTTTAACATTAGGGTTCTAACCCCCTTCTTGGCAGCTTTCTCTTTTGAAAGTGAAAGTAGCTAGAAGTCTGAACCATGGTGTTGAATGAAGAATGGTACACTCAAGTTGAATCAAGGCCAGTGTTTAACTCCAAAGGAATCCAGTCTGGGGAAGGGGGCATTCAGACTTTCAAGGGGATGATTAGAGAGAAGCAAGTGACTACTCCGTGACTGTAGCTGACATGCTATTTTTGGAATAAGCATTGGGAAAGGGCTCAGTCTCTGGCAAGAGCAGGTTCCCTGCTCAGGGCATGGCAGGAGTCCAGTCCTGGAGACACGCTATGGAACACAGGAAGGCTTACACTCCACAAAAATGCCCATGCCGAGGGCCTGTCCTCGTGTCTCTGTCATAACCAGGATGGTAAGAAGTGTCCAACGTCTATGTCTCTGGTGGTGGTGCTTTAGTTGCTAAGTCGTGTCCGACTCTCAGCGACCCCATGGACAGAGGAGCCTTGTAGGCTACAGTCCGTGGGATTCTCCAGGCAAGAATGCTGGAGTGGGTTGCCATCTATTTCTCTACTAAATTAAAATTTTTACCTTGAATCACCATTTTATCTAGTGGCAGAAGATGCAGTCTGGTTAATCTTTGTTTACTGGATCACTTTTTTAAAAAAAAACTCATTTTGGGTCTATTTTCAGACACTTCAGGGACTGTTTCTCTCCCATGCCCCATGGTGAGGATACTTGATTCTGTCCTATCCTTCTTTCTGAGAGAGTCATGCCCTGTTGGCAGCCTCATGGTTGGCATTCACTTGCCAAACCCTGTGGTCCTAACTGCCCCTTGAATTCCTCCCCACTTGTTCTATCCTGTGATGCTCTGGACGCCTCTCCAAAGTCAGACCTTTGTCCTCCTCCAGGGAGCACGTCATCCCAGATGTCAGATCCTGGCTGGATCATGATTCCCTCACCTCCTTGTCTCCTCTGGGTGGGCTTGAGTAAAGCAACAAGTCTTCCTTTATGACAACAATTGTCCTATTGCCGTCTCATTCTTACGCAGTAATGGAGTTTAATAGACAGTAAAGAATCTGCCTGCAGTGCAGAAGACCTGGTTTCAGTCCCCGGTTGGGAAGATCCCCTGGAGGAGGGCATGGCAACCCACTCCAGTATTCTTGCCTGGAGAATCCCCGTGGACAGAGGAGCCTGGTGAGCTACATACAGTCCATGGGGTTGCCAAGAGTCAGACACGACTGAGTGACTGAGCACATGGTATGTTGGGGGAAATCACAAAATCTGGTTTCCTTCCTTAATTTCAGAAAGTTCAACAACCCTAACTGCACAGAAAGTTTGATAAAAATCAAATTTCTGCATCAGTTTCTCTGGAAGCTATTTAAATTATTTTAAAGCAAAAGGAAAGGTAGAATATAAAACTGGGACAGTCTTCCGTTAGAGTTATCATGAAAAAGAAAATCCAGACAAGAAATGTGAATCCACTTCAAAAGTGGCAAATATCAAATTCTTTAAGGAGCGAACTGTGGGAACAGATGGGCAAAGGAACGACCCAAGTTTGTCAACCTTTTAAATAAGCTAACTGAATGACTGGCAAATGTGATTTGTGTCATATTAGAAGAGGGTGAGCTGACCAAGATCATATCTCAAAAAACAGTGACAGTTATTTTGATGGAGGGAGAAAGATCTGTCATTAAAAAAAAAAAAACAACCCAGGAAATTGATACTACTACTGATGAATTTCACTGAGTTCAGGGCATTTTTTGACAATAATAGACTAGAGAGACAGACATTCTAAAATAGTGTCTGCCATAGTAGAGGCTGTGTTGAATGAACACAGTGGGGTTAGGTTAGTTTAAACTACAAGCATTCCAAATGAAAGTCACACAACAGTCTTAAACCTGTTAAACAAAGAGGGGAGGGCTATTTTGGGAGCTTGGGGTGGACATGTACACACCGCTATATTTACAATAAATTACCAACAAGGACTTCCTGTATTAAAAAAAAAAAAATGGACAAGGGGCAAGAGAATGATAATACGTGAGACCAGATTGGCCATGTGTTGATAATTCTTGAAACTAACAGATGGATTCACGGGGATTTTATTACACTACTCCTTTCACTTTTGTGTGTGTTTGAAATTTTCCATAATAAAAAAGTTAAAAAGAGAAAAGTTAAAGAAGATCAATTCAATTCTTTGAAAGGAAACTTTTTGCTGTTGTTGTTCATGTGGGAGTTTCAAAGGTCTTTTTTGTAGGGCTGGTCCTCCGCTGGGATACATCACTGGCCAAACCTGAAGCTCATGATAATTGGTGTCTGTTCCCATTGGTTGGTGCCCCTGGAGTCCTGGCAGTTTACTACTCTATTCTGACTAGCATCTCCGTATCTGTATTAATCAAAAGAGGTCTTTGACGCAGACTCACAGTGAATCAAAGGGAAAGGGATGGATGTTGAACTGATGGTACTGGAAAAGCGGCCTAATATTAGGGGGAAAACATCATATATTCATCTCCCAGCACAATAAATTACAGAAGCAGTAAAGTAGTAAATATTTTTAAAAATATATAAAAATAGAAGTAGAAAGAAAATAGGTGATGACCTGATTTTCTGTACAGCAACAGAAAACAAAGGAAATAACCATCAAGAAATGCATGATACATTTATCTAAATAAAAATGTAAATTTTTCTGTCTCAAAAATCATAAAATTAAGATGCAAAGAGTAAAATGGGGAGGAAACTGTTCCCCACAATTACAATAAAGTACTGGTATAAAGGGTTTATATAAAGAGGTTATAAAAGCATTAAGGTCTCAATAGAAAAATGGGCAAAGGACATTAATAGGCAATTCACAGAAGAGGAAATGGCTGGGGAAATCTGAAAAAGCTCTTTAATGACAGTAGTCCCAAATAAATGAAAATAGAACAACAAACTTATCACATTAGAAAAGATTTTTTGGGCAATGATACTAGTCGTTACTAGGGACATTTGCAGGAGGCAGCATTCCTCAGGTGTTGCTGCTGAGACTGAAAATTTCTGTAACTGCTCCTAAAAATCAATTTAATCATATATTTTAAGAGCCTTAAAAAAGATTTATATATATGGATCTAGTAGTTCTAAATATAGAAGTCTACCCTACAAAACAGTCTTCAACTCAAAGATTTATGCACACAGATTTTCATTTTAGCATAATTTACAATAGCAGAAACCAGAATCTACAAACATTCAGCAAGAGAGGTAGGTTACACTGGTAGGATGCAAAATTAGCAGTCATTAAAAATGAAGTAAATTAGGAGTTTGGGATTAACATATACACACTATTCTGTATGAAAGAGATAACCAACAAGAACCTACTGTATAACACAGGGAACTATACTTAATATTTTGTAATACCCAAGAAAAAGAAAGACTCTGAAAAAGAAGTGTGTATATATATATATACACACGTATATATACATGTATATGTATACATGTATGTATACATACATGTATGTATACATGTATATGTATATATGTATATGTGTGTGTATATATATGTGTGTATATATATTATATTTTGTGTATATGATCACTTTGCTGTGAAACTAACCTGAAACTAACACAACATTGTAAATCTATTTCAATAAATAATAATAAGAAATAAAAACAACTAAAAAATGAAGTAACAAATGATTTTCAGTGACATGGGGAAAATAAGTACAAAAAGCAGAATGTAAAATTTTATAAACAATAGTCCAAGCTAAGGTTATTAAAAAAAGGTAACAAGACTGGCAGGAAAACACCAAAGTATCAACAGTGGTTAACTCTTATTGGTGGGAATAAATACTTATTTTCTTCTTTATAGTGTATTCTCTCATTTTATACTGTCTACAATGAGCATGTGTTACTTTCATAATCAGAAAAGACATCATTATTTTAAAAGAAAAATCTCTAGAATTATAGATTTTACCTGGCAGAAAATATCAGAGGAAACCATATTGATGAACTGTTTTGTAACATTTTTTAAAGAAGAATTTCACAGTTCTATTCAAACCCAAAGTAATACCCCCCCCCTTTTTTTTTGCAGAGCAGTAGTAAATAATAACTAGGCAAAAACTGTATATAATTAGTTTTTACAAAAATGTTTAAAATATCTCTGTTAAAAAATTGAAGAATAAAATGTCCTTAACTGCTCAAGGTTTAAGTAAGAACACAAACATTTTTGTCTTATGCCATCATTACTAACTAGTGTAAAAATTTCACAGTGGCATTTTGTTTCAGTCTTCATTTCTTGCAGTTTCTGAAAGTATTGTTTGATCTCAAGATCAAGATGATTTACGACGTGGAAAAAACTTGCTCCAAGCTTTTCATAATCAGTCTCCACCTTCTCAGACCTCCCTGGCTTGCTTTTATAGTTATCTGTCCCCTTCCCAGAGTCTCAGTAGCTTCACACAGGAGTGACAACCCAAGTCTTTCCCCCAGAGCCAGCCCCAGGCAAATTTGTCAAGGAGCTGAAGTTAGTGGCACTTCCTTTCTGCAGCCCCACGTCTGGTGTGTTCCCACCCTCTCAAAATCTGCTCTCACATGCTTTAATCACACTAAGCTACGCTAACGCTTCTGAGCATCTACTCTATACCAGGCATCCTGTTAAAGGCTTTCGCCCATAATACTTTATTTTAGCCTCACGATAACCTTGCAAAGGTTTATTTGCCTCATTTTACGGAGGAGGATGCTGATGCCCAGAAAGGCTAAGAAAACCGCTTGTGGTTCACAGCTAGCCAGAGCTCACGTTCACACACAGCTTAGGTTCATTCAAGAGCCGTGCCGATTCGCAGTTGGGGCCAGCACTCTGGACTCTCAGGACCCTTTTCTAAGCTTTTAAAATTCGATTTTACAGATAGTTTTATCTGTTTCCCAACTAAAATTCCAATTGTTCTTAAATTGGAAAGAGTCTAACGCTTTACAGTTTGCTCCTCAGAATAGTAGGAATTTCCTAAAGAAGAAGGACATGTGCTTAATTATAGCTAATAGATCCATTAGTTGAAAAGAACCTTACTATGGATTTGGGCAGCACTGAGTTGTCTCAAATTGTCACACCTTCCCTGAAGCCACATAATCGGGAAACAAGAACATTCATGGGCTTGTCTTTCTTAACATCATTTCCCCCCTGGAATCTAAAGGTCATCCCAGAAGGTTATTAATGTCCCATTTCTCTCGGTAACTAATCAAGATTTGAAAACACTAATTCTCAAGAAATTCTTCCTTACCCCTTAATCAATTGTAATTCTGCTCCTCACTAGCTATAGGCCCTCAGGCAACTTACCTTGGGTCACTGCTACAGATTTCTCCTCTGGAAAAGGAGGATTGGATTAAAACTCATACCCTTCTCCTAAAGTTGTGGAAAGAATTAAATGAGATAATGCCAGTGAAGTTCTGGATAGATAGGTGGCCCAGGAAGGTTCACTTCCTCATTCCACTGCCCCCTCTCCTTTGTATCTTGATATTTTCTCTGTGTAACAGTCACTGTGTCCTCCTGAAGGTTTTCTTAACCTTTTTTTTTTTTTTCCCCTCCAGGATACTAAATTCCTATCCCTTAATTCTTTTCCAAGAGACCTTCTTTTCCAATCGTGTACTTACTGCAACCTCTCCATTCCATATCACGTGAAATACAAGACCTAACAGGGTTTGGATAAAGCCAGACACAAATCTCTTTTCCAGTTCCCTTTTCACTTTAGCCCCTCTTTGTCTCCCCCCCAAAACCCTCCCCACCAAGCAACAACAACCAAAATACCCAGAGTGGCAGAGAAAGGAGGCCCTCAAAGTTATCAATTAAATGATCTTCTTTTGGTGGCCAAAGAAAGAATGTTTGGCAAAAGGGTAGCTTGAAAGGAAGAAAAAAGAAAAAGATGCTTTTCCTAACCAACTTCCTAGTCATCCTCTGTCAGCAGCAGCTGTAGGAATCCCTTCTCTGCACAAGGGCAAGGTGCTGTGAGGCCGTTTAACACCTGGCCCCAGCTCCGCTGAAAGCCTGGGCAGTATCAAACATCGAGGATCACAGAAATGTTTATGGTGATTATGATACAGTGAGCCGGGGGAACGAAATATTTCCCACCCAGTAATATTTAATGGAAATGCTTTTGCTGACTTGATGGTAAGGAATCTCTTCCTGGTGGTCGAAACCAAGGAATAAGGAACCTAAGATTTTACAGCTGGAAGAGAGATGGAACTCCCACTTCCCGCGCTTAAGGAATATGAATTGTGTTCAGAAATCTTCCCACACTCCCTGGTTAGTACATCCACTGATTTAGAAAGTCCCAGGGGCTCTGGAAGTTTCTGATGATGGATCATCTTTTCTTTTTCTTTTTTTTTCTTTCTCCCTTTCCTTCAGGGCTCTAGACAGTTGGTGCTTAAGTGTCTACAATTTAACGTTTCACATATCTTCCTTGGGCCGTCATATGTCTACCTATCCCGCCCAGGACATCTCCCTAAATAATCTCTGAGTGGAGAGGAACGATCCTCTCCCACGAGATTTATCTGAGAAGGGAGGTGCGCGGGGCCGGTCGAGTTCCGAGGCTCGGATTTCGTTCCGGGCAGGTCAGATGGTGCGGTCGGCGGGCCCGAGGGATGCGCGCAGCTGTCCCCGCAAGAGGCGCGGCGCACAGGTGCTCGGCCTCCCGCCCCGAAGTCGCAGGGAAGCTGCGCACCGACACGTGAGTCGCAGGCAGTTAAATCTCGGGTGTTTCGACCCTGGTGGACAGAAAAAAAAAAAAGAAGTCAACCACACCCAGGGCGACTGTGGCGATTAAAGCCCCGGCCCCTCTGTCGCCAGCCCTCCGTCCAAACCGACGGAGGGCCTCGGACTGGCACCTCGCGGCCCGAGCCTTCCTCCGCGGGCTGCGTCTGCGCCATCTCCCCGCGTGGTCTGCACCGGCTCGGCGGCGGGGGCCGGGCGGGTTCCGCCGGCCGTGGGGGTCGGGGCGGGCGCGGGGGCGGGCGCCCCTGACCCCACCCGGCCGACGGTGTCCGCAGCCCCGCGCCGCGGCGGGTGCGTCCCTTACTTGCGCCCCGCGCGCTCCCGGGGCGCCGGCCGAGCGCCACGCGGTCTTCGCGCAAGTCGGGCTCGGAGCGCGCTCCTCGCGGCCGCCGGCCGCCCCGCCCGGTTCCCGCCGCCGGCCTCGCCCCGCTGTGCCTCCGCCCGGGCGCTCCGTGCGGCTGCCTGGCCGGGCCTTGTCCGCCGATCGCGCTGCGGCGCAACTCGCGGGGCACCCGGAAGGCGCCGGCTCCTCCGCTGGTCCCGCGCTTTCCGCGCGGTTCCGCCGCCTCCCACCCGCGAGACATCTCCAATTTGATAGGATCTTTGATCAATCGCAGCGTTTCCCCCAGGTGTTAGCTGCCTCAGTTTGTAACTTTTCTGCATTCCGTGTGATTCCTTCTTTTCTTTCCTCTTTAAGGTTGTGGGTGGTTCCAAGTTTGGACCTGGCATGTTAAAAAAAAAAAAAAAATGTTAACTTACAGTTTTACAGGGGGATGCTGAGTGGGTTTTTAATTTACTGACAAAAATCGTTCCACTGCATGACCCCAGGCTCTTCATTTTCTTCTCTGAATCTCAACTATACTTCCTCTGTAAAGTAAAATTTAAATCATTTTTATCTCACCTGGCTTCAAGTAGAGGGTTGGTGAGATGACCTCGTGAAGGATCTTGCAGGGATCGCTAATGATTTTGCGATCTGTAGATTTGAAATATATCATTTTCTTTTAAGCGGTGAGTAAAGAGCATTTTCTGTGCAGTTAAGTGTCAGAAGCAGGGCGTCTTTCTCTCTCCCTCTCACCAGCTGGGGCATGGGGCTCTCCACACTCAGTGTCTGCCTGTGTCACAAACACGGAATCGGGGAGTCAGACCTGAGGATGACAGGTCTGTCCTGCAAGGATTACAGGTTAGTCCTGTAAGATCCTTTGTGCCATTGATTCTCTCCGCTCATACTGATAATAGAATATTTAACTGTGTCTTTTGTGTATTTTGAACTTCTCCTCCTTTCATGTTTTCAGTCCTGGAGGGAGGGAGACTGAAAAAGAGAGAGAGGGGGAGAGAAAGGCAACTAGTTCTCATCTTTAAAATACAAAAAAAAAAAAAAAAATCAATCGCATTGATCAATGTGGAAAACCAAAGGCCCAAATCTGTTCCATTACCCTCCACTGTGATTAAAACTGAAGTGTTCTTAAAAAAAAAAAAATGTCATTTCAGATTGCAAGGAAGCAGAATCTCTTTCTCTCTGCCTCCCCCACCTTCTTTGCCTCTTTCTCTCTCTCTGTCTCTTTTAAGGGAGACATGGGAGCAGCTTAGGGATGTTTTTCTGACTGGAGAGTTTTTAAGAAGCCACCTCTCAAAGGCAGCTGAGACGACTGAACGCTGACTTTAGGGGAGCCAGTATGAGGAATGGACAGCAGAGCCCTCCGAAAGAATCTAGACTATTTTTTACAGGATAAATCACCTGTGTGTGTGCGTGACTGAATTATTTCGTATATGTTGTTCCGACCCACCCTTTCCCTAGGAGGCCAGGGCGACCTTCTGAGAGGGGGAGGAAAAGAAGGAAGATGTATGAGCTCCCCCTGGTGCTCGTCTGTATTCAGGCGGATTGAAAAGAATTGTCAGGAGCACCCGTCTACACAAGCAGAAGGAAAAGTCAGTGACCTGGGTTGTTTCTTTGTAAGTGGCCTGCTTCCCCGCTCACTGGCCGAACATTTCAGATCAAGGTCTCCAGGCTTGGATTCTCTTGGACCCTTTATGTCACACTGTCCTTGTAGACCTGCCTTTGTTAGGTAATGTCATTTCTGTCAAGAGTTGGAAGAGGAATCCATGCCTTGTCATAGCACAACTTGAAGTGGGAATTTGGCAGCTGTAGATGGGATTGCTCTTGGAATCAAATTGGATTACTTTTTTGTCCAGGATTGTTCTCTTTTGGGATGAATAATTTTCACACACCAATTTGTGTGTGTGTTTGTGCACCCAAGTAGATATCACAAAGATATCATGGGGCTCTGGTGCAAACCACCTTGATCAGTAAGTCCTTTAATTCTAGACCGTGTCTCCAATCCCAGTAGTGTCCTTACTTTTAAGAACTTTTTAAGCACCTGCAGTCAGAGACCTCCGAGGGCTCTGGTGGCCAGTAAAGGTGGTGGAGGCAGTTCCATGCGGTCTACTGGATAAATCCATCACAGTGGCCTTCAACAATTTGTCAACGTGTGTTTAATTAGTCCTGCATTTGGTCCACACTATGGGGAGTATGAGAAACACTGGGCTGGAAGAAGCACAAGCTGGAATCAAGATTTCGGGGAGAAATATCAATAACCTCAGATACGCCGATGACGCCACCCTTATGGCAGAAAGTGAAGAGAAACTAAAAAGCCTCTTGATGAAAGTGAGAGAGGAGAGGGGAAAAGTTGGCTTGAAGCTCAACATTCAGAAAACTAGAATCATGGCATCTGGTCCCATCACTTCATGGGAAATAGATGGGGAAACAGTGGAAACAGTGGCAGACTTAATTTTTTGGGGCTCCAAAATCACTGCAGATGGTGATTGCAGCCAAGAAATTTAAAGACACTTACTCCTTGGAAGGAAAGTTATGACCAACCTAGACAGCATATTAAAAAGCAGAGACATTACTTTGCCAACAAAGTGCATCTGGTCAAGGCTATGGTTTTTCCAGTGGTCACGTATGGATGTGAGAGTTGGACTGTGAAGAAAGCTGAGTGCCGAAGAATTGATGCTTTTGAGCTGTGGTGTTGGAGAAGACTCTTGAGAGTCCCTTGGACTACAAGGAGATCCAACCAGTCCATCCTAAGGGAAATCAGTCCTGGGTGTTCATTGGAAGGACTGATGCTGAAGCTGAAACTCCAATACTTTGGCCACCTCATGTGAAGAGTTGACTCATTGGAAAAGACCCTGATGCTGGGAGGGACTGGGGGCAAGAGGAGAAGGGGACGACAGAGGATGAGATGGCTGGATGGCATCACCGACTCAATGGACGTGAGTCTGAGTAGACTCTGGGAGTTGGGAATGGACAGGGAGGCCTGGCGTGCTTCGATTCATGGGGTTGCAGAGTCAAACACGACTGAGCGACTGAACTGACTGACTGAACTGATGGGGAGTATAAGGCTTCCCTGCTGGCTCAGATGGTAAAGAATCCACCTGCAATGCGGGAGACCTGGGTTCAATCCCTGGGTTGGGAAGATCCCCTGGAGAAGGGAATGACTGCCTACTTTGGTATTCTTGCCTGGAGAATTCCATGGACAGAGGAGCCTGGCAGGCTGTATAGTCCAGGGGGTCGCAAAGAATCAAACACAACTGAGCGACTAACACTTCTACTTATGGGGAGTATAAAAGATGTAGGAATATAATCCCTACTGAGAACTGGTTAGATTAGCTAAGGGACAAACTTCAGTGTTCATGAAAATAGATTATTAAGATTCATTGACCTCGTAAGTCAAGGCAGAGCTTTGGGTGCATTTAGTTTTCTGTGTGTGATTCTGGCTGCATGAGGGTCTTATCAAGCCGAAAATGGACCTGAAGACCCCAGCTCTCCTGGCGGCTCCTGGGCTTCTCCTTTACTCCGAGCTTAATCACGGAGCTCTGAAGCCCACTCAGAAGATGGTGGCAAGCTTTCATTGATCTATTAATTCTTTATGATCTTAAATGCATTCTCCTCTCTGGCTTTTATTTCTCCCAACGCACCAGGCTCACTCCCCTTTGCTGGGCTCTTCCTCTTGTTTGGCTGCTTTCCTCCTCCCTGCCTCCAAGCCATCCAGTGCCTGCATTTTAAAAAGTACTTATTTATCTGTTTGGCTGTGCTGGTCTCAGTTGCAGCATGCAGGATCTTTAGATGCTGTATGCGAATGCTTAGTTTTGGCTTGTGGGATCTAGTTCCCCAGCCAGGGATTGAACTGGGGCCCCCTGAGTTGGGAGCACGGAGTCTTAGCCACTGGACCTCCAGCGAAATTCCCAGTGTCTACTTTAGAGTGAGGCGCACCTCTTTCCTGACAGTTCTCACCTGCACAAATTGCTCTCCTAACTCTTTCTGCGCTTTTTGTTTGCACCCCGCAACGAGCTCTTCTTGCGGACAGCCCCTTCCCTGGTCTCCAAAACCTCCGTGTGTGTGTTACTCCTGGGCCTGAACCGGATGGTAATGGCTCTTGTTTCTTCTGTATCATCACGCTACCCAAGTACGCCGATTTATTTAAGGAGTGCTCTGTTCAATGAGTAAATTGAAATAATAATCCTGAGGGATTTTTTTTAATCTCAAAAAATTCTTAAATCCCATGTCTCTTACATGAAAAATTGTCAAATTAAGGAGCCATTTCCAGGATTTTAATTTATGTATTAGTTGTGCTTTGCCTCCACCCCAAAAGGATTTAAGGTGGGCTTAAAATATTAGGAAAACTAGACAAGATTATTAATTCTGTCCTTGCAAGCTCTAAAATCACATAGTCCTGGGTCCCAATTTAAACAATGGAGAAATTTTTTTTTTAAGGTAAAAGGTGCACTTTCTAATATCTCTCATTTTCATGTTAAGGAAAAAAAAATCACAGATACAACATTTCAGAAATATTTTTGCGTCTTCTTTGCATAGCACACACACACATACACACTCACACGAGAACTGTACTGGCAGTGAACATGGGTTGTTTAAAGTATAGCTATTCAACTGTCATATAAAGTGAAATCTATATTTTCTCTCCCTATATGACTATATATTTAACATCTCTATGCATATGTGTGTGCATACATATGTATATGTTATATACACACACTCCACATTATTATTTCAAGGGGGATTTTGCTCCTTCTGGCTACCAGCAATAACTAGTCAATATTTACACTCTTGAATATCGATGATGTCGTGCATACACGGAAAAGCTGTGGCAAACATCTCCATTTTCAAACAGAGTTTTAATTATTTGTGAAGACTTTGATTGTTCACTATCTAATGCCATGGATTGGTCCTCACAGTGTCAAGCGCACTGTCCAGATCTCCCACAGTATTATAAATAGGCTTCTAAAGCCGGGTTGATTGATGTTTGGCATAAAACGCTATTCCTCTGAGCACATATATTCCTTCTGTTCACCATTTTCATAGAAAAATACCAGGGCTGATTTTTTATTCAAATCTCCAATTTATGCAGGGTTTAAACTACTAAATACCTAAAGCCTTTTTTTCAGATCTTTTTTTCCCCCCTTTTCTATTAGGTAGGTAACTAAATCTTTTGCTTCAACACAAGTAAGAATTGGAGATTTAGCAGATTCCTGTGGGGGAGAGAAAGAGTTTATTAATTATATTGAGAATCAAATAATATGCTTCTTTGACACTAATGTTCCATCTTTCTCCACCCTGAGTACCCAGAGGGACAACTTTAAAGCCTTTATCAGGGTCTAGATTACCGCATTTATGGTTCCTTAGAAGAAGAAATTTAATGAATGGCATTCTGAGTTGAAGAGAGAATTCGAGATGTTTTAAGATTTAAGCTGCAACAATGGAATGAGTTTTTTCCAAGTATGTTCCAGAGATTGTAACATAAAACATCACTCAAAAAGTACAATAATGTATATTTTCATGAGTTTTAATAAATTGTTAATACCGATGAAATGTAAATTATTCCTTCACGGCCCTTATCTGGATGTGACAGAGTCCTACAGGATCCTTTAAGTACCCGTTTAAAGCAATTTACAAGATATTGTAGAGATTCCCAGCAATAAAGAATGATTAGTGATCTTGTTAAAAATTTTTATATTGACAATATTAAACCAAGTGCCTTATCCGGATTGAGCTGGTTTTGGCTGGTGTCTGTACTGGTACCTTTATCAAGAGTGCCCTTTTACTTTATAGGCTCTGTATTAGAAACAAATTTTACTTGAATACAGTTCTTCTCTTACTTGATGGACAGCATAATATTTCAGTTCAGTTCAGTTGCTCAGTCGTGTCTGACTCTTTGCAACCCCATGGACTGCAGCACGCCAGGCCTCCCTGTCCATCACCAACTCCAGGAGTTTACTCAAACCCATGTCCATCAAGTCGGTGACGCCATCCAGCCATCTCACCCTCTGTCGTACCCTTCTCCTCCTGCCCCCAACCCCTCCTAGCATCAGGGTCTTTTCCAATAAGTCACTTGAGGTGGCCCAAGAATTGGAGTTTCAGCTTCAGCATCAGTCCTTCCCGTGAACACCCAGGACTGATCTCCTTTAGGATGGACTGGTTGGATCTCCTTGTAGTCCAAGGGACTCTCAAGAGTCTTCTCCAACACCACAGCTCAAAAGCATCAATTCTTCGGCGCTCAGCTTTCTTCACAGTCCAGCTTTTCACATCCGTACATGACCACTGTGTGCTTATTACGTACCAGACACTGCACTGGGTTTATTCCATCAATCATTACACTAGAATTTTATAGCTACTATATGAGGAAGATACATGATTACCACTCTTCTGGTGGCTCACGAAGGTAAACAATCTGCCTGCAATGTAGGCGACTTGGGTTCAGTCCCTGGGTTGGGAAGATCCCCTGGAGAAGGAAGTGGCTACCCACTCCAGTATTCTTGCCTGGAGAATCCCATGCACAGAGGGAGCCTGGCGGGCTACAGTCCATGGGGTTGCAAAGAGTCAGACACGACTGAGAGACTAACACTAAGCATCACTAAAAAAAAAAAAAAAAAAGGATGAGGAATGTTGAGGCATACAGAGTTAAAAGTGATTTTCCCAAAGTTTCCTGCTGTCTTAATCTCTTCGGACTGCTGTCACAAAATACCATAGACTGGACAGCTTGTAAACAACAGAAGTTTATTCCTCACAGTTCTGGAGGCCGGGAAGTCCAAGATCAAGGCGCCGACAGATTCCGTGTCTGGTGAGAGCCCTCATTCTGGTTTGCAAACAGTATTTGCTAGTTATAACATCACATGGTGGAATTTACAACGAAGGGTACTGTCTCAGCTGCTTTTATAAGGGCACTAATCTCATTGTTGAGGGCTCCACCCTCATGACCTGTCCGCTTCCAAATATCCTCACCTCCTGATACCATCACATTGGGGTTAGGTTTCAACATATGAATTCTGGAACATCAGACCACAGCACCTGCTTGGTAAATAGTGAAGGTAGGGACTGAATTGCAGTAGTACAACCCTGCTATCCACTATCTTTAAGGGGCCAATTAATGGACCTTAGGCTTTGCAGGGCATACATTGTCTATCACAGCTACTCACGTCTGTTGTTGTGCAGAAGCAGTTCTACGTAATATGTAAATGAATTGTGTGGCTCCGTTCCGATAAAGCTTTATTTGAAAAAAACAGGTGGTAGGCCAGATTTCTCCTATGTCTGTAATTTGCTGACTCCTGCACTGAGCTATTCTGCCAGCCTCCTCAGTGCAAAGAAAACCCACTAAGTGCAGCTAGCTTTAGGTCTCCATCCTCGGTGAATCCTCTGAGAAGGCAAAACCAGTGTGAACTAAGGGCCTTAGAAACTACCTCCAACCTTGGCACTTGACCCTAAACATCGTTGTTGGAGATTTTGGAAGGCTCCTCTTAGAACGTAATATACTTGTAGGAGTGGTGTCTTGAATTAACTCTTGAGTCCCTATTATTGTTTCAGTGTGAATTAGAAATACCTAGAGTGAAGCTGGAGTCCGTATCTGCCTGGATTTCTGAAGGCCCCTTAGCCTTATCTACAGGACAGCCTTGCTTCATCTTCCAGGGATTATTGGAGCCCCAAATTACTCTTCATGCAGTCCTTGTTTTGTTTAATTGGACTTTTTTAGCATGTTCCTGTGGGTCAGTCTCGGCTGATCTGGTGACTCACTGGTTTTCCAGACCACTTAGGTCTGAAGGTGTGTCTTATACTTCCAAGTCTTTAAACCAGTAGCCCAGGGACTAGGTCCTGCCCACCAACTGGCCAGATACCTCTCTGAAATTCTATTTTCATCAGTTCCTAGACCATCTATTAGTTCAGTTCATCCGTGACTGTGTGTTAGAAAGTAGATACTGTCTCTCCCTGCCAGTGTGGGATTCATTGTCTTCCCCATCAGATCTGTATTCTGCAGGACATATTGAGCTTCTCAGTCACTCAGCTTATCACTGGCTGCCTCCCTGCCCCGGTGGACAGGCACCGGTCTAGTCCTGGGTCTTCTCAGTCGGCTCCGTTTACTGCATGTTGATGATTCATGTTTGGCCATGTGGCAGGAAAAACTACCTCCCTACTCTACAGCCTTGCCAAAAGTGAGACACTTCCTTTCTTTCATACTCAAAAGGTAAGTAATATGACCATAGAATATAGTTTTATAAGAGAGTTGCACAAGGGTTTGGCCTTACATTTCTCGAAAGTAGCAAGATAATGGGAACACAATCTTGGCCTGATTGGCAAAATGACAGATGCAACTGGGTGAAAGAAAAATAAAAATGATAGCTGATGATTAAGAAGAGCCGAGATTAAACTTCAGATGCCGTGTGACTAAAGATGTTTTCTCTCCTCTTTCCACTCACACATCTTTCTTAAAACTCAATTTTTGTCATTAATCTCAGTGATGATTTTTGTATTAAAGAGCTAAGTGGAATTTTTAACTAAGAGGAAAATTCTCTGGTGTTGGATTTAATCCTTGAAATCAATCAACAAGTCATTTAAAGTCCTTTAAATCATCACAAGATGAAAGACCTCTTTGAATTTAAAGCCTAAGAAGTAATCCCCTGTCTCAGGGGTGACCAAAAAGAGTGATTGTGAGCAGTGATCCCTGCTCTTAAGTAGATTATAGTGTCATTGCCAAGATAAAATGAAGACGTAAGAGACCATTAGACCAACTAAACAATATGGCGCTTCTAGTCTGTAAGCTTACAGTAGAGAAAGATGATGGAGCATCAGAGTAAGTGCTGTGTGGAGAAGGTTGGTTTTGAGCTGTGTGTGTGCGTGTGTGCTAAGTTACTTTAGTCATGTCCGACTCTTTGCAACCCCAGGCTCCTGTGTCCATGGGATTCTCCAGGCAAGAATACTGGAGTGGGTTGCATGCCTTCCTACAGGGAATCTTCCCAAGCCAAGCATCCAACCTGCGTCTCCTGTGTCTTCTGTATCGTAGGCAAGTTCTTTACTGCTGAGCCACGGATGAGCCTTGGGTTTGAAATAGGTTTATATCCGGTAGCCACTGATGGTTTTTATACCAGGGAACAAGTTGAATGTGAGTTCCTTGAGGTTAGAGGTGGCTAACTGTCTTTGCTAGCTCAAGTCTAGGTCACACATCACGGCACACAGTAGGTGCATAAAAAAGTTTTTTTAATATAAAAATCAAATTTTAGTGGTGCAGACTATGTGTTGGAGAGCTTGGAATCAGGAAAAAGATGATAATCTCTTTGATGACTAGAGGTATGCTAGATTATTTTTGCCAGCTAGGACCTGTAATAGCTAACAATACTGGGTAAGTGCTCAAAACATTTCCACTAAAATTGCAAGTTAGTCTTGGACATCAATCAGCAAGTTTTCAAACTCTTTTAATTATTTAAAAAAAATGTGAGCTTTGAATTTAAGGCAAAGAAATAGATCCCATTTTTTGAGTGAAAACCAAGAAAGGATCTTAAGCTTAATTTGCAAGGGAAGTAGCATGGTGGAAAATTTTATGGGTAAGGGAGTCAGATCGCATCACATCCCAGTCACATCCCAGGGAGTAATATGGCCACACAGGTTGTTCGTACATGATTAGCTGGGGGATCTTTTGTAAGGTCATTGTTCTGTGCCTCAGTTCTGTTACTTGAAAAATGGGGATGAGGATGTCTTTCCAGATGGATTGTGGCGAGGATTAGCATATGTAAACATCAGCACAGACTCTGGTCCAGGGCAGACCATTTCCTGACGCTCCTTGCCGTTTCCTTCCTCCTCCTACGGAGCTGAATTAAATGAGAGCCTCGACTCAAGTGAAGTCATGGAGTCCTGAATGTCCTGGGCTCCAAAGACTGGGGTGTCATTGGGTGATAAGGGTGAGTGTCTTGGATGCCTCCCCTGCCCCCAACATTGTGCAGGTCGGACCACAAGTTCTGAGCACGAGAGGACTGCACTGCTGAGCACAGACAGGAAAACTCTGAGCACTGAGTTAGACTTGTGGGATATTCTTGTTACAGCTCAGGAGGCAAAATGAGAAGTGGTAATCAAGAAAGAAAAAATTTATATGCAATGGAAGGCAAACGAATTGACATTTGTTGGTTATTAGGAACATCTAAGTGCTTTTGGTGGGCTTCCCTGGTGGCTCAGTTGGTAAAGAATCTGTCTGTAATGCAGGAGACCCTGGTTCGATTCCTGGGTCAGGAAGATCCCCTGGAGAAGGGATAGGCTACCCACTCCAGTATTCTTGGGCTTCCCTGGTGGCTCAGCTGGTAAAGAATCCACCTGCAATATGGGAGACCTGGGTGCGATCCCTCAGTTGGGAAGATCCGCTGGAGATGGAAATGGCTACCCACTCCAGTATTCTGGCCTGGAGAATTCCATGGACTGTATTGTCCATGGGGTCGCAAAGTTGGACACAACTGGGAGACTTTCACTTTCAAGTGCTTTGGACTTTTGTGAAATTATTTCCTCATATGTTCACTGATGGGTTAATACAAAAAATGAATCCCAATGGAAGCTTTCAGTGAGTCAGCTGTGTTCAGCTCAGAAGGAGTCCTTTTTCTTCTTGGTGAGCCAGAAGAGTGGGTCTGTTTAATTAAGGAGAAAAGTACTGGGAAAAATCGGGCCGTGCTTTGATTTCTGCAGTGGTGGAAGCGAGTTTACCCAAGAATTGAAAGTGAAGCCTCTGTCCTGCCAGTGGAGGTTTCTCAAGCCTTCATGTGGGGAACCTGTATCGTCCCGGGGACGATAGGCGCTGCCCTTTCACGCTGCCAGCTCGCTCTCACAGACCGCAGTGGATGTCACAGGAGACTGAAGTCTCCGTGGAGGGTGCTGCCCCACCAGGTCTGCCTCTTCATTTCCGGCTTCTCCTTTTGTTCCGATTGCCAGCCTTTCCTTGGGTGCCTCGTGGTATCCAGTGAAGAGTCATCATCGCGGCCCCTAAGGCACTCGGGCGTGCCGTGTGTTGGTTTGTCCTTGGCTGGTGTGGCTTATCCCGGAGACGGTTGTTGGGCTCCCCCTAGTCCAGATGCCCTGGTGCAGTGCATGGGTGCGTGAGGCCTGCTGAGCACCACCCACGTAGGCTCCATCTATTCATCTCCATGAACACCTCTTTCTTAAAAATGAAACCGCTGAGTAATTTGCCCAGGCTTTGTGGACTAGCAGATAAGAGATCCAAGATTAGAATACAGGTCTTCAGGCTCCAGGAATTTTTTTTCGGCAGACCACTGATCCTCAGATAGGGAAGCAACTTTCCCATCCCTCTGCCCCCACCAGAATGGCAGATCATAACGAGGGGGATGAGAACATAGCTTGAAAAGTCATAGTTAGATCATTTTAAGTACCTATTGTTTTCATGATCAAACTGCCAAATTTTCTTTGAAAATTCTGTTGAGAATTTTCTCAGTTAGTGAGTAAACAACTGTGGTGGGTGGTACCAGTGCCCATGTGACATAGTGATTAGAGCTTCAGAGACACAAAGGAAAGTGAGGACTGTTGAATGTTCCTTGGATTTGCCAGCTAGAAAGGAATGGTGATCTTCAAGAGCATTGCTCCAGTTCCACAGTGAATATGGAAGCTGAGTTGCAGGGATTAAGGAAGGAATGGGTAAGCAGAGAGTGCTGACAATGCAGGCAATGCAGAAGTGGGACTATGGAAAGAAATGGAAGTAGAACTTTTGGCAGGATCGAGGCACCTTCTCCCACTAGACTGGACCAAAGGTTCAACCTCTGTGTCTTCCAACCCCAGTTCCTCTCTCTCTTATTTAACGCAGTATGTTACTTGGCAGTTTATGTTAAAAAGCTAGAGGCATTGTATTTTAATATATTAATATATTTAACACATTGAAGATGTTTCTGGGTCCTTGAGGTAAGTACATTTTCTCACTTGTTCTCTGAGGATGCCGCCCCCATCTCCTGCTCTCTGCAGCCTTCTTCTCCTCGTCCCCACCGCCACCCTCCCACGGAAATAGACAGCCAGACAGTGAATCACCCAAAACAAAGGCTGAACATGAAAAGCCTCCGGTCTTAGTGTAAGTCAGAAAGATTTGGATGCATGCTTGTTGAGCAAGTTTTTCTGTCTTCAGAGACTTAATCTAGTTCAGAACTTTGATTCTAGATTCCCAAGGGCAGGGCAGGGCAGGGGGAGAAGGTACCAGGGAAAAGGAGAGCAGGAGGTGAAGAAACCCCAGGTCTCCGCTGGGGCAGGAGCTCTCTGTCCCCCCTCTCCGCTGGGGGCATGGAGTTCCACTCAGCACACAGTGGTCCTCACTGCCAACCGGGGAGGGCCTCTTTGGGAAGGTACTGCTGCAGAGTTGGTTGGAGTGTTCCTCAAAGTTCTTTCCAGGCCTCATCTGATTGATTATAAGCCTATGTGGTGGGGCCTCAAGTGGCAGTAACAGGCAGAGGGACCTCCTCCTTCTTTCCCGGTGCCATTAGTTGGAACTGGATGGACATCTTCCACAAAACGAAAGACGTGTAGAGCCCACTGCCCTGCAGTGTAAGTGTTCATGAACTCGTCTTCCCCGCTCTACTGGTAAATCCTTGAGGGCAAAGATCGTCTCTCTTTTTTTTAACCTCTGCATACTTGATACGTGAAATAATTCTTGGCACAGAGCTTGATTCATGTTTGTTGAATGAGTAAATGAGTGAATGGCTGATTGATGGATAAAATAAGAGTAAAAATGTTCAGAAGTAGACATCAAAAGAAAGCAGAGAGACAGAGAAAGAGAGAGGGGAGACTGGTGTGCGTGTTAGTTGCTCAGTCCTGTCTGACTCTTTGAAGATGCTTAAAGAGGCAAGGATGATTATTTGAACAGAGCTGAGAGTGACTGGGAGAAGAAGGATTATAGGTAAATCCAAGTTCTTTTGGAGCCTGGTAAAAGGGATGAGATGATAAATGGTGAGCCTCTGATATGTTGGGTTTAACATTTTTTTTTCTTTAATAGCCATAGGTAACACTAAACTTACCTGCTTCATAGTTCTAGTTCTGGCCATAATGTTTGTCTAGTAGCGTTGACAGTTAAGAATCATCAAGATGGTCTAAGAGTCTATAAAAGATAAAGTAATGGGGTCATATTTTAAGTGTTTCTGTATTCATATTTATAAAAGCATGTTACTGGCATCCTTGTATCATTCTGTTTATCCTCTGAGAACAGAATTTGCTGTGAGAACATGTTCCAAATGCCAGGTATAATTGTGTGTTCCTAGCCTGGAAGGGTACAGTCCACAGGGTCGCAAAGAGTCGGACACGACTGAAGCGACATAGCACACAGATGCTGGTAGAGAATCTGCCTGTGGTACAGGAGACCTAAGTGTGATCCCTGGAGAAGGGAATGTCAGTCCACTGCGATACTCTTCCCTGGTAAATCCCATGGACAGAGAAGCCTAGCGGGCTACAGTCCATGGGGTTGCAGAGTTGAACACGACTAACATACACACACACACCTTCAAGCAAGTTCCCATTTATTCATTCACTAATTTTTCACTCTGGTTCGTTCATTCACTCATTCAGAGGCATAAATTAAGCCCTCAAAGAGATGCTTTGTGGGTACCGAAGATCGATAAAAAAGGAGTTCCCAGCCTAGCAGGGGAACCAAACTCCTGAATGTATATTTAGGGGCCATGTGGCCGTGTCAATGTTGACACATGAGACATAGCATTTCTGACCCCTTCCTACCCTCTCCTGAGCCATCTCAACCCAAGACATTGGATTGACTGCCTCCTTTTCCACCTAGGCTGCCCTTGTCTGGGCCCTTCAATGGAACCCCAAACTCTAGGAAGGAGGGGAGCTCTGAAGCTCTCCTTGGTTTTTTCCAGTCTCCCATGAGCTTCGATCTTGCCTCTGCCCCAGCAGCCATAGCTAGACCCCGTTTCCTCCTCTGGCCTTTGGCCCATTACCACGTGGTTCCCACGGCTGCCCCAGCCACACCTCTTCTCGCCATGGCCTTTGCACACACCTTGAACTAGCTGACCCCTTCCTTGGGGGCTGCTCTTGGTGTTGGCTCAGATCTTCTTCTCCCTTCCTCCTGGCAGCTACCCCCTTTCGTGTAATATCTTGTTTCAAGGTCTGCTGGCAAGATTCAGGTGAAAAGGGGCTCAAGACAGCCCCTCCCGCCATGCTCTACCACAGGCCCTGTACTGCCATGATGCTCGTGAATACCTCTTTCGGCAGAAAAACTTCCTTTGGATGCACTTCAGAAGGGAGGAAGGAGTTCCTGCTTCTGCTGGGGCTAGCCCAGATCCTGGACCTACTATACGGCCATTTGCAGGTTTCACCCTGAGGACTAAAGGAAGTCCAGTGGGATAAGACTCGACATGGACCGATTCATTAAAAAAGCCGAAAGCTCTGTGCCCGCTTCACAGGAAAGTGTAAAACTGTGGGTTCAATGACTTGATAGAATATGTATATATATAGTGATAGTGGATGAGTTGGAAAAGGAAATCAGTATTTCTCCATCTCTTACGTTAATCCCCAGATCACATTAATAAATTCTGACATAGTAGACTTTCTGGTGTGAGAAGATATTTCACTTGAAATATGACAAGGTTTAAAAAATATTCTTTATATAATATCACTCCTTAATTTAACGAAACATTTTAGATGACTTTGTTGTTAAACTGATTTGTCAATTTGCCTCATAAGGTTGTATTTCTCTCTGCAAGAATAACTAAAATATATAGAGATATCACAGATAAGGAGGGGAAACCCTTCAAACTTATATTTTGGAGAAAAATGGTCAGCTTTTTTGAAATCAGAGTACTGCAGTCTTTATTTCCAGCCATCAAGTCTGTTAAAAAAAATTCGAATATATACATATATATTTTTTAAAGTAGGCAAAAATAACTTATTTATCGTCAACAGAGCATCATTGAAAATGCAAATTTTTGAGCTGATAGAAAAAAAGAATTGCAAATCATCAGTTTGTCAAACATCAACATCAGCTCAAACAAACCTGGGTTGACTTTTCAATAGGTTTCTGAAAGCTGGAGTGGTGGAAATTGCTAAAAGGGGAGGAGTTGGCAAAGATGCGTTCCCAGTCAAAGATAACGGCATCTCGCTGCTGAAACAAGCTTCACATGTTAGCCGGCAATCATTAGGTTGGTGACTTTCCTGATACCCAGGAGATGCTTGCTCGAGGAATAAATTTCTATGTTGAAACATTTGACAAGCCTCAGTTCCTGATGTCTCACACTCAAGCCTTACTTTATAGTCACATCTGTTAGTTTAAAGCATTTTTAGTTTATTGAAGAAGGCTTCACAAAGAAAAAACAGATGATGAAAATCTCATCTGTCAAAACTGTTATTAAAACCAGTAACAGTGTGAAATTTTGTTTAAATTGAAAGCATCATTTATTTTTATCAAACATTTTATAAACAATCACATTTGAGAAAGATTTTAGGGGACCTGGAGAGCCCTCAATAAGACGCAGCTCATTATGTTGCTTTGTTGCTCAGAGATAGACAGAGCCTGCTTTCCTTTAACTAAGGGAGAGACCACAGGGGTCAAGACATTACCCAGAGTGGGGCTCTGCCATCTCGAGGAAGAAGAGTGAGCAGGAAAGAGGATGCGCCCAAGTGGGAACTGGAGACCTATATCAAGTGGCAGACATAGGGGCCACCTTCCTTGTCCTTTTCGGATGGATTAATTTGGAGCAACGTGGCCTGTGCCTCCCAGTCTCTGAGAGGGCTTAGATGAAGAAAGGAAAGGAAAGAAGAAAGGATATTCATGGAAAGAATGAGCAAAGCTTCCTTTCTGTTCTTCTGTGCAGACCGTTGATTTCATGCTCAGATCTGCTCCTAATATCAAAGGGTGCTTTCACAGCCAGGAGGAGTCCCAGCCAACCTCAAGACAGGGAACAAGACGAACATCAAGTCCGTTTAGCTGAATCTTCATTCAATCCATATGTCTGGCAACGTGGAGACAAAACATCCGACACTTCGCTCTTGTGTAGACTCAATCTTAGAATATACAAAAGATCCAGTTTCATGTTCTGAGCTGTGTCTCATGCTTCTTTAGCTATTTGGTGTTAGCAGCTTTGACAAAGAAGTCATGTCTGAGGCAAAGTAGAACCGTGTCAATCTGAATGATTTGTTCAAGGGGTGACCTTTCTCTCCTTTCTCCGACAATACTGTGCTTAATTTTGTCACACTTTGAGATCTCTTCCTGGGAGCCAGCAAAGGTTTGTCAGGGGGCCTGGGGCGCAGGAACTGAGGCTTACAGAGTGGGAAGGGCCCTGCAGATCATCAGCTTTCAATATCCATTCTTTTCTGAAGCTGACTGTTCTAAGCGGGTCTGGTTCTCCTTGGATATCACTCCATTCTTAAGCCCTCCTTCCATTTGTAAAAGAAAATCTTACCTCTTACTCATCATTACCTCACTGAAGAACGCAGCTCCAGGGCATGAAGACCGCCCGCCCCCCACCCCCCAGCACTTTAAAGAAAAGGATTGTTGGGATCTTGCAGTGCCAAGTAGCTTCAGTCATTTCCGAGTCTTTGGGACCCCACAGACTGCAGTGCAGCAGGCTCCTCTGTCCATGGGATTCTGCAGACAAGAGTACTGGAGTGGGCTGCCATGCCCACCCAGGGGTTGAACCCACAACTCTTACATCTCCTGCATCAGCAGGCCGGTTCTGTTAGCGCCACCTTGGAAGCCCACTAAAACCAGGCCTTCCCTCTGTGTCCCAGCTGCCTGTTTCACACATTTTCCAAGAGGTGAAAACTTCATGTTTACTTCCACAATAGCAGTATTACATTTTCTGGAAATGAACCTGGTATTTAGTGTTGTATTTTAGCTAAGTTAGTGTTTATATTCCTTGACCATTTATTCAGAGTTGCAGGAAAAAAATTTTTTTTCATTAACTTTTGCCAGATGATTATATATTGTCTGTGTTAAACATAAACACAAATGTCTTGCTCACTGGTAAACTCTTTTCTGCTCATTTATTTTTGTCGTGTGCTTATTACAGGAATGGCTTGTAAGTGCCACTCTTAAGAAAATTAACAACAGGAATTAATGCACCTTTTGTAAGCTCTGAACATCCTGTGGCCCCAATCATTTTTTATTTTTTTCTCTGAGCTCTGTATTATGATGTCCTCTGAACCCAATATCATTCTAGCCATAAATTATATTCATTCATGGAAATATAAGCTAATTGGGAGAAAAACTCTATTGTCATTAAAAGATGCATTTCCAATGAGAAGTTTATTTGTTACATTCAGTAATTTTAACATCAAAATGTAAGATATAGTTACATTATTTGAGCAATTGTGGCTTACTATCTCTAATGATAATTAATTCAACCCAGAAAAAAATTTGGTAATAATCTGAGATTTGGACTATAAGGAAGGCTGGATGCCAAAGAATTGATGTTTTCAAACTGTGGTGTTGGAGAAGACTCTTGAGAGTTCCTTGGAAAGCAAGGAGATCAAACCAGTCGGTCCTAAAGGAAATCAGTCCTGAATATTCAATTGGAAAGACTGATGCTGAAACTGAAGCTCCAATACTTTGGCCCCCTGATGCAAAGAACTGACTCATTGGAAAAGGTCCTGATGCTGGGAAAGATTGAAGGCAGGAGGAGAAGGGGATGACAGGATGAGATGGTTGGATGGCATCACCGACTCGATGGACATGAGTTTGTGCGAACTGCAGGAGATGGTGAAGGACAGGGACACCTGGCAAGTTGCAGTCTCTGGGGTTTGCAACCACACAGCAACAACAATTTTTCTTTCATGAAACAAGAACAATTTAAACTTTTTCATATTCATATGAAATATGTATTCATAAATGCATATTCTTGTTGCAGAGAAGTGTGAGTCAACGACCAGTAAAAGACTTTCAAGCATCTTCGTTAAGATACAATTCCAGGAGAAATTAAATAAAATGGAAAAATAAGGTCAAAGTGAAAGTGATATAAACTTTCTGTTAAAGAAGAGTTTGTTTAATATGGTGGTGGATGTCAAGTGAGGACGTGGGTCATTCAAGGGCTTGGTGGGAACTGGATGGCACGCTTCCACCCAGGAAATTGACCTGTGTTTATTAAAGGAGTTTACAGATATTTCGGCGGTATTATGTGAAACCTAACTGGGGGTGAAGGGGCACGGAGGAGCCTCGTCCTAGGGGAGTAAAGGGCGAACAGTCACTCACCAGCGAAAGCGACTTTATCTCAGGAAAGAGCTGCTCTGGAGC
The DNA here is from genome assembly GCF_033118175.1 of Dama dama. Classification (NCBI taxonomy): domain Eukaryota; kingdom Metazoa; phylum Chordata; class Mammalia; order Artiodactyla; family Cervidae; genus Dama; species Dama dama. The sequence continues at coordinate 55,087,814 of NC_083707.1, forward strand.
AGCTGTGGTCTTGGGTAGAAGATGGAGCAGACCCGTGTTCTAGAAGGATGGAAACCGGGACGAGGCAATGCCCTGACCTTACTCTTTTCCTGTTGTCCAGTCTTTTGCCAATGCCTCCCATCGGTCAAGGGCTTCCCTGGTGGCTCAGATGATAGAGCATCTGCCTACAATGCGGGAGACCTGGGTTTGATCCCTGGGTCAGGAAGATCCTCTGGAGAAGGAAATGGCAACCCACTCCAGTACTCTTGCCTGGAAAATCCCATGGACGGAGGAGTGTGGTAGGCTAGAGTCCATGGGGTCGCAGAGAGTCGGACACCACTGAGCAACTTCACTTCACTTCTGCCATTGGTCAAACCCCACACAGGTTGGGTTCTAACGCTAGAAGTGACGACAGCCCTTAATCTTTCATTGTTAATGATGTTATGATATTCGCTTTAGGTTTTGTGTGGATGTCTATCATCAGATCAAGGAGCTTCTTTTTTTTCCTTTTCTTTTTTAAAAAAATATTATTTATATTTATTTATTTATTTGGCTGTGCCAGTCTTAGTTGCAACACGAGGGACTTTAGTTGCCACATGCAAACTCTTTAGTTGCAGCACGTGGGATCTAGTTCCCCAGCGAGGGATCAAACCTGGGTGCCCTGCTTTGGGAGCATGGAGTCTTAGCCACTGGACCACCAGGCAAGTCCTGAGGAGCTTCTTTTGTATTTATAGTTTTTGAAAGTATTTGTTATGAATTTTGTGAAAAACTTAACTGCATCTACTGAAATAGCTATGTTTTCATTTTTACCCTATAAATAATAATATTGATTATTATATTATAACCTTATATTTGTTTTTAAAAATTTTTTTATGTATTTTTTAATTGGTGGAGAATTGCTTTACAGTTTTGTGTTGGCTTCTGCCTTACAGCAGCGTCAATCAGTCATAGTTATATATATTTATTCCTTCTCTCCTGAGCCTCTCTTCACTCCCCACCACCCCACCCCTGTAGGTCTTCACAGATCACCAGGCTGGGCTCCCGGTGTTATTTAGCAACTTCCCGCTATTTTACACGTGAGAGTGTATATATGTCAGTGCCACTTTCTCAATTTGTCCCACCCTCACCTTCCCACACTGTGTCCACAAGTTCATTCTCTACTAGGTTCATCATATAATGCAACGATTTTACAACGCTGTATTTCTGTCCCCTATCACTTATCCTTTGTGCTATTGTTATCATACTTAATATTTCTTCATTGTTATAAACTCCATCATGAGTTTTTGTTGTTTCTGCTTTAAAGTTTTTTTAATTTTTTTTTTTAAATCAGGAAAAAATAGTTCTTTATATTTCCCAACAAATTTATCATTTTCATTGTGGGTGGTGGTGGTTTAGTTGCTAAGTTGTGTCTGGCTCTTACAACCCCATGGACTGTAGCCTTCAGGCTCCTCTGTCTGAGGGATTCTCCAGGCAAGAATACTGGAGTGGGTTGCCATGCTCTCCTTCAGGAAATCTTCCTGACCCAGGGATTGAACCCACGTCTCTTGCATCTCCTGCATTAGCAGGCAGGTTCTTTACCACTATTGCCACCTAGGACACCCTTCTTGAGTCTTTACTGATATTCAATGACATGTTTCCACTGTAACCAATGAGGGGAAAAATTAGTCCTGGCCCTTTGTGAGCTCTGGGAATTTTTTAATCTTACAACTCCCTGGTAACTGTTTATTTCTCCACATGTTGTTCCTCCCCCAAATTGTGGAGTTTTATCATATATACAAATGGTTAGCATTCAGCTAAAGGCTCAAGACACCTATTCATATGTCTGGAGCCCTTTCTCTGTGTAGCTTTCTTTTCTCTGATTTCCTCCCTTGAAAATTTTAGCTGATCTGTGACTCTGAATTCTATCTCTCCAACTCAGCAATGCTACGAAGCTCTTCTTGAGCTCTCACTCTCTGGACTTCAAGGTTACAAATTACCTCCAGGTGCCCACTCCAGTGTTCCTGGGCTTCCCTTGTGGCTCAGCCGGTAAAGAATCCGCCTGCAATGCGGGAGACCTGGGTTCAAAAGATCCCCTGGAGAAGGGAAAGGCTACCCACTCCAGTATTCTGGCCTGGAGAATTCCATGGAATGAATAGTCCATGGGGTCGCAAAGAGTCAGACACGACTGAGCGACTTTCACACTTTCCAAGTAGTTGAAAGACCCACCTTATTTTCTCTCCCCCCTGCCCCCAGGGGTCGCAGTCCTCTGCTGCCACTTAGCTGGTGTCCTCAGACAGCTGTCTCATATTTTTTTCAATTTTCTGGTTGTTTATGGCAGGACAGTAAATCTGGACCCTCTGACCTTCTTATGATTGGAACTTAAAAGTTCTGTGTCATCTTTGATTTTTTTTTTTCTCTTACCTCCACATCTGTGTTGTTTGTATTCCCTCCCAAGTCATATCACTGCAATTCCTCCCACCAGCCACCTCCTTCCTATTGCTTCAGTCCACAGTTACTTGCTTCCTCAGTAATCAAAAAAATCTTTACCTCGTCTTCCTACTTCTGGACTCCATCTCCCAATCCCACTGTCACTCCCTTTGCCAGAATGATCTTCTTGGAACTCTTCTAGTTGTGATTTTTAACTCTCATTTAAAATCTTCAGTGACTCTACTTGGTAGCAGAGTAATTAAGCAGTTTTTTTTTTTTTTTAATGTTGGTGTTAAAGCGACTTTATGCTCTGCTCTTTTGCTTTCATCTGCCATTACTTCCCTTTGTTTACCTCTTTATATAACTTTTTCTACTAGATTTTCTCTAGTTACATAGTAACAATCTTCCTATCTTTGTGATCAAGACAAAACTGAATGTCTTTCCTGATGCCCTGCTGGATCTCGTTTTATAAAGTATCCCCATCCTTCTCTGAATTCTGAGAGTAATTTGTTCATACCTCTCATGAAACTTTTGACTTTGTCCACCTCTATCATAGCTCTTTATGACTTAGTGCTGTGGGCATCAAGTATTGTTTACTGTGATTCCCCCCTTCCCCACCCCCCACCCCCCCGCCATTTTCTCTCTTATAACAAGTGATAAAAGTGAATTTCCTTGACTTAATGCCAAATAAAGTGTTGCTGAAGATATTACTGCCTGACTTAACATCTTGTCATTGAAAAGTCCTCTTTCCTTCCAGCTGGCTTCTTTGACTTCAGAACCAAAGTCTAGTGTTGACCTTTCAGCTAAGATTGAAAACAAGCCTTATGTGGCATAGTCTGTGTTATCTCTATATTACCATTTGGTGTCACATATCACGTATCACATCACTAATTTGATATGTTGTTGTTCTTTCCACCTCTTTTGTGTCCTAAGTTGTGTCCACCTCTTTTGTGACCCCATGGACTGTAACCCACCAGGCTCTTCTGTCCATGGGATTTCCCAGGCAAGAATACTGGAGTGAGTTGCCATTACCTTCTCCAGGGGATCTTTCTGACCTGTGGATTGAACTCACATCTCCTACATTGCAAATGGATTCTTTACCAATTGAGCCATCAGGGAAACTCCTTCCTTACTTTTATTTCTGTCCATATTTATGCTGTGAGATGTGTGTATTTCTCACTAGATTGTCAGCTCTACAGAAGTAAGGCTTTTATTAGCCCTTTAGTACAGTGTTTTGTATATACAATTAGAAATAATATAATAGAATTATAAGAACTCTATTTTCTGAGACATGCACGCTTTCACACTTTGGTTTACTGAGTGAGCATGGACCATCACATATTAACAATGTGATGTGTATATGATTTTAGCTAGTGCTCAATATGTGTGAAATTATATACAAAATTTGAATGTAAAAATGCTAAGGTCTCACTGACTGTTACCTGCTTCATGTTAGAAAATAATATCAGAATATTCGTTCTAATACGTATAGCCTACATCTGATAGAGATCCTTTAATTTTTGTTTCTCAAATTAAAAGAATTCAATTTTCTCTAGAAAATGCTTGTTTCTCTCAACCTCATTATGAAAACATTTTCTGCATACTTTGCCTAAAATTACCTTGTTTTTTGTTTTAATTACACAACTCCAAATCACTTTTCCTCATTAGTATTTGATAATTATAAGCAAAGAAGCAAATATAAGAACAAGAAGTACATGAGCAGTGCAGTCATGCATTTTCTCCTTCTCTCTGTTGATAGCACTGATGAAGTGTATTTAATTTCAATCTGCTGAATGACCACATTCATAATTCGTGTTCATTTCCATTTCAGGATGATTTCTTTCCAATTTGAATCAATATACATAATTTTTCCTTAAGCATACATGTCCACATTCCTTTAAACTTGTTTTTGTCTAGGGAAGGAGAAAAGAAATTAACACTCATTTTGTATCTCCTTTTGACACAGACTGTTTTTGGCACTTGACACATGTTATCTCATTTGATTCTGTGTATAATATTGGGAAGCTGGAGTTATTATTCTTATTCTAAAGATGAAAAACTGATGGCTATAAACCAACATGCCCAAGATTGTTTAATTAGGAAATGGCAGAGCCAGAATTCAATAAAACCATCCTCTTTTGGTTATTGATTTTAATGATACTCTGTTGTTTATTTTCAAGCAAAGATTTTGCAAGAAATTCACAGGAATCTAGAAAGTTGTGAACTTAAAAAAAAAATTGGTTTATTTAGTAGTGTGGGTGAAGTCCACGTGTTAAAATGCTTCTCAGAACATGACACTTGAACACGCTCCCTGCTAGAGTTTCATGATGTCTCCAGATTTGCTGACATGTAAAGATAGACTTCAAAGGGAAGCATTCTGAAATCACATTGTGAAATTATTTCTCTCTATGTGGGCTCTTGATTTTTTTTAAAGACAGTGATCAGTTCAGTCAGTTCAGTCGCTCAGTTGTGTCCGACTCTTTGTGACCCCATGAACTGCAGCACACCAGGCCTCCCTGTCCATCACCAATTCCTGGTGTTTACTCAAACTCTTGTCCATTGAGTTGGTGATGCCATCCAACCATCTCATCCTCTGTTGTCCCCTTGTCCTCCTGCCTTCAATCTTTCCCAGCATCAGGGTCTTTTCCAATGAGTCAATTCTTTGCATCAGGTGGCCAAAGTATTGGAGTTTCAGCTTCAGCATCAGTCCTTCCAATGAACACCCAGGACTGATTTCCTTTAGCATTGACTGGTTGGATCTTCTTGCAGTCCTAGGGATTCTCAGAGTCTTCTCTAACACCACAGTTCAAAAGCATTAATTCTTCAGTACTCAGCTTTCTTTATAGTCCAACTCTCACATCCATATATGACTACTGGAAAAAAAAATAGCTTGACTAGATAGACCTTTTTGGCAAAGTAATGTCTCTGCTTTTTAATATGCTGTCTAGGTTGGTCATAACTTTTCTTCCAAGGAGCAAACGTCTTTTAATTTCATGGCTGCAATCACCATCTGCAGTGATTTTGGAGCCCAAGAAAATAAAGTCTGTCACTGTTTCCATTGTTTCCCCATCTATTTGCCATGGAGTGATGGGACCAGATGCCCTGATCTTAGTTTTCTGAATGTTGAGTTTTAAGCCAACTTTTTCCACTCTCCTCTTCCACTTTCATCAAGAGGCTCTTTAGTTCTTCTTCACTTTCTGCCATAAGGGTGGTGTCATCTGCATATCTGAGGTTATTGCTATTTCTCCCAGAAATCTTGATTCCAGCTTGTGCTTCATCCAGCCCAGCATTTCTCATGATGTATTCTGCATATAAGTTAAATAAGCAGGGTGACAATATACTACTTTGACATACTCCTTTCCTGATTTCCCAATTGGGAAAGGCAGTGACAAATTGATCTTAAAATCCAGCTGAGAATTCAGCTAGGTGGAAACCATCTATGCATTTACCATCACCCGCAAGCGTGTTAGGTTTGGGTGACAGTAGTGGAGACTGTGATCACATTCATTTCCACTCCCGGCAATTTAGTTTCATCAAACAAGCCACAGGTTTCCCCAGGGAGTTTTGCTTAGCTGGGTTGTGAGTTGCTCCTTTTGGAATTATTAAGTCTCTAAGCATCCCACTGATAGGCTATACATTGTGCACTATGATGATACTTAGGGTTGCTCTTGTCTTAGTGACAACTTTAAGAGTGAAGCACTGCCTAGGAATTACTGGAATCAGCTCTAGAAAATATAAATTATAATTTCAAAGTAGTTACGTGAACTCAGTCAAGTCACTTAACCCTCGATTCCTAATCTTGGCTTTTTCTTCCACAAAATAAAGAAATTGAACAACAGCATCACCAAAGGAAGTTTCCATTTTTAAATTATTTTTTTCCCCAAGGGAAAAGGTAATAATGTAATGAAAAAAAATTTAAATCATACAGAAGAAACACGATAAAAAAATAATTCTTCCAGTCTGGTCTCCTAGCCCTTTTTTGATGCAACCACTATTAACAGATTGTGAGTGTGTTGATGCATATTTTCTATGCCTATACAAATATATACACATATGGTGTATAGTCATATGTGTGTGCTCTGCACTGTTTTTTTCTCTTTTTAATCTCAAATGGGAATATACTATACTCACGGTTCATCCCAATTTTGTAAAATGGCATACATCTTGAAGATATTTCCATATTATCATATTTAGATCTATTCTGTTACTTTTAGTGATTGCATACTATGTCTTTGTGGATATGCCTTGATTTATTTAATCAGTTTTCTACTGATGGACATTTAAGTTTGCCACAGTGGGCATTCTTCTATATATGATACTGCAAGATTGCAAAGGCAAAAAGATACATAAAACGGACTTCTAGAAATAAAATTACTGGTTCAAATTCTTTCAAAATATGATGTTAAGATATTACACAGCAGATTTTTTAAAACATAATAATCTTTTTTGAAAAAAATTCACAAATTTATAAAAATTCAAATAAACAAGAATAAAATAAGAAAACAAGTTGTTCTAATTCACAACCGTTTAGAAATTACTGTTTTTTACATTAGTTGAATAACAGATATTTATTAATGTTTATGTAGAAAGCTAGATAGATAAAATTTAATTGAAAAGGACCATGATATATGTGCTAACTTTAAAAATGTGTTGCTTGCAGTTTTTATTTGAATCTAACAGAATAAAATAAAACTGAGGTAAAACTGTAGGAATTTCTCCATATCAGATAATTGTTTCATTACCATGAGAGATATTAGTTTCTTAAAATTCTCCCTAAAGTTAAAAAGGAAGATTCCAGAAACACTGCGGATGGACTCGACTCTGAACATGGTATTCCATTTTGCTTCCTCAGAGGCACAGAGGCTCCAGAATTTGTTGTTTAAAAAAATTTTGTTGAGTTCTGTAACTTCACAGTCTAGTCTGTAATAATCATTACCTCACTTTTGGTCATATTTTTATATTTAATGGGTTCAGAACTCATATTTTTAAAAACCATGGCTTTTCTATTTTGGGGTTTTCTTTTTTGATTTATTTCTTGATTACCTGGATTTAATTGGCATTATTACTTTTTCAAGAAGGAGTCAAATTACTATTTTTCTAGGTGCTTGAATGTTTGAGAACATGACTGAGTTGTTTTTATAAACACAGGACAAATTGGCCAAGTGTATTATTCTTACGTTCCTCATTTTCCCTCAGAATTTTCTGGGCATTACTGTCTTACAGACTAGAGGGTTGCAGTGGAAATGGTCTGACTTCCCCTTTACTTTTTACCATGTAAATAACTTGCTTTTTCTGTGTACATGCCTGAGCTTTTTTTTTTTTTTTTTTCCACACTAAAATTTAAAACTTTGAATATGTCTTGATGTAATTTTTCTTCTGTGAAATTTTCTGAGAATTTGATGTACCTGGAAGATCTGCACATCTACTTCTTCCTTCATTCCAGGGAAGTTTTTCTTACATTGTATTTTGCAGTACTTTTCTCTTTCATTGGTAAAAATTTTCTAATTTAACATAATTATTTTATGGTGACTCATTTTTTGGTCCTTCGCATCTACTGTCTTCTCTCTAATCTCCTGTGCAGTTTGTCTAGTTTTTACCACCAGCAATTTGATTTTCAGGCATGTAGATTTTTCTCTTGCTCTTTCTAATATTTCTATTAAATCTGTAATGCTGCTTTTTGGTTCTCAGGTTTTTCCCCCAACTATGTACATTCCCCTTACTCTTCATTTTGTATGTTTTGTTATATTTTTCCTTTTCACTCTTGTTGAAATTAATTCATATTCTTATTTAGTTTTCTTCTTCGTCTCATTGTGGTTTTTTTCCCCACAAGGAATTTTAAATGTCTTTTATTAAATTCAAATACCCCAGTTCATTCTACTTACTAGAGATGGTGCCTATCTTTCCATTACTGGAATTCCATTGGAAAGCAGAGGAGCTTTTGTTATCATGGGGTTTTGTTCTCACTGTTTCCCCAGTCTGCTTACCCACCCCCTCAATATGTTTCTCTCTAAACTAGGAAATATTCATGAGATTAAAAAAATTTTTGTCCTCTAGCATTTTCCCCTAGTTTCATTTCTGGGCCTTGAAAGAGTGGTGATAAGTGGTGAGGGCAGCATCAGCGTCTTTTATTTACTTTGTTGGCCACAACATTTTGAAGATTATGGTATGAAGTCCTTATTCCATTTCCTTGGCTGTTTGCTAATGATACTTTTTTTTTTAATCTTTGTTTTGAGAGTTCTTATTGCTCATTTTGTTAGATATGTGTGTGGGGATCCTTTAGTCTGGTAGTGCCATTTATATAAAAATGCTCTCCATTGCAGATATTGGGAATCATCTTCCAAAGTGGTAGCACGAACACGCGTTGCAGTGAAGGAGACTGCAGATGAGAACTGCCACTTCTCAGTCTTTGCTAATGAGATATGTATCATTTTACTGTTTTCATGAACAACTCTTGTGAATAAGTTCAGGTGGAAATTCACTTTGTCACTGATTTGTAAGAGCTTTTTATCTGTTGTGTGCAAAGGCTTTTGCAAACATTCTCTCCAGTTTATCATTTTTTCTTTTGACTTTATGCTGATGTCTTTGTTCATATTAATTGCTAATTTCTATGGCACCAAATGATACCAAATTTCTCTTATATTTCAGACTTTTGTGACTCGCTCAGAAAGGCATCCCTCAAGACTAGATTTTTTTTTTTTTTTTGGTGGGGTGGCTGTGCCCCATGGCATGTAGGATTTTAGTTCCTGGATCAGGGATGGAACCCAAGTCTCCTATAGTGGAAGCATGGGCCTCTTAACCGCTGGACCACCAGGGAAGTTCCAAGACTAGATTTTTAAACAGAAGAAAAATTAGATTCCTGATCTTCCACTACTCACCCCCCCCAACCTGCCAGGCATGTGCGTGCATGCACGCGCGCACACACACACACACACACACACACACACACACAGCTAAGCCTGAGTCTATGGGCAAGAAACTAGCACGTGTATTTTAAAAAGCTTTCCCTGTGGCTGAGACTCACTGGACCTTGATAGTCTCTACTGTATTGATATCCTCAGATATGAAAGTAACAAACATTTTGTGAGGGCAAACGTGCACTACAGGAATTAATTTAAAAAAATATATGTTTGCAGTTTAGGACTTCATAGCTAACGTACAGAGATTTTATAAAGTACAATTTATTTCCACCGTTGAAAGAAAAATGGTAAAATTTAATGATCTCCTTTGTTGGAAGACTTTGTTGAGATCAGACTATCAGAAAAAGATAATCAGAAGGACAAATACTCCTTCAGAGTATTAAAAAATATTTGGAGAAAAGCATGAAACAAGAATGGGTTCTTGCTAGACTGAAAGTCAAGCATATCAAAGGGAATAGAAAGGGAAGAAGGGGAAAATGAATATTAACTGGAGCCTCATTGCCACCGTTATCTCAGAAACACATTTTATCAAAGGGGAAAAAAAAGGGCTTGGTAAAATGATTACAGACACGTGCCATCCCATCCTCTGAAGCGGTTCTATTAGAATATCCTGTAGTTCTCGAGGATGTTTCATAGACAGGATACCGTTTCTGTTCAAAATGATAAGGTGGAGAACATGTAGCCAAGTGAAATTAGCCAAGTGGCAGAACATTCGCATATAAAATAATTTATAGTTCACCATGAATGTTGTGAAATCTGGGACGTGTACAATGCTGAGTTATGAATTCAGCCCTTGTTAATGTTTCCTTTGCAAGATGTGATGGGAAACAGCTATTAAAAATACTAGCGTCACTATTTATTCAAAGATTCCACATCACCAGAATAAATTGCCTAAGAGGAAACATCTTGTTCATAATGATTTGGAATACAGAGCTTAAAGTTTCACGCGCGGAATGTTTAGCTTTATAATAAGGAAGCATTCATAATATGTGTGTGATATTTGTTAGTGCTAAAGATATAGCTAAATGTTTTATGAAAGAACTAGTGTGCACTTGATTTTACAATAAACAGTTAAAACTCCTGGAGTAGATTTGATGCAAGTGGAATGTTTGCTTAGATTTAGCAGCGAGGAATACTGTAAATAATTCATGGGGTGTAATTTGACTCGATATTTCACTGGCCTTTGAGGTCTGTGGATCTGCCTTTTTTCCCCATGTAACTGTTTTCTCCTTCAGGTAGCAGTTCCTTATAGTTTGCAGTTCAGCTCTGCGGCCAACTGGAAAGTAAATTCAGATCAGCTGATGAAAATGTGTGTGATAGATCAGAGGGAATCTTGTGCCTTCTTGTGTACACAGTCATGAAGGCCTTCAGGGGTACCACCTACTCCCTTTGAGAAAGATGATGAAAAAGAAGAGAAGGAGGGCTGCTCTCAGATGTTGCCCATTGGTTCTTGTTCTTTAGTGGCAGAGGTCTCTGCCTCCGACTTCCTTTCCAGCAAATCAGGCGTAATTAGGTGAGAAGTTTAAAGTGAGACCAAAAAAGTTAAAAAGCTGGTGACTTAGGGCCATTGCCCCACATCATTGCAACTGATGTGCTCAGTTGTTCAGTCAAGTCTGACTGTTGCGACCCCATGGACTGTAGCCGGCCAGGCTCCTCTGTCCATGGGATTTACCAGGCAAGAATACAGGAGGGGGTTGCTGTTGCCTACTCCAGGGGATCTTCCCGACCCAGGACCGAAGCCCCGTAATCTCTTGTGTCTCCTACCTTGGCAAGCAGACCATGACAAAGGATTAATTGTACATTACTAACTTGAACTGTGATGCCCAAGGCCATCTCTAGGGACTGTGAGGGGCTCTACCCTCCTTCCCTTGGCAATTATATTAAGGCAAAATCAGGTCCCAGAGAAGACCAGGGGCAGCCTTGAAGGGGAAATGGGGGAAATGTGAAGGGAGAGTGCAACCATTCTCCTTAGTGTGACTGGGGGCTTCACCAAGCTTTAGAGTTGCCAAGGCCACCTTCTTCTCAGCCACCAGCTTCCTTTGAGAATAATTCTTGGCTACTTTCCTTAATTTCACTTAAGTTATTAGGAATCTAAATATATTTTTTTCAATTTTGGTGATTTAGTCAGTTCAGTTGCTCAGTTGTGTCCAACTCTTTGTGATCCCATGGACTGCAGCACACCAGGCCTCCCTGTCCTTCACCATCTCCTGGAGTTTGCTCAAACTCATGTCCATTGAGTCAGTGATGCCATCCAACCATCTTGTTCTGTGTTGTTCCCTTCTCCTCCTGCCCTCAATCTTTTCCAGCATCAGGGTCTTTCCCAATGAATCTCTTCTTCACATGAGGTGGCCAAAGTTTGAAGTTTCAGCTTCAGCATCAGTCCTTCCAATGAACACCCAGGACTCATCTCCCTTAGGAGGGACTGGTTGGATCTCCTTGCAGTCCAGGGGACTCTCAAGCGTCTTCTCCAACACCACAGATCAAAAGCATCAATTCTTCAGTGCTCAGCTTTCTTTCTTTTAGTGATTGTCAAACTCTAATGAGGTGCTTGATTATTTTGTTTCTTTGATTTGTTTTTGATGTTTCTTTAGACATTGTTTAGAGATAACCTATCCATTACATGCAGTTTGAGTCCACAGATGTTTTTCCTTTCTAGCATGAGTTGTGTTGAAGTAGGCTTCTGAGAGGGGCTTCCCAGGTGGTGCCTGTGGTATAAAAAACCTGCCTGCCGATGCCACAGATGTAAGAGACGTGGGCTCGATCCCTGGGTTGAGAAGATCCCGTGGAGTGGGGCATGGCAACCCACTCCCGGTATTCTTGCCTAGAGAATTCCGTGGACAGAGGAGCCTGGCAGTGTACAGTTTGTAGGGTTGCAAAGAGTGGAACACCACTGAAGTGACTTAGCATGCATGCAGGATTCTGAGAGGGCAACTGCCAGGCCATTCCTCTCCACTTCAGCCTCCACCACAAACACACAGAGGGAAGAATACTCCCCAAGGCCTGCAGGAAGGGAATAACCTCCACTAAGGGATAAATCAGAGGAGAAATAATCATTTAGAAAGACGTTTATATCAAGGGCACTAAACCTTTAGTAAGACTAGTGCATAAAGCCTTCCTTACTGGCCTTCACGTGTCTGTGATGGAGAAAGGTGGACTGGAAAGTATGTTTCCTCCATGAGCATCCTCCAGATAGGATGCAGTTAGCAACCGCTCTGGGAGCCAGGCAAGGGGAAATTCTCACCTTGGCTCCAACACCAGTTAGCTTGTGAAGTTGGCCCATCCGCCCTCCAGCTTCCTTAGGCATCAGCTGATTCTAGAATCCCTTCCAACTTCAGTCTCCTCTTGTTCGAGGCGAGTGTTTCCTGAATTGCAGTCAGACGTATCCTAAAACGGCCAGAGGGGAGCTCCCCCTTTTCAGTGGAAGAAAATGTGTTCCTTTTAATGTGTACCAAGGGAATAGTTTCTGTGCCCGGATGTGGGCCTGTAGAGAACAAAGAATTCTGAGGAGGGAAATCTAGGGAGCGGGGTTTTACTGAAGTATAGAGCCTAGAAGGGACTTCCCTGGCGGTCCAGGGGTTAAGGCTTCACCTTCTGGGGCTTCCCTGGTGGCTCATTGGTATAGAATCTCCCTGCCACTGCAGGAGACACGGGTTCGATCCCTGGTCCAGGAGGATCCACGTGCTGTGGAGCAACTAAGCTCTTGTGTCACAACTACTGAGTCCACATGCTACAACGACTGAGCCCGAGCACCCTAGAGCCTGTGCCACACAACAAGAGACGCCACCACGGCGAGAGACCCGTGCACCGTGACTAGAGAAGACCCAACACTTGGCCAAACAAACAAATAAATAAAATTACATATTAAAAAAACTCCACCTTCCAATGCAGGGGGTGTGGGCTCAGCCTGTGGTCGGGAAGCTAAGATCCTACATGCCTTGTGGCCCACCCCCCCCAAAAAAAAATCAAAACATAGGAAAAAAACCAAGAGGCATTATTGTAAAAAATTCAATAAAGTCTTCAAAAAATGGTCCATAACTGTTAAAAGAAAACATCTTAAAAACAGAATAGAGCCTAGAAGAGGAATGTATCGGTACCATGATACTATCATGGTGCTCCTACATGGTGGACGGCACGTTACATTGTATCATACCAGAAGGGTCTCACAGGCCACAGGAAGACCCTTCAGTGCTTTCACGCTATGAATGTCATTGTTCCGCTGCCTGCAAGAAATGACCTTCACATGTGTTGACCTGCAGACCACCTCAGCTCAGCCAAGCCACCCTCCATAGCACCCCCTTGCTCCTTCAAGACCCGTAGAATTCCCTCTCCCGGTCTTGACTCCTAATCACCCGAGTACAATCATCTAACGCAATCAATCAGACCAAGACCAAATTCCTTTAAGTAAATGAAAAGAAAACGATGTTTAAAAAGAGAGAGAGTGAAGAAGGATTCAGCAGGTAAATCATCATTTCAGGCCAGGAACCAAAATAGAGGCACTGACATATTACAAAACCCAAGATGTCAAGAATCTGCATGTTATCTCGAGAATCCTTAGGAATGTATTAATGCTTGGAGAACTCTCCGCTGAAAGCAAGGTATTTGCCCAGACAGGGCCACCTGCAGCTCTGCTTTGTAACGTCTTCTTCCAGAAGCCAGAAACTTGGGTTCTGAACCAGAGCAGAGGCTCACAGGCCTCTTTCTGAGCCACTGCTTTGTAAGACAACGCTGTGATTTTCTTTGGAGCATGTCCACTGGGGCGCTGACCAGGATGGAACCTATTTAGCTCACAAGTCCTGACAGTTTCATAGCCAAAAGGTGGGTTAAAAGGCAGTTCATCAAAGTTCAAATCATGATAAGAGCCCTAGCATGAAATGGGAGGCTGGACCTGCCATAAAGAGAGGTATTATTTTGGGAAAGGTTGGCATGTTTATGATTCTTGAGGCTATGTGAGTTCAATTTTTCCCCTTAAACATCTGCCACAGGTGCTGGGGAAACACTGCTGTATTTTTGTATGAACATGGTGTAAATAATGTCCACTTTCAATAAACCTTTAAAACCAAAACAGCTGCCATTTGGGGCTTAAAAACAACTTGTGACTTCCCGTAAGTCTGAGTGACCTTATCACCATTCTCTAATACTGAGAAATGTTACCCTCATCCCCTGCGCACCACCCCGCCTTTGGTCTATAGCCCTGTAAAGTTCATAGCACTTCTCTCTGTTTTTCAGAATACGTTGCGTTGGTTTTAAGAAATAAATAAACAACTTGTCCTAGATCTTTAGAGGGGGTTCTGAAGCTGGAGCACGTACTGCTGTCTGGGGAAGAAGGCACACTCTGCTTTGTGATTAAAAAAAACAAAACAAAAACAACAGAAAACCAACTCTTTAAAACACTTCGGTACTCAGAGGGGCTTTAGAAAAATGCGTGTGACTCTGTTTCTATGTGTTTGTTATATGTTGTAAGTCACAACAGCTTGGACTTTACCTTCTAAATTCTTCTGTGATTTCCTAAAGATTTGACCCAGGACAGGAAGCAATCTACAAAGCCGATGCATGTAATAAATATTACCTCTGAGTTTTCAGGCCTTTATATGTGTTCTCTTTCTTAGCCACAGCAGATTTCCTTTTTTCCACTGCAGTAGATTCAAAAGTTTTCCCTTCAGCAAGTCCTTCTTGTGCCGTGGGAGCAGGTTGGTGACATCCAAAGGGGTGATGGATTTCTCCTCTCACTTCTAACACAAATAATGCAGTTTATCTCCTTTAAGATTTTACTTATTTACTTATTTTTTACAATTTTATTTCTGAAGATAAAATGGGAGGGACTTCCCTGGAAGTCCAGTGGTTAAGACTCCATGCTTGCGGTGTAGGGTGTACGTGTTTGATCCCTAGTTGGGCAGTGAAGACCCCTACATGCCGCATGGCACAGCCAAAAAAAATCTGTAACAGTCAAAAGTAAAAAAAAAAAAAGATAATATGTGAAATGATGGAAAAAGAGAATCCAGAACATTTTTACACATTATGGGATTTGATACGTGTCCAGGGACTCTTTCATAGCTTAATGCTCAATAGATAGTTGGGATGCCACAGGTGCTGCTGCTGCTGCTAAGTCGCTTCAGTTGTGTCCGACTCTGTGCGATCCCATGGACGGCAGCCCACCAGGCTCCCCCATCCCTGGAATTCTCCAGGCAAGAACACTGGAGTGGGTTGCCATTGCCTTCTCCAATGCATGAAAGTGAAAAGTGAAAGTGAAGCCGCTCAGTCGTGTCCAACTCTTAGCGACCCCATGGACTGCAGCCTACCAGGCTCCTCCATCCATGGGATTTTCCAGGCAAGAGGACTGGAGTGGGTGTCATTGCCTTCTCCACTTGACAGGTGACTCAGTGGTAAAGGATCTACCTGCCACTGTAGGAGATGCAGGAGACGTGGATTCGATCCCTGGGTCGGGAAGATCCCCTGGAGGAGGAAATGGCACTCCAATATTCTTGCCGGGGAAATCCCATGGACAGAGAAGCCTGGCGGGCGTAGGCCGTGAGGTCACCCAGAGTCAAGCCATGGCTGAGTGACTGAGCGCAGCACACACATTAGGTACTTGAATGGAAGCCTGTTAACTAGAATCACTAGTTTACCTGGTTGAGATCCCTGGTCCTGCTGATTGAGCCTGGTGGCCTCCGCTTGGGTAGTTTTGCTCCCCTGATCCCAGGGGACACTCGGCAGTGTGGTTCTTCTGTGATAATATTGGGAGAGGATGCTCCTCCATCTGGTGGGAAGAGGCAAGGGAGACCACTGAGCGTCCCGCAGCATGGCTCTCACAACGAAGAAGTCACTCATTAAATGTCAGCAGTGCTGAGGCTGAGAAGTTCTCGGGGAGAAAAGTGATGCTGGGGTAAACATGGGGTTAAAGGTGAAGAGTTAAAGAGGGTATGAGAGATTAATTTGAAGATTGCTGTCTTCACATGCAGGTCCTAGCTCATCATCATACAAGAAAGAGAATCCTTCTTCAAAGCACCAGAGGAGACGCTTATGCAGGGGAAGACTCGGGGACCAACCCCAGGGAGTACTCCAGAGTTCCCTGTTGTTTTTCGCTTTCTCCCAGAAATCGCTAAGCGGCAGAACCGATGAAGGATATTTGTGTCATTTGCAGAGCATCTCCATTGCCCACTCCCTTGTTTTTTTCTAACTTGTTATAACACTTGTTTAATGTATAAAATATAAGCTAAATGGTAGCCATTTAAATATTAATAATATGAAAGTGTCTACAGTAAGACAACTTCTTCTCCCCTGTCTTCAATCGAGACCCCGCTTTGCTGATGTCACATTACATCAGCTGAAGATTCTGTAGAAACTGTAGATTCGTGAGTGGAATTTTACTTTACACTCTGCCCCCAAGTAATACATTACTCCGAATTTTTTTTTTTTTTCATTTAACAAAGATGTGGTAGATGCTTTTGGAACTTAACTCATTTGAATTGACCTTGTAATTTTTAAAATTGGCTGTGTAATTATTCATCCAACCTTTCCTCCCCTCTTTTGATCAACATTCCTATTGTTTCTAACTTTTTGCCATGGCAAACAGTGCGACAGTGAACACCTGTGTACATATAGCTTCAGTACTTGTATACTCACCACTTGGTATCCACCTCTTCTCAGATAAAATTCTCAGCTGTGAATGTTGAAGTCCTTATATAAAATGTTACATAGTATTTGCATGTAACCTCCTCACATCCTCCTGTCTCCTTTAAATCATCTCTAGAGTATTTATAACATCTAATACAATATACATGCTGTGTAAATATTTGCTACCAATGGCAAATTCAAGTTTTGCATTTTGGAATTTTCTGAAATTGTTTTTTCATATTTCCAATCCATGTTTGGTTGAATCCCTGAATGTAAAACCCAAGGATACAGAGAGCCAACTGTACTCTTATTTACTTAATAGTATTCTTATTTCTGTTGGATTCAAAATGGGATGGCTAAGAGAAAGGTAAAATATTTTTTAATCTAAAAATTACTGCTGTATTTCTTTAGATGTTTTAATAATGTGACATCAATGAGGTATGAGTGCTTATTTCCCCACGATTTTGCCAGTAAAAGTTGTTAGTAATCATCTTAATTATTTAATAGGATCTAGTGCGCTAACGGAGAAGGTGATGGCACCCCAGTCCAGTACTCTTGCCTGGAAAATCCCATGGACGGAGGAGCCTGGTAGGCTGCAGTCCATGGGGTCGCTAAGAGTTGGACACGACTGAGCAACTTCACTTTCACTTCTCACTTTCATGCATTGGAGAAGGAAATGGCACCCCACTCCAGTGTTCTTGCCTGGAGAATCCCAGGGACGGGGGAGCCTGGTGGGCTTCCGTCTATGGGGTCACAGAGTTGGACACGACTGAAGTGACGCAGCAGCAGTGGCAGCACTATGCTAACATCATCTATGTGCAAAGGTATCCTAATATCATAAAATCGTCACTATAGTTTTTTGTGTTATATTTGTATATATATATATATACTCACATATATATACATACATATATATATATATATCTTTAGTCTAGACTTTATGTATGATGTGAAATAAAAGCCTAATTCTATTTTCTTCAAATGGAAAACCAGTTGGCACAAACTATTGTATAACCGATCATGTTCCCATAGATTTAAATATGATCTTTATCACATACATTATTTCCATAATAGCAGTGTTTGTTTCTGATCATTTAATTATATTACACTGGTTATTTTCACCTCTGCCGTTACCACACTGAGTGTTACCACACTGTTTAACTCTTATAGCTTTATAAATAAATTTTTATATCTAGTAAAACAAGTTGCTCTTTTTTTCTATTGCTTCAAAATACACATAATACAAAATCGACCATTTTAAATTTTTAATTGTAAAGTTCAGTAGCCTTAAGACATTCACATTGTTGTGCAACCATCACCACTGTTCATTGCCAGAACTTTCTCATCTTTCCCAACTGAAACTCTGTCCTCATTAATCACTAACTCCCCGATTTCTCCCTCCCCCCAGCCGTTGGCAGCTGTCATTCTGCTTTCTTTCTCTATAAAATAATTTGACTACTCTTGTTGCTATTATTTAGTCACTCGGTTGTGCCGACTCTCTGCGACCCCATGGACTGCAGCCCTCCAAAGTCCTCTGTCCGTGGGATTCTCCAGGCAAGAATACTGGAGTGGGTTGCCACTTCCTTCTCCAGGGGATCTTCCCAACTCAGGGATCAAACCTGGGTCTCCTGCACTGCAAGCGGATTCTCTGCCACCGAGCCACCAGGGAAACCTTACTACTCTAAGGAACTCATATAAATGAACTCATACAGTATTTGTCCTTTAGTGACTGGCTTACTCACTTAGCATGATGCCCATGGGCTTCTGTGGTGGTTCAAATAATAAAGAATCTGCCTGCAATGAGAGAGACCCAGGTTCAATCTTGGCACCTTATAAAAAATCATTTGACCATATCTGTGAGTATTTACTTCTGGGCTCTGTATTCCATTCCATTGGTCTGCATGTCTATCTTTATGCCAGTGCCACTCAGTTTTGATTACCATAGCTTTACAGTAAGTTTTTATCTTGTTATTAAAATTTATTTATTTTCCAAAAGTATCATGCCTTTTCTTGCTCACTTTCCCTTCAGATTGAAGTGTGGAATACTGTCTCAATTGATATTTTGAGCATTAATGTGTAGACTAATTTGAAAATAACAGAGTTTTAGTTTTACAATATTGGTTTTTACCATTCACAATTATGGTAGTTTCTCCTTTTAGTGAGATTATTTTTTGGCTCTGAATAAAAATTTTAATTTGCATCCTTGTCTTGCATATTTCTTATTAGTTTTATTTCATGTATGAGTTCGTCTTAATTTTATCTTTCTTAGTTCTGTTGGTTTTTAATGGAATTTTTTCCATTACATTTTTTTATTGGTTATTGTTAGTGTTGAGAACAAATTATTTTTGAATTTTGTTGTTGTATCTGATAATTGAACTCTCTTACTTGTTTTAATATTATTCCATTGCTTCTCTCTCTCTCTCAGTAGGTTAGATAATCATATTGTCCACAAGTAATGAAATTTTACTTTTTCAATATTCCATTATTTGTATCATTTGTTGCTCATATCTTATTGTCTTCTGGTGCCCAGTGCATTGTATTCTGTGATAGTAGTCATGGCAAATATTTTTGTTTTATTTTTGAATGCCAGTGTGTCTAATATTTATTATCAAGAGTAATAACAGCTATAGGTTTCTGATTGATCACCTTCATAAGTTAAGGAAGTGTTTTTCTACATTTGGAAAAAGATATTGAACTTTAGTATATAATGTATTGGCATAGATTGAAATAACCATTATTTATTTTTAATTTATTAAGATGCTAAATTATGTTCTTATTGTCTTAATTTTGAATTATCCTCATGCTCCTGGGATAAACCTTTCTAGGTATACTTTGTTTTCTGTTTTAATACCTTGTTAGGTTCAATTTAGCAATGTGCTATTTAGAACTTTTTCATTTATATTCATGAGTTAACTGATGTCTAGTTTTCTTTCTTAATTTTGATACTGGGAGTTTCTTACCTTGTGATATGTTTTAATACTTTCATTTTTAGCTTCCCGGTGGTGCTAGTGTTAAAGAACCCACCTGCCAATGCAGGAGACAAAAGGTGTGGATGTTTTCCCTGGGTCAGGAGGATCCCCCAGAGAAGGGCATGGCGGTTTTCTCCAGTATTCTTGCCTGGAGAATCTCTTGGACATAGGAACCTGGTGGGCTATAGTCGATAGAGTCACAAAGAGTTGAATACAACTAAAGTGACTTAGCACATGTGAGTATTAAATAACAGAAATCATCTAGTTTTTAAAGTTTGAACAACAAAACTGGAGGAGGATTAATCCTTGACTAAATTTTCCATTTATTTTATGGTTATTGATTTAGTCAGGTTTTTTTTTTTTTTTTTAACCTTTCTTGACTCAATTTTGAGCATTCACACTGTCTTAGAAAATTATCCATTTCACCTACATTTTCAAGTATGTGTGCATAAATTTTATAAAGTGTTTTCCTAAGGTTTTAACATTTATTATTTCTATAGCTAAGTACCTCTTATTTCTACTGCTATTTGTATTTTCATTTTTTCCTGATTATATTTGCCCTGCTTACTTTTTAAGCAACACTTCTTTGCTTTTATTGACCAAGTAAACTAATTATTTTCTTTTCTATTTTATATCTCTATTTCTATTTCTATACTCACATCTGGTTTTTATCCTTTTTTGTGCATGTGGGGAGGCTCATTTGTTCTTTATTTAGCTGTTAGTATGAGTGCTTTAGTTCACTTATTTTCAGTCCTTTCTTGTTTTCCATAAGATTCTATGAACCCCTAAATTTTGATGTGTGGTGCTCTCAGTATTACCACTTTATAAATAGTCTGCAAAATAAATCATCAATTTCTTTTTAATCCAAGACTAATTAGAAAACATTAAAAAATTTCTAGTGGATAGACTTTAATTTGACCATTTTTTTTTGTTTTTAATGTTTAGCTTTGTTGCATCATAGCTGTGGGATATGGTTTGCGTGATTTCTACTATTAAAAACTCTTCTGAGAATATTTTTGTGGCCAAATATATCATCAGTGTTATAAATGGTGTTTGGAAAGGATGTTTAGTCTGCTTCCTTTATTACAAAATTTTCCATATATTTACTAAATCAATCATGTTAATTGTGCTATTCAAATTCTCTCTCTTTTTTGGTGTGTTTTTTCCTATCAATTTCTGAGAAGTATTAAATTTTCCATTATGATATTACATTTGTCAATTGCTTTTTGTATTCAGACAGATTTTTTTTTAAAATGTAGTTTGATAGTTAACTGTTAGATGTACTGAATTTCCCCTGTGGAGTGGACTGCATTTGTCTTATTTACTGCTGCTTGCATTGACTAACTAAATTGTTACTACTCCTGCTTTATATTGTTAGTATGTGCCTACTATATCTTTGTTGATCACTTTATATTTGATCTTTCTGAATCGTTTTGTTCTAGGCATATCTCTTGGAAACAGATATACCTGGGTTTTGCTTAAAAACCTAATCTGAAATTCTGTCTTTGAATTGGGAAATTTATCTGTCGCCATTTACCAGGAAAATGGAAACATTTGGTCTCACTCTGATATCCCTGGTTGGTTTCCTATTTTTATGTAAATTAATGTTTTTACCTTTTCCTGGAGTGATTTCATTTTCTTTACTGTTATTTTTTTGTTTACTGGTTTGAAAGATACACATACTACCACTGTTATCTAGGGCTTATGCTTATTTCTTAATAACATGTTTGAACATATTCCCTTTTGTCATTTTCTAACATGAGTTAGTTTTGTCTCTCACCTCCTCCTTAAACAAGATAAAAGTGTGAAGCTTGGCCTCTTACCTCTTTTTTTCTTTAGTTCCTCCTCTAATTTGATAAAAATACCATTTCATTTTCATGTTTGTCTTTAAATTTTGCCTTTATTTTGTAAGGATTATTTCCTAATAATTGAATTAAGCTTCAAAACACCATTATGAAAAATTATTTTGCTGTAGTTGGAAAGTTTTTGTGGTCCTTAACTTAATCATCACTTCTTGAAGCTCACATCTTTCTTCTCCTTGGATTTGTTTTTAATTTTTCTGACACAAAACTCTTGAGTAACTTTTTAAAAAAGGCTTTGTGGGTGGTACTGATTTCTGGAATATCTGTAAATGGCTTTATTGAGTTATTCGGCTTAAGAATCAATAGCCCCAATTTTTTTCCTTTTAACTTTGAAGATATTTTCCCACTATATTTTAGGATTCCGATTTTGATTATTTTTCAAGTGAAAGAATGAAAAGCTGTCCAGTCAGTTGTTTAGTCCTCCATCTACTCTTATGTTTTAGGCACAATATTAGGCTACAGAAATTTAGAGAAGGTAATACTGATCTATAAGTGATTGTCTGTGGAAAGAAGAGGAATCAAGTAACTGAATTTGCTTAAAATAATTTCCTTTGCAGGGGACACATTTACACTGGATAGTGACACGGAAGCCAACATTTTTGTTAGAGAATTTATAATCTTATCTAGTCCATATTCTGGTTCTTGTATAAAAATGTTAGATGGAATTTGATTAGATAAATCTGGACTAGATTAGAACTGCATAGAATTCGAGGAAATAAATATATTGCAACAGCTATGTTCATTGCAACAGCTATGTTCATTGATTTCTGTGCTGTCTGTGGCTGCTTTCATAATATGGTGGCAGAATTGAGTATTTGCAACAAAGATTATGAGTCTTCCGAAGTCTGAAATATCTACTGTCTGGCTCTTTACAGAGAACATTTTCTGACTCTGGTCTAGAACACGCGTCAGCATGAATCAGCGCTTCTGTTAGTACACCTCCACGACCACAAAGGTAGGTTAACTAACACCAAATCTTGACTTCCTTAGGGTGGTTGATGAGATTAATAACAAGTTCGGAAACTCGGTTGGCCTGTGTGTTATACAGAAAGAGTGGAAGCTTACCTCTCCATCTTGTACTGTTGTTAATAATCACTTGCTCTTTAAATTATTTCCTTTTTGCAGTCTTGTTTTTCTCTCATGTTCTGGGAGTTGTGCAATTCAGCACTGCGATTTTCGTTCTCTGACTGCGTGATGCGAGGGAAGCTGGCATGTTTGCTAATGTGCTGTTGTGTGGGCTCCGGCTGCTGATTGCTTTTGGCCTAGGTGCTGTGTAGAGCTCCAAGGTTTGGCTTTGTGAACACTGCCTGGCAAAGCGGAAACATTTTGTGAAATTTCACAAATGTCACACACACCCGCACACACACACATTTTCAATTGCAAAATTCACCCCCTTGGCACACAGTTTTCCCCAGGTTTTTGTTCTTCACAATAAATCTTTAACCATCGTTCTTCCTACGGGGGCATTTTAGTGGGTAGACTTGCTTTTGCTTTGATAAAACTTGCACTTAAAAGTCCTTGGTTTCCAGGGTGTTCTGATGATTTTCCCTTTCTCAAAAATTTAATGTGATCTTTTATTCCAAAGAGAAAGCAGCTTTATTTCAAGCCCAACTGTTCCCTCAGACAAAGATTCCCTGATTTAATTTCCAGCAAAAACCATTTTTCAAGATGGAACCCATAGAAACCAGTCTCTCAGATTCACCACCCTGAAATCAGAGTGAGACACAGGGAGTTGAATTCAGAGAAAAACTGGGCACGTTTCGTTCTTTTTGTGCATGAATTATAGCATCTAAAAAAGTATAAGAGTGCTTAATTCCAATAAAAGTGCTTCTTGGTATATCTTTCAGTGTTTCCTTCACGGGTAGCTAAGAGCTCTTTAAAAACAAAAATGAGGTCTTTAAAAACTTTAGAATGAGGGGAGGGATGTTATTGTCAGTGGATCACCGATGAACGTTAAACTAGGGAGAGGTAAACTTTTCTCTTTTTTTAATTAAATTTTATTTATTGGCCATGCTGCGTAGCATGTGGGGTCCTAGTTCCATGACCAGGCATCAAACTCATGCCCCCTGCACTGGAAGTGCCAGAGTCCTAACCATTCGACCACCCTGGAAGTCCTAAACTTTTCTTGAACTCAATCAAGATGTCACTGGGGGCTGAGCAGACTATGAAGTTTATGGTGTATCTGTTCTGAGCATTTGCCGATTTTAAGGATATGCCTCTGGTTTAAGAAAGTCCTTCCAATTCAACTCTCTAAATTAGTGTTTCTCCCTGGCCTCATGGCTCTGGTTTACAGTTGCCTAGCACCCTTACTGTTATTACTGACAATGACCCCTCACCCTCATCTGTTCCTCTTGACCGCAGGGTCCTTGTACCTGTGAGCTGCCATCCTGGCAGCCTTGATTCGACGGGCTTGGCTCTCCACTATGCTTGCCATGCCCTTTTTGGTTTAGACCTTTTCTGGTAACAGTTGGGCAGTTGTCTGGATGCAAGGGATTCAGGTGCAACCAAGCCAAATGGGACGGCCTCAGCCACACTGAAACACACTATATTTACTGGAGAACAGACGGCGCACTTGAGAAACTCTAAGGAGAAAATTAATGTCTTTATTTTGTCAAGTTATAGATCCGGCCCCAACTGTTTAGGGGAAAAAAAAAAAATAAAATGTTTCATCCAGTGCTCAGTGTTCTGGGATAATTGTTCAGAATTTGTCATGGAAATGTTGAGTTAAAAATCTGTGCTCCAGAGTTATACTTCCTGGGTTCAAACAATGACTTTGCTCAGTGACTTTGGACAAATTACGTAGCTACTCTGCCTCAGTGTCCTCATGTGTAAAGTAGGAAAAATATCTACTTCTGTGCCATCCAATTCAGTGTACACTAGCCCTGTATGATTATTTAAATTTAATTAAAATTAAGTGAGGGTAACAATTTATTTCTTCATTTGTACCAGCCACATTTCAAAGGCTTAATAGACAACATATAGTTAGTGGCTACTGTATTGGAGAAGAGAAAGTAGAATGTTTCTAGCATAAAGTTCCATTCTATAGCAAAGGGTTGTTGTTGTTGTGCCCGACTCTTTTGCAACCCCATGGACTGTAGCCTGCCACGCTCCTTTTTCCATGGGATTTCCCAGGCAAGAATACTGGAGTGGGTTGCCATTCCTTTCTCCAGGGGAATCTTCCCGACCCAGGGACTGAACCTGTGTCTCCTGCGTTGACAGGCGGATTCTTGACGACGGCGCCACCAGGGAAGCCATGTTGAAGGGTTGTAATGAGGAGTAAATGAGTTAATAGATCTAAAGTGCTTAAAACCATGCCCGGCCTGTAGAAAAGGGTCAATATATCTATCGGCACCATTATTTCTATGCTTCTCTCCTTTCCTAACGCTTCTTCAAAATGGCAGCTGGGTCTACTGCGGAAGAGTAGGTTTACTTCACTTCCTGGTTATTAGTTTTTTAAAAGTTTTATTTCCTGTACCATCTTGTAAGTTTCCATGGGGCAGGGATTTCTTCTTTCTTAAAGAGAAACATTGTCATAGAGGTGATGTGAGGGCTATAGAGTCAAGCAGTCTGTTTTCTGCCACTTAGTAACTGTGTCCTTACACAAGTTATTTACTCTTTCTCAATTTCTACTAATGTGAGATAATAATATTTAATATAATAAAATCTTCGAAGGTTGTTGAGAGAATTCAGTGAATTAGCGTAAGTACTTAGAATGGGACCTGTCTTTGTTAAGTTCTCAGAAAGTATTACCTCATATTCATATTATTATTTCTGCTCTGTCCTTGACTCTTTTTCAAAATGGCATGGGATACTAGTGGAGAAAGTGTTTGGTTCACTCTTTACTGGTGGGGGGAGTTGTGGGAGTCTTACCACTCTTCTTGGTCTTTGGGATGATGTCTGTTTATCCCTCTGCTGGGAATGGAATTGAAAGTGAAAGTGAAAGTTGCTCAGTTGTGTGGGTAGCCTTTCCCTTCTCCAGGGGATCTTCCCAACCCAGGGATTGAACCCAGGTCTCCCATGTTGCAGGCAGATTCTTTACGAGCTGAGCCACAAGGGAAGCCCAAGAATACTGGAGTGGGTAGCCTATCTCTTCTCCAGCAGATCTTCCTGACCCAGGAATCAAACTGGGGTCTCCTGCATTGCAGGCAGATTCTTTACCAACTGAGCTATGAAGGAAACCCCGGGAATGGAATTGGTGGTTGACTTAATCTGTGGTTCAGTGTGCCTCAGCCTAGCTAGGCATCTACAATCCCAGCTTGCTGGTATGGTCATCCTTTGGGTCTCAATGATACCAAGATCCACTGTGCCTCTGCCATATCTTGCTTTTGGTTTCTGATTGGTAGTCACTGCCAGCCTCCACTGCAAAGTCAACTTCTATCTCATCATGGCTGGTCCCTGGGCATTCCACTCTTCTACACCAAGCTTTCAACCCCATTTGGAAGAGCTTCAGAAACTTCTGGGCATCATACATGTTGGATCCACAGGTTGATTTCACTACAGGTAGTCTGAAATGGGGTTCAGGACAAAATGCCCTGTCCTTGATACTCTCTTCAATTTGCCAGAACCTGCCCCCAGGGAATTCAGATGAAAATTATCCCTGTCGTACTCTAGTAGTTGGTCTCAGCCTGTTTAGATCCTCTTAGAGGATGAGGTCATCCAGGGCAGGTCTCAGTGAAAATGAAATTTCTTATTCAGACATTCCTTAAGACTGACAGCCACTCCAGAGTGCCTTGAGGAGTTTTCGGATCATTATCTGACTCTCAGCCTGGAGATGCCTTGATAATGACTCCGATCCCTAGCACTTAGTCTTGACTTGAGGTTGGAACCTGGCTTCGGGCTCCTGATTGTATCCAGACATAGCCAATGACCTTATACTCACGGATTCCATCCTTAACTGGTAACTGGAATTCTGGATTAGTGGGCTGAAAAGTTAATGGAGGAGGGCAGGAGATATACATGCATCAAATACTGTGAAAGTAGAGTTGGTACTTTTGGCCACTGGTTGGGTGTGGGAAGTAAGGAAGAGAAGATTCGAATCTTTAACTTCAAGGTGTTCAACTTTGTGACTGGGAAGACCAATCACATGGAACTGATTGGAACTCATGTGAGTTCCAAAGACATGGAACTGAAATACTAGCTATATAATGAATCTTGGCTGACTGTTCCAATGGAATTACTTGTTTTTGTTTTGTTTTGTTTTTTTAGGTTCTGAGAAAGTAGGTCCAAGGGCCAGAAGTAATGTCGACATTTATGAGATTGTGTCTGATATATAACTGTGTTGAAAAATATAATAGGTAATAAGTTGGATATCTTATCATAATATCAATAACTGAGCTTTTCAAATAAAGCCATACATGATTGAAATAAAAGATGAAAGAGATTCTCCTCAGGAATAGTCATTTTTCCTTCATGACTTGGTGATCTGAGTAAGAAACAACATCATTATTAGAGTTTAGTGTGTATCTCAGAAAGAAGAAGTTGCCTTTCTTTTTCTTAAATGAAAATTTGCATGGTATGTAAGATTTTGGGTGCTGTCATGGGAGAGTAATATACCCCCAGGTGCATATGAGTATTATTTAATGATGATGAGTACTTGATCATTGATTTTCAGACCCTGGTAATAGTAATGATTGATCCAAAGGCCAAAAAAAAAAAAAAAAACCCCACTATTAGATTTAAGAATAAGAAGTTATGCCTCCTAGAAAAGGGATCATTTTTAGTGGTTGTGGAGAAAATGTTGAAAGAACTAAAAGAACATACGGGGAACTACCAGCAGACCAATTCATGTGTTGCAGCTATTTAACTGAATTACAAATGCAAAATGCCTTTTTTTCCCAGTTTCATTCCATTTAAACCCAAATGGCTATGTGAAATGGTGTCATACACCTGGTGAAAAGCTTTGCTTTTTAAAAATCTTATCGTTTCACCAAAGCGCCTGGTGTTGAACCAACAACAACATTCTTTCTGTATTTTTTTGAACGACTTTACATTTTTCAGAATATTCTCTCTGTAAAAAGACTAAGCATCAAAATAAACTTAGTTTAATCCCCGCCGCCCCTCGGCTCTTTTGACATCAGTCATGATACTGGTCATTGTCAGGAAAGAAAATGAAGAGGGTTTTTTTTTTTACCTTAAACCCAGGAAAAACAAGGAGTAAAAAATACTTTTGTTGTTTTTAAAAGTGGAAGACTATGTTGTAAAACAGTAAGAAGCACTCTTCCAACTGCTAAGAGGATGTAACCAAGAACGGAGGATCAAAACCCACAAATTAAAAACTTGGAACTAGACTTGGGAGGGCAACATGAAGAAAAACAGAAATAATGTTTAGTTGAGGCAGGAAAAAAAAAAAACCTTGAGCTCTGTTGTAAAAACAGATTAAAAATAATATTTGATGTATTGGGGAACATAGGCTATATTTAGTTACAATGAATTATATAAATTGGACACTGCAGACTGTTGGCCCTTGAGCCACATCTGGTATACAGTTGTGTTTTCTTTGATTTACCCACTCTTCCAAAAAAATTCCTATTGGCTACCAACATGTAAAACTTGGAGCATTCACATTAAAATTAAGATCTTTTTTTTTTTTTTTTAAGTTCTTTGGAAAAAGAAAACTCTGGCAGCATTGGGCCTGAGTTTCTGCAAGGTGTCAGCTGGCAGGAACAAAAACCAACTGCTTCCTTTAGGTGGGGTGCGTGTCTTCCGGCTGATCCAGGCCCCACCGCCCCCTGTTGCCTGCCTTAGGATGGGCCCGTTTCTCTTGTTTTTTTGTTACCTGGTCAGTCTCGTTGGTCTTCCGAGCTTGTAACTCTTCTAGGTCGTTTATTCATCTTGTCATGATGGGGTTATGCATGCCCATGAAATGCCAGGCTGTGACTGTGAGATTTACACAAGCGCCAGGACTGGCGTGCAGTCAGATACAGGGCGTCTGGGGGTGGTTCTGGGTGAATTCCTCTCTGCCCTGCTATGGTTTGCTGCACCTGATTGCTCTAGTCTGCTCTGACTTAAATATCAGTGGGATTGACTTCGGCTTTCTGTGACTGGTCAGTCCATTCAGAACGGAGCCAGTGATTCCAGAAATATCCTGGTTTTTGGTTGGCTTGATCTGTGGGATTGGATCTGGAAAATACTCGCCCACTCACCATTTCCCTCGGGGAGTTCAGTTTAGTCTCTCAGCTGTGTCCGGCTCTGCGACCCCTTGGACTGCAGCACGCCAGGCCTCCTGTCCATCATCAACTCCTGGAGCTTGCTCACACTCATGTCCATTGAGTTGGTGATGCCACCCAACCATCTATCCTCTGACATCCCCTTCTCCTCCCACCTTCAATCTTTCCCAGCATCAGGGTCTTTTCAAATGAGTCAGTTCTTTGCATGAGGTGGCCAAAGTATTGGAGTTTCAGCTTCAGCATCAGTCCCTCCAATGAACACCCAGGACTGGTCTCCTTTAGGATGGACTGGTTGGATGTCCTTGCAGTCCAAGGGACTCTCGAGTCTTCTCCAACACCACAGTTCAAAAGCATCAATTCTTTGGTGCTCAGCTTTCCTGGAGAAGGTAAGGACTTTAGCTTACTCCTTGTTGAAAATGAGGACTCAGTGAAGGATAGAGTCAGTCAGTGGTCTGTATTCAAATATCCCTTGTTATAGGCAGTGGTATCACAGGGTGTTAAATATAGAATGCCACAGTCCATATAAACAACGCCAGAATGACTTAGTAAACTGGCACATAGGTTAGAAACATCAGTGAAGACCTTGTGGGATATAAAGAAGTTTAATTTCCCCATCATACTTTTAAAGTGTCTTCCAAGTAAGAATCTATCTTGTAATGGTTCTGGCCTTCAGGGTAATTATGATTTAGCTGAGAAACTGGGACACATGTGTTAATGAGCAGTAATAATAAACATCAGCATGTATGTGCCAAACAAGTGTTACAGATGGTACGTGGTGTAGGGGTTCGGAGGAAAGAATTTTTGTTGCGGGCTACATCATTTGGGGAGAACTTACTGGTTTTGTTTATTTTTTTTCTAATTTTTCGCTGCACGGCATGGTGTGCAGGAACCTAGCTCCCCAACCAGGAAGCCAACCCAAGCCCCTTGCATTGGAAGTGCAGAGTCTTAACCCTTGGATCGCAGGGGAGTCCCAGGGAGAACTCGTTAAAGAACTGGCTCGGCCTTAACATGTATTCAAGAGCAATTCCGATTTCGGGTGTATCAACAGTCATTTAGAGTAATTATTCAAGGGGGTGGTTCTGAAGCAAAAAGATTCTCTCAGAGTGTAGAAACCGTCAACGTTCTTCAGTAAAATTCAAAACTCTTTGAACTCACTGGCTCCTCAATCAAATGAAATACACGTTAGAAAAGAAAAGAAGAACCAAGCCAGTCCATCATCAGCTAGTCTTTCAGCCTAATTCTCTGCTTGGAGAATTGGAGTTTTTCAGCTAGAGACTGTGTTTCTACTTCAGTCATCCTTTAACCGCTTTGTTTTAGGAGGAGACGGGTGTGTTGCCGGCGGTCACAGAGCTGGGATGGTCTGGGAGGTACATGTCCTCAGGCAGCTTTGGAAGTAGGAGCGAGCCATCCTGGTTCCGAGCCTCTCACCGGGCCACGTCTGCCTCCCCTGGGTGCCTGGGGCAGCTCTTAAAGTCAAACTGAGTGACACAGACATCAAGATTTATAGAGAGACAGAGCTGGGCAAACCTATTTTTGATTTTCTCTAAGTAGATTTTTCTCATGGCGAATTACCTTCAGTGATGCATATTTTAAATTCTTTTTTGATAGAATTAAACAATCCAATCATGTCATTTGATGGCTCTATTCACAATTTACTTCTGGACCCCATGCAGCCCCCAGGTGGCCTTTTAAGCGAAAACACTTAATTAGTTCCTGCAACCTTAGGGAATGTGGAATTACAAATACTGCTAGATTACTAAAGCACATGTCTGGTTCATAATTTGTCTCTTCTGCTCATTTCCATCATGTAGTCAGTGCAATAGTGTAGAAGACAGAAATACAGACAGCAAGGGGGTGCTTTTACTGTATTCCTTGAGTCAGCTTTTAAATAAGGTCCATTAATTTATTCCTAACGTAGAATATTTAGAAAATGATGAAATGCATTATGGAGCTAATTTTTGTAACATGGCCCCATCATTTTTTTGAAGAATTATAAATTTCTAGAAGTTAAGATACTCCAAGAATAAACAGGACTGTGGAACCTCCCACTCTTTATATTATTTGCATCCCCAGACAATCATATGCATAACTAAGAGATGGCCAATTAGTATTGGGAATTCATTGGTACCTAAGCAGAGAGCTTATTGATGTACTTTAACATTTTAAATATCACTCTTTCAAGTACAACTTGTGACTAGTTTGTTATGAGAATCTGAGGGCATAAAAAGTTCAGGTTTATTTGGAAAAAAAAAAAAAAAAGATTTTTGAATGGAGAGAATTCCAAAAGCTGAGGAAGTTAAAAAAAAAGTCAGAAATATTGCATTTTCATGACCTTTTCTTTCATGAGTAACTCAGAAAATTTGATTCAAACTTTCCAAAATAAATGTTTTTTTGGCTTGAGACTAAAGCTTAATAATTTTCGGTTCAAAAGGAGCTGTTGGTGGACTCCTTTTTGACAACATGAGAAAGGAAAGAAATTAGGGCCCCCAAAAGAGTACTAGTTTTTGCCTTAATTAGGGAACAGGGACAGTGGCACCGTAATTACTGGAAATGAGCATCCACATCATCCATGTTATTTTGCCAGTGAATTTTTGACTTTCTCTTCCAAGGAAAAATGTGTATTCTGAAATGAAAAATCTCTTTTGATGTCACTAAGCCTACCGTACATCTACGCTTTGTCTATGGGGAGGAAAGGGATGTGGGGTGAGGGAGATAGAATATACGTTTTAAATCATGAGATGGAAATCCAGACAGAAAGGTTGGAAGGGAGAGGAGGGTCTTTGGAAGATTAGAAGAGATCATGAAGAGAATGAGAACTTGGGACGTCACGGCCACTTTGCAGATACCTCTCCACACTCTCCAGCTCCAAAAGCAAGACACACTCCTGAGATCTCATGGATGGATGAGAGCATAGGAGGAGGACGCAAGAGGAAGGAGTTTTCTGGAAGCTCTGCAAAGAAGGGGGAGGGAAAAGGGACTGGAAACTGTTAGCAGTATTCTGCTGGAGTTGTGTCACTTAGTTCCGTCTTGTCTCCCCAGCCCACCAGTCTGGAACAGAAGTCAGCCTCCAGCGCCCCGGCAGACACTGGTGAGCGCTCCCGCTAACCACAGCATGGCGCGAGGCCTGAACGCCGGCCCCAGGAGCCAGAAATGCCGCAGGGCCTGCCAGGGCCCACGCTGGCTCCTCGCTGCCTCTGAATGAACTGCTCGAAGACCAAGGATGAGCTGAGAGATGAGAAGCCCGGAGAACTGGGCTGCAGGGGGCGTTGGGAAGCCCCGGACACATCTCTGGCCGTGTGGGGCTGGTTCCTGGCAGGGGGAGCAGTCCATGACTCAGATCCGCAGGCGGCTGGTGGGTGGTGGGCCTCTGATTTTCTCCTGGGGGTGGAGGAAAGCTGAAGCAGTCTGTTAACTCTTCAGCCTTGCACCATTTTCTCAAAACTGCCCCCCACCACGGGCAGCTGGGATGGTGGCTGGGTCTCCACTAACTACACAGTATGAGTTAGGAAAGGTTAGTCACTGTTCATTGTGTGGTTCCCTTACTGCACGTCCATTAATTAATTTTTAAAATATTTATTTACTTGACTGCATCAGGGCTTAGTTGTGGCACATGGGGTCTTCGGGGCACCACGCGGGACCTTTAACTGTGGTGCAAGGATTCTCTAGTTGTGGTGGGCGGGCGGGGTTGTAGCTGCTCCACAGCATGTGGGGGTCTTCCTGGACCAGGGATTGAACCCATGTCCCTGCAGTGGCAGGTGATTTCTTAACCACTGCTGCTGCTGCTGCTGCTAAGTCACTTCAGTTGTGTCCAACTCTATGCGACCCCATAGACGGCAGCCCATCAGGCTCCTCCATCCCTGGGATTCTCCAGGCAAGAACACTGGAGTGGGTTGCCATTGCCTTCTCCATTAACCACTGCACCACCAGGGAGATCCCTCTTTAATTTACATCAACACAGTCAGCTGAGTGTCTGCCCATTGCCAGGGACATTGCCGCACATTGAGAGGAGACAAAAAACACTGGGTTCTTGACCTTGAGATGCTCACTGCTTAGTGTGGGAAACAAAAAGTTTGATATAAAGTATTAACCAGAGGGACAGAGCCTTGCCTGAGAAGACCTGGACGCCAAGGAGGGGCCTTTAACTCAGCCAGGCTGGTGGGAAGACAGTGACTCATGAAATTGGCAAGTGATGAGAAGAGGGTGGTAGGTCTAAAAAAAAAATGGGGTTACTTGGCTCTTCCTTTCACCAACGTTTTAGCCATCTTCTGCACATGCCCTTGCTTTGACTCAATCAAAATCTTGGAGTTGGCACCACCAGTGTGATTAATCCCTGTCCTAAATTCTCTGGGAATGACCCACTCCTATCAGACTGCTTATTACTACCCAAGGCAGAAACCCACAGGGCCATCCTAACCCCTCTTTCTCTCTCACCCCACACCAACTGGTGGGTCTGTTAGTCACCAAGTCCTGACTCTCCTTGCAAATACCTTTGGAACTGGACCCTCACTCTGCCCTGTCTCTGCCATCTCCAACTTTTCCCTAGTTCTCATCTGCCCTTGTTTACACTGCCCTCCTTAACTGACCCCTCGCCCCACTCTCACTTCTGTTAACCGCTGCTGTGAAGGTGATCTAGAAAGAAATTTTACCAAGAAATCTTACCATGTTACTCTAGTGCTCAAAATCTACCAGTGGTTTCCTTCTGCAAATAGACTAAAAATCCAACTCTTTATCCTCATCTAAAAGGTCCATTTAAAATAGTTGAACATGTGTGCTCAGACTGTTTGTAACCCTGTGGACTATAGCCCACCAGGCTCCTCTGTCCATGGGATTTTCCAGGCAAGACTACTAGAGTGGGTTGCCATTTCCTTCTTCACGGGATCTTCCTGACCCAGGGATTGAACCCGAGTCTCCTGCATTGACAGGTGGATTCTTTACCACTGAGCCACCAGGGAAGCCCATCTGATGAAACACAGCAATGGAAAAGAATATGGATGTTTACCATGTCATAGTTATACTGAATGAAAGAAACCAAACAAAACCAAGAGTACATACTGTATATATTGGTTTGCTAAGGTGGGCACCACAGGCTGAGCTACTTAAACCATAGAAATTTATTTTCCCGCAGATCTGGAGTTTAGAAAGCTGATCTCTAGGTGTCGGCATGGTTGTTTTCTTCTGAGCCCCTCTCCTTGGCTTGCAGGTGGCCATCTTCTCCCTGTGTCCTCCCTCTATGTCTGTGTCCAAATCCCCTCTTTTTAGAAAGACACCAATCATGTAGGATTGGGGCCCACCCTAATGACCTCATTTTAATTTAATGATCTCTTTAAGAATTTGAATACGGTCTCATTCTGAGGTACTAGGGGTGAGAACGCTTGGAGAAACAAGATTCATCCCATAACCCTGCAAGAATCAGTTTATGTAAAAGTATAGAAAATTCGAGCCAATCTATAGTAAGAGGTGGAGGGATGGATTCTTCAGTTCGGTTCAGTCACTCAGTCATGTCCGACTCTTTGCAACCTCATGAACTGCAGCACGCCAGGCCTCCCTGTCCATCACCAACTCCCAGAGTCCACCCAAACCCATGTCTGTTGACTCAGTGATGCCATCCAACCGTCTCATCCTCTGTCGTCCCCTTTCCTCCTGCCCTCAATCTTTCCCAGTATCAGGGTCTTTTCCAATGAGTCAGTTTTTCGCATCAGGTGGCCAAAGTACTGGAGTTTCAGCTTCAGCCTCAGTCCTTCCAATGAACACCCAGGACTGATCTCCTTCAGGATGGACTGGTTGGATCTCCTTGCAGTCCAAGGGACTCTCAAGAGTCTTCTCCAACACCACAGTTCAAAAGCATCAATTCTTTGGTGCTCAGCTTTCTTTATAGTCCAACTCTCACATCCATACGTGACCACTGGAAAAACCATAGCCTTGACTAGATGGACCTTTGTTGGCAAAGTAATGTCTCTGCTTTTTAATATGCTCTCTAGGTTGGTCATAACTTTCCTTCCAAGGAGCAAGCATCTTTTCATTTCATGGCTGCAATCACCATCTGCAGTGATTTTGGAACCCAGAAAAATAAAGTCAGCCACTGTTTCCACTGTTTCCCCATCTATCTTCGATGAAGTGATGGGACCGGATGCCATGATCTTAGTTTTCTGAATGTTGAGCTGTAAGCCTACTTTTTCACTCTCCTCTTTCACTTTCATCAAGAGGCTCTTTAGTTCTTCTTCACTTTCTACCATAAGGGTGGTGTCATCTGCATATCTGACGTTATTGAGATGGATTCTTAGAAAGTACAAAAAAATTTGGGGGAGGTGATGGGTGTTTTCATTATCTGGTATTGGAGGTGATGTCATGGGTGTATCCTTATGTCAAAACGTTGTACACTTTATTTCTTTTAAATACTGTTCGTGCTGTGTGGCTTGCAGGATTTTAGATTCCTAACCAGGGAGTGAACCTGGGCTGCAGCAGTGAACAGAAGTCCTACCCACTGGACCACCAGGGGATTCTGATTATATTCTGATTATATTTTCCTGACTATATTCCACATTAGGTTCTTA
Organism: Dama dama; assembly: GCF_033118175.1. Classification (NCBI taxonomy): domain Eukaryota; kingdom Metazoa; phylum Chordata; class Mammalia; order Artiodactyla; family Cervidae; genus Dama; species Dama dama. The sequence goes on from NC_083707.1 coordinate 55,123,275, forward strand.
GAAGATAGCGAGCATAATCCCTTCTGTTCCACGCTAAATCCTTCTTGCTTATCTATCTTGTGTGTAGTAGTTTGTGTCTGTTAATCCCATTGTAATTTGTCCCTTTCTTCCTTGCTAACCATAAGTTTGTTTTTCAATGGCTGTAATTCTGTTTTGAAGATAGATTTGTTCATATTATATTTTTGATTCCATGTATAAGTGTTTAGTATTTGTCTTTGTTTTACTTTGATAAGTATAATATTCTCTGGTCCATTCATTTTGCTGCAACTGGCTGAGTAATATTCCACACACACACCACATTAAAAAAATTATTTATTTATTTTTGGCTGCGCTGGGTCTTCATTGCTATACAGGCTTTCCTCTAGGAGCGGCCGGGGGAGCTGCTCTCTAGTTGTGGTGCAGGGGCTTCTCATTGCGGAGGCTTCTCCTGTTGCCTAGCATGGCCTGTAGGGTGCGTGGGCTTCAGTGGTTTCAGCCTGTGGGCTCAATAGTTGTGGTCCCTGGGCTCCAGCGCACAGGCTCAATAGCTGTGGCACAGGGGCTTAGTTGCTCTGTGGCGTGTGGGATCTTCCCAGATCAGGGATCGATCAGGGGCCAATGCACGTTCCCTGCATTGGCAAGTGGATTTTTGTTTTAACTACTGAGCCACAAGGGAAGCCCTCTATTACATTTTAAACCAATTGGCAAGACATATTTATGACAAAGAAATGATTGGCAATGATGGAATATTTTTACAGGGATCATGAAAAACTCCCAAGTCTGTAAGGACTGGAAATCGGCTGAAGTGCTCCTGAAAAGCTGAAAGCAAACTCAGCGTGTGCCCAGTATAGTTTAAGGCGTGCTTTGAACAATGAAATTGGCAAGGCAGGCTCACTGATCTCTCTCTGGACCCCTTTGGGGACTCCTTAAAATAAGATGTGCTGTTATTTTCCCCTCAGGACATTTCAGTGGATCCTCAAAGCTGGGAGATCTTTGGGAAAATCTCTCCAAATCAGGTGGGTGGTGAATCGAATCAGCTTGCTGTCCATTGTCCAGGGCACATTAGGGCATCCATCACCCTGGTCCTCCTCATCATGGAACTGAGGATGAGACATGCTGGGAAGTGGAGTTTAGGCTTAACCACCTTTGTTATAATAAATGCAGGGATTTGGGGTTGTAGAAATACCTGATGGTTCACAAAATGTCATTTTTACTGTTTCCCCAGGAGGCTTCTCATTACCTCTAATTACCATTTCACTACAGTAACATTCAAAACCTGTATAGAATTTTATAAGCCTGGAACATAGTTTAACCAGAGTGTTTGAGCAGTTTTGCTTTCCCTTGGCTTTCAGGGCTAAAGCCCTGTGGATATACCATGGGAGCAATGGTACAGAACAGGTTTGAGGCTCTCTGCTAAGACTTCTCTTTCCTCACCTCCTTCAGTGATGAGGGCGCATGCTCCATGTGACAGCTGTGGGCCTCCCAAGACACCCAGCCATTGAAAGAAGGGCAATTACCTCTCTTCTCTTTCCATTGCCAATTTCAGTCTCTGGAGGATATGGAATTATTACAGCCCCTTCCTGACTGTTGCTCAATAGGAGAGTAGCTGCCTGGGGCAGAAGGACAAGGAAGGAGCATATAAAAGTCTCTTTTTCCTGTCCTTAGAAAGTCACATAGCAATCTACTGCACATAAAGTAGGGTGAGTCTGATGTGAAGTTTTCCCCACTTTGATCTACTTTGCGGAAACAGTAAAGATTCATTGCATCCTCTGAGCTCTTTACATTAGACCATGGGTTGGCCAACCTTTTCTTTAAAGGATCAAAGAGTAAATGGTTTATACTTTTGCAGGCCAACTGGTCTCTCTCAAAAGTACTTATTTCCACGGTTGGGTTTTCACTGTAATGACAGTAAAAACATGAAAACAGCCATAGACAATACATAAATGAGTGAGCATGGTTGTTTTCCAAAAAAACTTTATTTCCAAAAACAGGGGGTGGCTGGATTCAACTCACAGCTCATAGTTTGCAGGTACCAGCCTTTAGTAGATGATAGTAAATAAGATTCATAGATTTCTTCTCTTTGTAGCATTGTCCTCTTCTTTGCCATCGATGTTTCTAGAGTTAGTTCTTGATGAATTCTATTGTGGGACACATTGTATTAGTATAATAATTAAAACTTGGAAAGGACGCTGCATTTGGGTAGGATGTTATTTCTGCAAAATAAAACTCAGTTCCATCAGAGCTTAACCTTACTTGATGCTTATGTGAAAAAGCCCAGGGAAAGTTAATGCAAAATTTCCTCCTTGGATAATTTAGAATGTAATTATTCAGGATTTTTCACGTGTGTCATATTTTACCTTGTCAGTTTTCCCAATGCTCAGCCAACTAATGATAATATCCTTTTTTCAATTTTTTACACAGATGATGACAATCATAATAGTAGCTAACGCTAATACTCTCACTTCCTTGTTCCTGGTTATGTCTCAGGAATAATCTTTAGAACCATTTCTTTAGGATCATCAGGTGTGACCCAAATCTTTTCCTGAAAATTCAAATGAAGGTTTATAAAAATCTAAATGGCATGGTCTATCTGATAACATAGATTAATGGGAACCAAAGAAAGAAAAGAAACATCCTTTGTAAAACACTTGTTAGGTAAGGGTTTCCCTGGTGGCTCAGATGGTAAAGAACTCACCTATAATGCCGGAGACCTGGGTTCAGTCCCTGGGTTGGGAAGATCCCCTGGAGGAGGAAATGGCAGCCCACTCCACTGTTCTTGCCTGGAGAATCCCCGTGGACAGAGGAGCCTGGCAGGCTCGTCCATGGGGTCGCAAAGAGTTGGACACGACTGAGCGACTAAGCACAAAGTAGTCTCCATTTGGCAATTCTGACAACTAGCCGAAGCCTTTGACTGTGTGGATCACAAACTGGAAAATTCTTCAAGAGATGGGAATGCCAGACCACCTGACCTGCCTCCTGAGAAATCTGTATGCAGATCAAGAAGTAACAATTATAACTGGACATGGAACAACAGACTGCTTCCAAATTGGGAAAAGAGTACATTAAAGCTGGATATTGTCACCCTGCTTATTTAACTTATATGCAGAGTACATCTTGAGAATTGCTGGAGTGGATGAAGCACAAGCTGGAATCAAGATTTCTGGGAGAAATAGCAATAACCTCAGATATGCAGATGACACCACCCTTATGGCAGAAAGCGAAGAAGAACTAAAGAGCCTCTTGATGAAAGTGGAAGAGGAGAGTGAAAAAGTTAGTTTAAAACTCAACATTCAGAAAACTAAGATCATGGCATCTGGTCCCATCACTTCATGGCAAATAGATGGGGAACAGTGGAAACAGTGACAGACTATTTTTTTGGGCTCCAAAATCACTGTAGATGGTGACTGCAGCCATGAAATGAAAAGACGCTTGCTCTTTGGAAGAAAAATTATGACCAACCTAGACAGCATATTAAAAAGCAGAGACATTACTTTGCCAACAAAGGTCCATCTAGTCAAAGTTATGGTTTTTCCAGTAGTCATGTATGGATGTGAGAGCTGGACTATAAAGAAAGCTGAGCACTGAAGAACTGATGCTTTTGAACTATGGTGTTGGAGAAGACTCTTGAGAGTCCCTTGGACAGCAAAGAGATCCAAGAAGTCCATCCCAAAGGAAATCAGTCCTGAATATTCATTGGAAGGACTGATGTTGAAGCTGAAACTCCAATACTTTGGCCACCTGATGCGAAGAACTGACTCACTGGAAAAGACCCTGATGCTGGGAAAGATGGATGGCGGGAGAAGAAGGGGACAACAGAGGATGAGATGGTTGGATGGCATCATCGACTCAATGGACATGAGCTTGAGTAAGCTCTGGGAGTTGGTGATGGACAGGGAGGTCTGGCATGCTGCAGTCCGTGGGGTCGAAAGGAGTTGGACACGACTGAGCGACTGAACTGAACTCGACAATGAGCTAGGTTCTTAGAGCCGCAGTGCAGACTCTTTCCTAAGCTCATGTACCCATGCGACAGTGGATGCCCCACTTGGGTGTCTGATACATGTCACCCCAATAGTAACTGAGCTTCCCTGGTGTCTCAGATGGTAAAGAATCGGCCTGCAATGCAAAAGACCTGGATTAAACCCCTGAGTTGAGAAACCCTTGGAGAAGGGCATGGCAACCCAGTCCAGTATTCTTGCCTGGAGAACCCCATGAACAGAAGAGCCTGGTGGACTACAGTCTGTGGGGTCTCAAAGAGTCAGACACAACTGAAGTGACTTAGCATGGATGCATGCACCCTAGGTTACTGCCATCATTTGATACTACTGATGATTCTTAATCCTGAAATGCCTCTGCAAGTTGGTGAATTTAAGCACATCTATGGATTTATGGAGAAGGGTTCAATTTCTATAACATTATTTCAGTCCTTGCTTCATTATTTTGCTAGTGGAAGCAATTATAATTTTGTTTTCTTGGAATGTTACATGAAAATACAGTTTTCACAGTGAGGGAATCAGAGGTAGATCCTGTTTTCATGAGCTTGCCGTATTTAAGAGGAGGTAAGGCTAATGATTCTGGGAGGGATTGGGGGCAGGAGGAGAAGGGGACGACAGAGGATGAGATGGCTGGATGGCATCACTGACTTGACGGACATAAGTTTGAGTAAATGCCGGGAGTTGGTGATAGACAGGGAGGCCTGTTGTGCTGCGATTCACAGGGTTAAAAAAATTGGACACGACTGAGTGACTGAACTGAACTGAAGGTTAAAGAAGAAAACAAAAATGTTTAAGACAGTGTATCGGTATTATTAACATGTTTCTTCAGATGTAACATGCATTGGGAATTCAGGAGAGGAGAGGTCAAACATTGGAGCCAGAAATTAAGAGGATGAAGTTGGGAGATGGGGAGTATTCTTATGGACTGAATCTTGGGAAGACACTGGATATTCCATGTCATGTGTATGGATAGCCACTTACTGAGCCTTCCACGTTTTGTCTGAGTGGCTTGTCGTTGTGTGAATGAAGGATAATTAGGCTCTGGTTTGGGGGATATTTTAGTTCTTTTGCCATATAAATTCACTTTTAAAATTCTATGCTCACGTTGAGGGCATTTCATGGTGACTTCTAAACTTTTTCCTCTTCTTCACTAATAATATATATGGCTGGCCCTTTATTTATTTATTTTTGTCATTTTTCAGCCTGCATAGCGCCAGTGTAGGTAGGTCAAATGAGGAAGGATGATGACATAGGGAGGCTTCTTCCAACAGAAATGGGCGTCAGAGTCTTCAGGCATCAGATCTCCCAGTGCATAGCCATAATGATGACCCCCAGGACAGAACTCGTAGGAAAAGGAGAAGGAGGGCAGCAGGCGTTGGAGGTTCTGTTGTTTCACAATCAAGAGGATGATGCTCTGCCAGCTGGGTGGGGTGCCAAAAGAGGACCAAAAAACCAGAGGTAATGCCATCAAGGAGAGAAACGGAAATGGCTCACCTCTTGGGACATTTCATCTCCACCGGGAGGGAGTTCTCGGGACCTCCCTGGCCATCCCGGGGTTAAGACTCTGCCTTCCAATGCAGGGGTTTGATCCCCCGTCAGGGAGTGAAGATCCCACAGGCTTTGTAGTCCCCAAACCAAAACTGAAAGAATACTGTAATATATTCAATAAAGACTTTAAAAATGATTCATGTCCAAAAAATTAAGAAAAGTAGTTCTCCCTGACAGCTTGTGTAATCCCCCGATGCTTTCAGGAAGCTGAGGCACTTGAGAACAGGATTCCCAGGGACCTTTGTCCCCAACACTCTCCTTGCTACTCCCCATGTATATTTTAAAGTACCAGGAAACCCAAGAGAGCTGTAACTTAGAGTTGTGTGAGTTCGTGCAGATTAGCCATTTGGACAGGTCAGACTGTGGTATTTGAAGCTGCTCCGTGGACGGATGTCACGGGGCCCTGGGTAGGAGCTGGCACCCAGAGTCTTGGAATGCCAAAGCTTACTTAGGTTGTGCCGGACCCTCACCTTCTCTCGCTGTTAATCAGTCTCTGGCATTATTCTACTAATGACTTTCTTTAGAAAATGGGAAACGAACTGGACTCAGAGGCATGAATGACAGCCCACGACTGCCATTGCTTTTCAGAGCCCACATGACATTGTATGATTCTATATGTTTGGGGTGCAGAGAATTATCATCACAGTTGAGCCCAGCACACAGTTGACGCATTCAGCTCTTTAACCTCTTTTCCAAAACCCTGAGTTCATGTGGGTTCATTATCAAAGTGTTCATTATGTCTAATTATGCCCCCCCCCCATTTTTCTAAACGCCACAGTTACAATGATAAAATGAAGTAATAGATGTGAAACAGATTCATGCCATCCCTCCTTTAGAGTGCCTCCTCTCACTACCTCAGCAAATATTCATTGTGGGACATTTGGAAACCCCTCAAAAATTATATGGAAGGAAATAAAAATTAACTGCTGTGCCTACCTAGTGAAAAGCACTGGTGACAGTTTGATGTGTATACAATACAGTTTTGTATCCTTTGGATAGTTTGCAGTTTATCTAGATGATAAATTGGTTTCTATTGTTCTAAGTTGTGTATATCTTATTTCTCCTATTAGAGTGGAGCTCTTTGAAAGAAAGATCAATTTCCTGCAACAACTAGCATTGTATTTTAAGTTAATTTGCATGAGTGGTTGCGATTGCTAATTACTACTGAGTATCCATTCTCCCCTTCCTTCTCAATAAAGAATGCTATTAGACAGCAATAATCCCAGTTTAAAAGACTTTTTAAAAACCAAAGACACTCTATTTCCCAGACATCCTTGTAGACGATGAAGCCATGGAAAAAGTTGGAGTTATTGGGTAGAACTTCTTGGAAAGTTCCTTAACTCAGGTGGCAGGCAGGTATTTTTCATTTCCTCGTTTTGTTTCATCTTGCCTGAATTTGAATGTATTGGCTGGAGCTATAGCAGCTGTTTTGGGATCATCAGAGAAAGGTCAAGAAAATCAGAGGGCCTTTGACCCTGACACTTTGAACCATTAACTGAACTAACATTAAAATTGTTGACACAGACCTTTAGTTACATAACAAAAATACACTCTTGTGTGTTTAATCCACTGTATTGCAGTCTAGCCAGCTGCTGAACTCAATTCCAAACTCATACCATCATACCACTTTATTTCAAAAAAGGTTTTGACCGCCAATGCCTCTTTATACATCATTGTATTTTCAAAAGCAGTAGGCATTGTGTATCTTCCCAGTGGTAAGTGTTCTGTAAATGTGTCTTGAATGAACTCTAGAGAGTTTAAATTCAACCTCACCAATAGCCTCATCTTCCTCCAGGGCCTGACTTTACCATTTTCTTGAACCCAAGCAGTTACTTTTTTTTTTTTGAATCAGAAAAATATAATGGTTCAAATCTATAACAGATATTCATTCTGGGAAATGTCCACCTAAGTTTTTATTTATTTTGGGATAGCCTTTCTTCTGTAGCATCTGATGTTTTATTTCTCTCAATTTGATGATCATTAAGTACTACACCATGAAAATAATACTGTACAATTTTCAATATGTTTAACATATCAAGAACTCAGTAACTATTTTGTTCTCCTTTTACCCACACTCTAGCATGGGATAAAAATAGTCTAAATGACTTAGGTTCTAAAAATAATATTGAGATGGGAAAGAAATGTCTTGCTTCCCATTGCTAACTAGTCTCTATCCTCAAGATGTATTAAAGGTTTTATTTAGTGTGGCAGCTCTGCTTAGTGGGTGGAACACAGTTGACTGGAGAACTGTGTTAAGTAGGATTCTGCAGCCTCATTAAGGCTCAGCTGTCAAAAGGGCAGTAATTGGATTAGCTATCCTGTTGTAGACAAGAGGATAAATAGAGTTGTCTGTGGCAACTCATGTACCTGGTATTTGCCATCCCACATGTGTGTATGTGTGCTAAGTCGCTTCAGTCATGTCTGACTCTTTTGAGACTCTATGGGCTGTAGCCCGCCAGGCTCCTCTGTCCACGGGACAGGGATTCTCCAGGCAAGAATACTGGAGTGGGTTGCCATGCCCTCCTCCTTCCTGACCCAGGGATTGAACCTGCATCTCTTAAGTCTCCTGCATTGGCAGGCAGGTTTTTTTTTAACACTAGTGCCATCTAGGAGATCATCCCACATACCAAGATAGATTTACTTATACAAACATGCACATGTGCCTACACACTCACACACACACACAGCTGAAAGGCATCACGTTCTTTAGAAGGAGTTCCCTAATCCCAGTCTTTCTCTGCCAATCTTTTCCCGCCCTTTTAGATTTATTCAGTCTAATTTTTGTATTCATGTAATGTATATACACATACTGTATGTGTGTGTGTGTATGTGTGACACATGTATATATATATATTTTTTTTTTTTTTCTGTGTCCCAGTTTAGATCGGATTCCTTAGGCTAAATCATGCATCTATTCTGAGTTTGTCGTTTATAGAATTACTAGAATCACAACATGGTCACACTGTATGCTAGGGTAAAGTTTCCTGATGACAGTACGCTTCTGAATTCACTGGATAACGATCAGTGTGGTATTGTTTATATTTCATCCTTTCTAGGAGGAGGAGATGGTGGATGGCATCTTAAAGCCCCTTTCAAATATTCAAGTGTACAAAGGCTCAGGCCAGGGGTTGGCAAACTTTTCCGGTAAAGAGCCAGCTAATAAATATTTCAGTCTTAACAGGCTGCATAGTCTGTCACACAGCTAGACAGTTCTACAATGGATAGTTCAGAAGCAGCAGTAGCAGCAGCAGACAATATGGAAATGAGTGGGCATGGCCACGTGCAATACCAGTGGGGAGGATGGGAAGGTTTGGCCCCTAAGTCTAATTTGCTGACCTCTGCAGAGGGAGTTCGAAGACTGGGAAGGTTCCCTACAGGGCACTTGTGTGAACTTCAGTTTATGTCTGCATGTCCTTTAATTATCTGTGATGGTGATGATGATAATAGTGCCTATCTTTTAGAGGTGCTGGGAGGATTAGATGAGCTGATAGTAGGTGTGCCTAAATGGTACCATATCTGGCCAAGAAATGGACCTCTCAGTTGATCATCTGGATGTTTTATCCCCACCCGTGCTCTCGCCTCACCCACCTGCAGGCTCAGGTGAGTGGAGCGTGTGAGGCGGTAGAGCTGGTAGAGGTGGACAGCAGTGTCCCCCTTAAGGAGCACGCTGATGCTGAGCCCCAGGCCACTCTGCTCATGGGAGACAGGGCTCTTCTTATCGCCAAGTCTTCTGAGTTTTCAGGAGGGGACAGAAATCTGTGTTTTAAGTACAAGATTCCACTTTCAAAACTTTTGCAAACTATTTAAAATTTTAAAACATGGTAGGAGCTTAGAAATGATCATCCAAGTATAAGGGTCAAGAGATGCCATTATATGACCTTTGGTGCACGATTCCCAGGGTCAGGATACCAAGTAAACGGTATAGTTCAGGGACTTGGAAACAAGGTGATGTCAATATCCAGCCGGGCCTCACATATCCCGTGCTTAAGTGCTAAAGCTCTCAGTACCGATTAACCATCATAACAACTGGATTCATGTACTCGGTAGATACTAAAGACTGTGTCCTCTGTTCCAGGCACTGGTCTGCACAAAGGGCATCTAACAGGAAACGGGGCAGAAAAAAAGTCCCTGCCTTCATGGAGCTTTTATTCCCTGAGATCAGTAGGTTCATAAAAATACATGTAGAGGATGAGCCTTCCCCGGTGGTCCAGTGGTTACGATTTCACCTTCCAGTGCAGGGGATTCAAGTTCAGTCCCAGGTTGGGCAGCTAAGATCTCACATGCCTCATGGCCAAAACCCCAAAGCATAAAACAGAAACAATATTGTAACAAAGTCAATAAAGACTTTAAAAATTGTCCGCATCAGAGAATCTTAAAAAATAAAAAAGAATATATGTGGAGGAACTAGTAATGAAGAGTGACCTTTAGAGGAAATGACGCTGAGAGCAGAATCGTTTCTTCCTGGAGTTGGAAAGGGTGGCAGAATTATCAGCAAACATGAAGGATTATAATAGGAAGACTACAAGTTAATGACATAGAGGCATCCTGACTGGCTGTGCTCCGGGTTCCCTGAGGATAAGTAGGAGGAAACCTGATCCATTTCCAGGCAGGGGTTTAAATAAGATACCAGGAAGAACTTCCCAAGAGCATGGTTGTTAAAAAGAAGCAGGTGGCTAAAGTTGATTGAGAACTCTCTTCCCTGGAGAGCTTTAGGAGTGGCCAAGTCGACATTCATCCAAACATAGAGTCTTCGTGGAGGCCAGGAATTGGACTGGAGCCAGGAGGCCTGAGAACCTCAGTGAAAGATTTTACACTTCTAAATTTCTGACTTAGGTCTACAGAGTCATCGTCTTTAAAGTGAAAAGCAGTTTGTGCCTAGAAAGATTTCTTCTCTCATAGATGAAGCTCCATGGATGAGCTCATGTAAGGAATGCGTTTTTTTTTTTTTAATTTTAGCAGTTTCTATAAATGGGTTTTCTAAACCTCAAGCTGAAGTTGTTACCACGACGGGGAACATGGAGATAATTTTTCATTCTTTCATGCTATGCTGAATGTCAGCAGTGGAAGCTCCTAAAAATAATCATACCTTGTATTTATATAGCACCTTTCCTGGAGGTTCTCAAACTGCTTTGCAGACATCATGTAATTAATTCCTATAAAGCATCCTGAAGACAGTGGTGTAATATCAAGTTAATATTTGTCTTCTATATAGAGGTAATGCATTTTTAACTTACACATTATATTTATGTTGTGTTCGGTGAACTCTATATCAGGCATAGGGTTTGCTGCCTGAAACCACTTTCTGGTTTCTATGTTGCATGGGTTGACAAGCAGGAAAGATGAAGAAAATAAGTGCAGATGAATAAAATAAGTTCAGGAAGGTAAGAGCACATGAGAAAAGAGAAATTCACACCAGGCTGCCGGAAGTTGGTGAAAGTGTCAATTATTTCTAGGGTTCATAGGAAACCATCACAGGAATATGAGAAGAGAGAATGGAAAGGGGATTCTAACAGCCCCCAAAACAGTCTTTTTAACTTACTCAGACCAGAAAGTGACAGAGAGAAGGCCTGGAACACGGTTGGTGACGCCCTCTGTTGACTATTGTTTCTGGGCCAAGTCTCCCCTTTCTCAGCCCTCTTCTCCCCACGGGGCCACACAGCTTCCGTCTGACACGCCTTTATCTTCATCTTTCTCAGTTCATCTTTTCTGCACTTTCAGAAAAGGTTCTAACAGGAACCCACTTGCCATCAGTCATAAGTACTTTAGTGTGAACTTAGGTCAGGACGACCTCTGTCAATCATTTCGACCCTTTACGTGTGCCGGAGTGCTGAGTCACGTCAATCTTTGTGAGCCCATGGACTGTTGCCTGCCTGGCTCCTAAGTCCATGGGATTCTCCAGGCAAAAATACTGCACTGGGTTGCCATGCCCTTCTATTGGAGGTCTTCCCGGCCAAGGATCAAAGCCTTGTCTCTTAAGTCTCTTGCATTGGCGGGTGGGTTCTTTACTGCTAGTGCCACCTGAGAACCCATTTGCTGTTAGCCATGGACACTGTAGTATGAACTTAAGCCCGGAGAACCTCTCCCAATCATTTTGACCCTTTACACCTCACCTCTAATTTTGCCATGCAAGGGTTAAGTGAGTGAATTTGCACCCCACCTCTTAGAATAGCACCAGACTTGTAGTAAATGTTTATGCAAGTTGTCATTAGTAGTGTTGGCAAAAACATCAGGCCTGGCTGAGCGGCGATGATAGTAGACTGGCTTCCTGCAAACGTGGGTGCATCCTTCAAATCAGACTGCAAAGGGGTAGCCTTGGATTCCCTCAATGCATCAAACCCACCCTGGCAGCAAATACAGCAAAAGAACTGTCTTCCCAGCCCTAGCAGATGGCTGGAAAATGGACAGAGGAGGGAGTGAGGGAGGGAGGGAGGGAGGTCAGATGTGAGGTGTGTTACTGGGTGGGGGGATGGGGTGCTGTGTATGCTGATAAATTGGACAGAGAGGAAAAAGGGCAGGGAAACTCTGCGGAAGACCCCCAGGTCCCAGCTTGGAGGGGTGGGCAGTCAACTGCTGTGGAGCATGGTGTATGGGTTTGGAAAGGGAAACTGTTTACGTAGGCTCCAGCTTGTGGCCGGCCCAGCAGGCTGCCCGCAGGCTTACAGCTGAACATCACACTCTCCGCTCGGGAGGAGCCAGCACGAGGGGATGGCCAGGGACGTTTCCGCCAGCCCAGAGGTCCTGGCACTGTATCCACTTTCACGTGTGAACAAGGCCTTGAGTTGTCCAGGCCCTAAACCTGGAATGTACTGTCTGTTTTCAGAAAGTTCTTCTTCAAGCACCTAAGCTGGTCTTGGCTCACCTGGAAAAGAAGACATTCTTGAGCCAAGGCCTAAGGCTGTGGAATTCTGCTCTTGGCACTAAAGCAGAAGCCTTAAATGAGGTATTCAGAACAACCTTAGCTGCATTAATTCTGCCTTGATGGAGTCACCTTTGATTCAAGGCCATCCAAGAATACAATGGACATGGTCCTCTCATGCATCTTAGCTGCAAAAAGGATATTTTCTTTCTGAAATTTAATCAGCTTTCTTAAACAAAAGGAAAGTCATCTCGACCCGTTTCATTTAAAAATGGAAATTTCAAAGAATTTGAAAACAGATTAGCCTATGACTTGTTGGATACCAATATTAGCATCTATTTATGCTAGCATTAGTATCTATTATCAATGTATGAAGCAAAGTTGAATGTTTAGTTTTCCTAGAAGGAAAACTCAGTAATGGAAAAGAGAGGACTGGCCTTATGTAGAATTGGTTGACAGTTAATAATTCTTCATCAGTTCTGCATCAGTTCTTTGAGGCTAAGCCTTCTTTATGGTCCAACTTGCACATCCGTACGTGACTACTGGAAAAACCATAACTTTGATTAAATGGACCTTTGCCAGCAAAGGGTGATGTCTCTGCTTTTTAATACGCTGTCTAGGTTTGTCATAGCTTTTCTTCCTTGGAGAATCTTTTAATTTTGTGGCTGCAGTTACTGTCTGCAGTGATTTTGGATCCTAAGAAAATTAAATCTGCCACTGTTTCCACTTTTTCTCCATCGATTTGCCATGAAGTGATGGGGCTGTCTACCATGATCTTAGTGTTTTGAAGGTTGAGTTTTAAGCCAGCTTTTTCACTCTCCTCTTTCACCCTCATCAAGAGGCTCTTTAGTTCCTCTTTGCTTTCTGCCATAAGGGTGGTATCATCTGCCTGTCTGAGGTTGTTGATATTTCTCCCGGCAATCTTGATTCCAGCTTGTGATGGCATTTAGTGTGATGGACTCTGCATCAAAGTTTAAAAAAGCAAGGTGACAATATACAGCCTTGACATACTTCTTTCCCAGTTTTCAACCAGTTGGTTCCACCATTTGGATGCCACCATTAGGATGAGAATTACCTGAAAGCTCTGGGTGCAAGTGACAGAGATACAATTTAAACCAGCTTGAGACAAAAAGGGAATTTATTGGCTCTACTGGGAAGTTTGAGGACTGGGTATCCCTGAGCTTTTCTCGGTTTGGGGGTGCAAACAATGCCTTTGAAGGCTCAGGCCCTCTTGCTCCCTCTCTGAAATCTGATTTCTTCCGTGTTGGATTTTGCTTAGATAGTGTTGCTCCACATTTTGTCAAGGACAGCTTCCAGCTACTTCAGGCCTCCATCACTCTTAATGCTTAGTTATTAGGCTCAGGCTGGTTTAGTAGCTGAGAGATGGGGAGGAATGATCAGATAGGGATGCAGTTTGGATGTCCAAGGGCAGGGGGAGGGGAGGAGGAGGTTTCACTCAGGAAGGCCAATCAGAGCCCTTTCCAGTGACTGATACCAAACTTGGATTCCCTGATCCATCCTTAACACCATTAGCTTATCAGAACGCTCCCGTACTGTTGGAGGGAATGTGAATTGGTGTGGCCGCTCTGGAAAACAGTATGAATGTTCCTTTTAAAAATGAAAAATAAAGTTGCTGTATGATCCAGCAATCTTGCTCCTGGGCATATATCTGGAGAAAACTCTAATTCAAAAAGATACATGCACCCTAATGTTCACGGCAGCACTGTTTGCAACAGCCAAGACCTGGAAGCAACTCAAGTGCCCACCAACAGACGATTGGTTTAAGAAGATGTGTATATACACACACACACACACAGACAATGGAATATTACTCAGCCTGAAAGAGAATTAAACTAAAGAATACCATACTAGGCGAAGTCAGACAGAAAATGACAAATATTATATAATATCACTTATACGTGGAATCTAAAAAAATAACATAAATCTATTTACAAAAGAGTAGCTGACTTACAGACTTAGAAAGTAAACTTATGGTTAGCAAAGGGTAAAGAGAGGGGAGGGATAAAATAGTAGAGGATTAAAAGATGCACATTACTATACATAAAGTGGATGAGTGACATGGCTTTCCTGTATAGCACAGGGACTTATATTCAATGCCTTATAATAATCTATAATGGAAAATAATCTGAGAAAGCATATGTAACTGAATCATTTTGCTGTACACCGAAACAACACAGTATTGCAAATCAACTACACTTTGATTAAAAAACAGCATTCCAATACCTTGTCTCATTCCTATCTACTTTAAGAAAGTGTTTACTTATTTATTTTATTTTTGGCTTCGCTCGGTCTTCATTGCTGCATGCGGGCCTCCTCTGCTGGCGGTGAGGGCTTCTCATTGCAGTGGCTTGCTGTAGGGCACGGCCTCCGTGGTGGTGGGCTTCAGCAGTTGTGCACATGGACCCAGTCGTTCTGGCACTCGGGTTTCCTTGCTCTGTGGCATGTGGGATCTTCCCAGACCAGGGATCAAACCGATGTCCTCTGGATTGCAAGGCAGATTCTTAACCCCTGGACCACCCAGGGAGGCCCCTATCTACTTTTTGATATGAACCGGGAATATGATAGTAGATGGCTGTCTTCGAACATGATCTCAGTATTTTGATGTTTTAACCTTGGAGATGGAGAAGGCAATGGCACCCCACTCCAGTACTCTTGTCTGGAAAATCCCATGGACGGAGGAGCCTGGTAGGCTGCAGTCCATGGGGTCGCTAAGAGTCGGACACGACTGAGCGACTTCATTTTCACTTTCATGCATTGGAGAAGGAAATGGCAACCCACTCCAGTGTTCTTGCCTGGAGAATCCCAGGGATGGGGGAGCCTGGTGGGCTGCCGTCTATGGGGTCGCACAGGGTCGGACACGACTGAAGTGACTTAGCAGCAGCAGCAGCAGCAACCCTGGAGACAGTAACAGAAGGTACCATCTCCGTTATCTAGTAAGTGTTTGCTTTTGTTTTCGTTGTTTTGCTGAGTGCCCAGACATAGAACATAAAGACTATATTTTCAAGTCTTCTTGACAGCTAGGTGTGACCATGTAGGTTTTGGTCTCTGGGGCTCGAATGGAACTTGGGTGGACACGCTCCGAGTCCTACTCTCCCCTCCTCCTATTCTGTAGGCTGGAATGTAGACACCGTGAAGCCTCATTCTGAGTGATTCAGTTGAGGGCAAAGTCTTAATGATGACCACACAGCAGGAAAGAAGGGACCTGGGGACCCGACTCTGTGTAGCCCTGTGACAGCTGTTGGTTCTGGCAGTCTCCCAGAGCAGAACCACCTCATCACAAGGATGGGAGAGAGAAATAAATGGGAAAGAAAGATCATCTTTTATCTTGCTCAAGCCACTGTTATTTTGGATTCCTGTCACATGTGCTAAGCCTGTATTCTAACTACAACAGTGAACCAAGAGCTTTTATAGAAACATTTGGATTAAGCAATCCAGAAGGTGCAGCAGTGAGAATTGGGTTAAAGTCTAAGAGAGCTTAGATTATCTTAAATAATTACTGTCTTGATGTTTGGGGGAGGGGGGTTGTAGCTTAAAAAAAATAGACAGTGATAAAAAATAATTGAACAACCAGAGAGCATGGCATTTATCATGCATTATGGAAATAAGAGACTTAGGAAATTTTTGAACTAGAAGGAGTGGAAAAGTTCACTTGGTCTCATCACTTGGCCCAATCACTTTGTTTTAGAGCTGGGTTTCTCAATTTTGGCACTGTATTGATATTTTGGGCTGGATAATTTGTTGTTGCTGGGGCCTGTTCTGTGTATTGCAGTTGACTGGCAGCAACCTACCAGGCTCATCCACCGGATACCAGTAGTAAATGTCCATCTCCACCCCACCCCATGTGATCATGACTATTAAAAGCCAAAAGGCCCCTGTGGGCAAGGGGTTGTCAAATTTGCCCCTAAATGAAAGTACTGTCACAGAGATCGAGAAATTGTGACCCAGCCAACTAGAGTTAATTCCTTCTATATGCTGCTCTATTAGCACCTTTGAAACATGCAAGTCACTTATAATACTGATTTAAAACTTCAGAAAAACACTGAAAGAAAGGTACTTTAAAAATAAATAAAAATGAAATAATAGTAGTAACTGATTTTTATGAAAGTCAAGCTTCTTAGGCGTCCTCTTAATCTTCATGAAAACTCTAGGATTCCCCCATTTCAAAGTGGAGAAAACTGAACGTCATCGATTCCAAGTGAACTTATACAAAGTGATCCATCTAAGAAGCTGAAGATCTCGTGTCTGGACCTGGCTTCAAACCCACACTCTTAGTACTTTCACATAAAGGGAATAACAAGCAAAGCATTTTGCCATGTTGAATCATTTTATCAAGTCATCAAAAGTAACCTAAATATCTGGATAGATTCACATTTTCCTTAATAAACTTATGTATTTCTTTCATTCAATAAAACCAGTTATTGAATACCAACTATATGTATAATATTGAAGGATTAAAAATGAAAAGGTAAAAAAAAAGTCTACATTTATTGTCATATGTATTAATTCCTTGAATGAATTCCTCGAATCCTTGCAATAATGCTAGGATATTGGTTTTATGATTATGATCATATCATAGATGGAAATGGAGGCATCAGAGGTTTAAGTAAATTGCTGAAGCTCACACAGACCTGTAAGCAAGAATCGGGTGGAGAGGGCGGTGGGAGGCGGGATCGGGATGGGGAATACATGTAACTCCATGGCTGATTCATGTCAATGTATGACAAAACCCACTTTAATATTGTAAAGTAATTAGCCTCCGACTAATAAAAATAAATGAAAAAAAAAAAAAAGAACAAGGTGTTAAATCCAGGCATTTTGACTCTCTAATTGTTTCCAAGGCTGCCATAACAAAGAACCACAAACAGTGTGGCTTAAAACAAAATGAAGTTGATTGTCTCCCTGCTCTGGAGGCCAGAAGTCGGGTGTCAGCAGAGACATGTTCCCTCTGAAGCCGATAGCAGGGTCCCTCCTTACCTCTCTCCAGCTCCTGGTGGCATCCGGCAATCCTTAGCATTCCTTCACTCCCAGCTGCTTCACACTCCAGTCTCTGCCATCTTCATCACAAAACCTCCTCCCTGTGTGTTCCTGTCTTACCGGGCTATCTTCTTGTAAGCAGACTAGCTCTATTGGATCATGCGTTCATGTGTGCGGATTTCGTCAGTCATGTCTCTTTGTGAACCCATGGACTATAGCCCACCAGGTTCCTCTGTCCTTGGGATTTTCCTGGCAAAACGTATTGGAGTGGGATGCCATTTCCTACTCAAGGGGATTTTCCTAACCCAGGAATCGAACCTGCATCTCTTGCCTCTCCCACACTGGCAGCTGAGTTCTTTACCATTAGCACCAGCTGGGAAGCTCATATTGGATTACAGCACCACCCTATTCCTTCTGCTTTCCAGGTGGCTCAGTGGGTAAAGAACCTGCCTGCCAGTGCAGGAGACATAAGAGATGTGGGTTCAGTCCCTGGGTCAGGACGATCCCCTGGAGAAGGGGATGGCTGCCCACTCTAGTATTCTTGCTTGGAGAATCCCATAGACAGATGAGCCTGGAGGGCTACAGTTCATAGGGTTACAAAGAGTCAGACACGACTGATCAACTGAGCGCAACGCACAGCACCACCCTACTCCTCATTGAAACTGACCGTATCTGCAGTGACCCCATGGACAAGGAAGGTCACATTGCCGGTATTGGGGGTTAGGACTTCAATACAGTCTCTTTCGGGAGACACAATTCAACCCATAATGACTCTTAACCACCAAGCCATAGTGTCATCTTTTTCCTTTTAAAATATTATTTGTTTGTTTACTTAGCTGTTCTGGGTCTTAGCTGTGGCATGTGGGATCTTTAGTTGCACCATGCAAACTTTTAGTTGTGGCATGTGGGATCTAGTTCCCTGACCAGGGATTGAACCCAGGCCCCCTGCATTGGGAGCATGGAACCTTAGCCACTGGACCACTGGGAAAGTCCCATCATGGTGACTTCTTATAAGAGAGATGCAATCTTTGTCTCTGGAAGCTCACAGGAACATAGGAAATAAGGCATGTGCATGAGCAATAGCAACCATACAGACTAGAATAATCTGATCAGTGTCACAAAAGATGGTGAAAAAAAACATTGAGCCATGGAAATTCTGAGAAGGTGAACAGATTTAACTGAGGCTGGGGAAGGAGGTGCAATGGATAGGCCATCACCAGGAGGGGTCCCTAGACAGATGAGGGGAGGTTTAAGGACAGACAGAACTGCATACAAAAAATGCACTCAGCTGAGAAAACTCAGGGCTTATTCCTAGAATGAGATGCTACCCAACTATCCACCAAGTCTACAAACCAGGAGAGAGTGGGCCATAGAATCACAGCTTTTCAAATCAGAACTTGACCAGATCACTTAGCCTAGCCTTCTCCTTTAAGAAGATGACAGTATTGCACAGCTGGGTTGACTGAAGCCAAGAGGGGTTAAGTGGCATGCTTTTATTGGCCAGTGATGGAGAGTGGTGAACTGGGACCCAGTTTTTCTCTCTTCTCCTTGCAGCTTTCTATATTTTCTATATTATAAAAAGCTACAAAATAGATTGGAGAGGTGTGGTGAGGGGCTGAATGCCAGACTGAGTCACTAAACTGAGTCACAGAGTGACAGGCTTTCCATGCAGTGACTTTGTTTCCAGAGGTTTGCTGGTGGACCAGGGGCTGAAGGAGAGATGGGACCGACGGGAAAAGGGAGGGGCTCCTGGCAGTTCAGAGTGGTGCGATCAAGGGGGCTTGAGCTGTCCCTGGGCAGTGAGAAGGAGCAGGTAGAGGAGAGAGCATCTTCAGACATAAGAGACAGAAACTCTTGAGTGTTTGGATGAGTTTGGACAGGAGGCCAGTTTTGAGATTTGGAGTCCCAAGATAATCTAGTGCCATTGATAGAAATGGAAGATTCAGGGGGTGATAGAGGGTGATCAACCATCCCGGTTTGCCTGGCATGGAGGGGTTTCCCGGAAGCCAGGACTTCATCACTAAGACCAAGACTTCTGCGGCTCTGCTGGCTCAGTTGTGTCCAACTCTTTGTGACTCCATGGACTGTAGCCTGCCAGGCCTCTCTGTCCATGAAATTTTCCAGACAAGAATACTGGAGTGCATTGCCATTTCCTACTCAAGGTGATCTTCCTGACCCAGGGGTCGAACCCATGTTTCTTGCGTCTCCTGCATTGCTGGCAGATTGTTTACCATTCTGAGTCACCTGGGAATCCCAAGACCAAGACATTCCCAGTCAAAAGTTCCTACAAGAGTTGGTCACTTAAAGGAGAAACAGGTTTTGCTTTTATAAAATTAAAATAGTTCATATTTTATCTAAATGTGTTAGACTCTCAGTCATGTCCGACGCTTTGCTACTCTCATGGACTGTAGCCCACCAGGCTCCTCTGTCCATGGAATTCTCCAGGAAAGAATACTGGAGTGGGTTGCCATTTTCTTTTCCAGAGATTTATTTATCTAAATATACCAGTAAAGTAATTATTAAATTTAAATGACTACTAAAAGTTGATTTAGGGCTAGTTAACACAAGATTTAGATTTATAAAGTCTGAAAGTAGGACAATTAGCTCAACAATACCTTTCAGATCTAAAATTCTATGAATCTATGAATCCAGCCAAGATCACTAACCAGTCCTTAACTAATCATATGTACCATGTGGAAATCATATGTACTTGTGAAGGCCACAAGGAAAGAGTTTATTTTGGAGACCAACATATTGGTAGCCTCCTGCCTTGTGTATTTCACAGTCAGAAAGTTCTGTAAAACCACAGGGTTCCCTTTGCTTGGGTATAAAAAAATGCAAGTTGTTTTTTTTTTTTTTTTACTTGAAGTATAGTTGATTTTCAAAGTTGTGTTAGTTTCAGATGCGAAAAGGGATGCAGAATATATATGCATATATTCTTTTTCAGAATCTTTTCTATTATAGGAGATCACAAGATATTGAATATAGTATCCTGTGCTATACAGTAGGTCCTTGTTTATTTTATATATGATAATGTGTATCTGTTAATCCCAAACTCCTAAATGTAACCCTCTCCTTTCTCCTTTGGTAGGGGTAAATTTATTTCTGTCTGTGAGTCTATTTCTGTTTGGTAAATAAGTTCATTTGTATCCTTTTTGGATAATACTTTTCTCCTTTTGTTGGGGGAAGGGTCTTGATCTTAGGGTTGTTCCCATCAATTCCGCCCTGAGGATATCATTAGTGATGCTTTCACTATTTGTCTGCTAAATGACTTGAGCCACCAGCTCCCATGTCACACAGGGACCTCAAAGGTATGTTGGAAGAGCTCCTGATTTCCCAGGCTCTTCCTGAATCTTATTTTAGATAGTAAGAAGTAATTTTTCAGTGCAGTGCACGTGAAATTAAGCATGCAACTGCTATTATTAATGGGACTTATACATCTCATTTCCCCCCTACACAGTAACATATATGCATGTGGGAGGCTGAGGCTGTGCTATAGTTGTTCTACCAGGATTTTATAATCTGTTATCTGTCCCTTGAGATAAATGCACAGTTCATTTTCTCATGGAAGGAAAACTGAGCCTTGGTCTCTGACCTCTCTAAGGACTTGCTCCCAAGAATCTCTTTCTGGTGGTAAGTATTTGAGTACTATGTTTTATTTTTTATTTTTTTAAATACATCTCCTTTTCATTGGAACATGCTGAAAAATAGATATAGTCCTTTCTTTTGTGATGTTGTGAATTCAATACCGACCAAATTCTGCACATCACCTCAGCATGTGAGGCCTACATAGCCTCTGTTTATTTATAAATTGCCATGTTTTATGACAAGAAAAGCTCTTCCACATTGCTTTTGTTCAATGCCTCCGTGGTGAGGGGAGATACCCGTTCCCTGAGAGGTTAAACAGTTTTGGTCTTTGATGCCTGAATTTTGACTAGAAAAAAATTTTTGACTTAAAAAAAAAAAAAAAAACCAAAACAAAACCGGGACTGGAAACTATTAGTGGCCTGGTAAATATTTCTGGTGACCTCATCTGTTCTCACCCTATCTTGGTTGGTCTAGTTTGGGGGCAGTTTGCGAGTTTAGTGGAAAATCGGGATCAGTTATAGTGGACGAGTGAAATGGGATAAACAAGAGAAGAGCGAAGAGGTGGCAGCTCGCAAGAGCAAGAAGCCAGTGAAAGTATCTGGCATAAAAGCACATCAGTGGCCAGGCATGTTGGTACCACCTGTGATTTAGGAAGGAGGCTTACTTCTGTGCCGTTGAGCACTTTGTGAGTTTCTCTTGGCAAAATTATTGATTGTGGCTCAAAGCCTACAGGTGAAAGCCATTACTTAAACTATGAACTTCAGTAACTTCCAGCTTAATCATCTGGGCAGGCTTAGCTACCAGATCTTTCTGCTGGGAGCAGATCCACCGTCCAGAAGGCCAGTGTCGTTATTAACGCTGCTCACAGTGAAGTTCTTTTGTTTTGTCTTCTCCGTGTTCCAAACTGACAGTAAGTGTAACTGACATCAGCTTAGGAAATAGGAAAAAGATGTAGGACCGAAGCAGATACTTCTTTCCGATCCAGACCGGCTCTGAAATCTCTTCAGGTGCTTGGTTGCCACAATTCTCCCCCCACCTCCAAAGGAATTGTTTTTCCTATCTTCTAAGTTTCTTTTTTCTTTTTTTTCTGAAGAATTTAAACTTGGAAATACGCTCTACCACGGAGTGAAAACCACCGAACAAGTCTCTCCAGCTGCTCAGGATGGTTTTGCAGCCATTCAATTAAGTCTCTTCCAGCCTTGAAAAGCTGCCTGCTTTGGGGCTGGGTTTGCGCGCCACCCCGTTTTGTATTTTCATGGTCGCTTTTAGCAGACATGTGGATCATGGCATAGAGCTCTATACCATGTCTCCCACATCACGCCGGTACGCTTTATGCACAAAACCCTCATCTTCTGTGGCGTAAACTCCACCAGCACCTCTGCCAGAGATGAGCGGGCAAGAGCCAAAGCGAAGAGGGAACAAATCCACCTGTCACACTGCTCCTGCCACTCTCCCACCTGTCGACAGCATCAGGGTCATTTCGAAAGCCCTTTGTACAGTAAACCATTTGTTTCTTATAAATGCATGTTTAGATGTCAGGGAAAGTGACATCTATTTTCCAAAAAAAAAAAAAAAAAAATCACCGAGTAGCATATCCCCTGTTGTCCTACCATGCAGGCAACAGCTGCGGAGAAAACAGAATATTTTAAATAAGTTAGCAAAACAGCAGCCCCCTGGGGACCCTGGCTCCGCCTTAAGTATGTTAAACAAAGCACCTTAAAAGGGCTGAGTTTTATATACATGTAAGTTGTTTAATTCCCAAGGACACTCTTCTCCCCATCGAGAATGTGTGCCTGTGTGTATTTTTTTTTTCCCTTTCTCAAGAACTTTTCTTTATGGAAGGTTTGTGTGCCGGTTCAGCGGAAATTATACGGCATCTTTTCTTCAAACAGAGCTGCATTAATGTGCCAATGCCCTTTCTTTAATGCACTTTAAAATTCTGACGCGCCTTTTAAAAAGTATGAGTTGTGTTGGGAAAGTCTAATCACCGTTCTGCATGAACGGAAATGTGCTATTTTTGCAAGGGGAGTGCTGGGAGTCGGGTTTGTAGCAGAAGGGTGTCTCTATAGTACAGATGTCCGAAGACACTGGTGCGTTTTGTTGCCCAAATCAACCCGCTAGAAATGTTACTTCTGCCAAAATTAGTCAGAGGAACTTCAACTCATCATCATTTGAGCAATTTGGGACTGAGCAACTCTGAAGACTGCAGGGAATATTTAGAATTCATTCTGCAGAAACTCAGCTTGGAGGGCAAACTTTCTTTTGCACTCCAGAGCGTGCATCTATTCCGCAAGATTATGCTGTGTGCCTGTAATGACTTCATACAGATTTTTTAGAAGTCTCTTGGGAGCCTATCGTTTTGGTTTGCTGATCTAATCCATTTTCCTTTCTTCTCTCTCCCCCCCGCCTCTCTCTGGCCGCCTCTCTTTGGCTCTTTCCCCATTCCAATCAGTATGTCCTTTTGAAAAATGTTTTGTGGAGGTTGAAGTTCCAAGGACATCACTTTCCCTCTTTGAATAAAATGTGCCCTCTTGTTTGAATGCAAACTGCCTGTGCCCTGACTGAAACATCAAAAAAAAAAAACGGGAAATATACCCAGTGCACTCAGGCAAAATTGGTGTGTAAGTCTCTTGGAAATGTCTAGTAACAGGTGCAGTCAGATAGGCTGGCAAAGCATTCTGGTTTCATAACAATTACTAATAAGAAAATAAACGTTAGGTATGCATTATTTAAAATATTTTGTGGGTTTTTTCCTACTAAAGAAACCCCCAAACTGATCTGGTAAACAATTCTATAGCGTTCAAAACCATAATAATAATAAAAAAAGAAGCCATCCGACTCCATCTCTCCCAGCTTAAGCTCTCTTCTTTCTATTTTAGCGAAATTTGCATGTAGATGTTTGTTCCTACAGAAAGAAAATACATGCAGCTTTTTACCCAAATCTTTGAAAATCCGTGTTATCCATCATGTCGGTAGGAGATTCTTAGAACTGTGGCTTTGATGATTATACAACCATACTTATTACATGCCTTCCATATCCTCAAGGAATGTCAGTTGTCATAAACCAGTAGGCATGCATACATATTTCCCTTTTTAGTAAAAGGAAATGTTTGCCAATTATTTAGAGATTTTGGGGTTTCTATGAATAAGGGTTCTAGACAGTCTTAGGACTGGCTCAAATGCACTTTGGTAAGAAAAGCTGCTTGCTGTATTTGGAGATTTCAAAAACAAAGCATTAATTAAGAAATTCTGACTTAATTTGCCTGCATGCAGTCAGAAACATACCTACGTATGTGGAAATTTGATCATTTCACATTGTTTGCTATCTGTGCTATTTTGGGTAGAATCTGCAAAGAAAAGGAAATAATTTTCTTTCATAACCAACAGAAGAGCATACTATATACCAACATCTAGTAACTTTTTTTTGTTAGACTTTGGATTTCTGCATACTTCGTGGTGTCCAAGTTTTACAGCATCCAAAGCCAAAACATCAGGTTTTGTATAAAAGAGGGTAGCCATGTTATTGTTGTCATTGTTGTTGTTTTGGTCGCTGAGTCGTGTCCAACTCTTTGTGACTCCATGGACTATAGCCCGCCAGGCTCCTCTGTTCGTGGGATTTCTCAGGCAAGAACACTGGAGTGGGTTGCCATTTCCTTCTCCAGGGGGGTCATGTTACAGAGATCTTTCATAAATTGAAACCAATAGAATTTGGGGGAATGTAGAGTATAAGGATTTGAAATATATCAGGAGAGTGGGGTGGGAAGGAAGAAGCAGAGGAAAGCCAAAAGCGGGGGGCAAGAAGGAAATCGATCCAGTTCAGCAAAAATGTTTAAGAGCCTTAAATTCTAAGGAATGTATTGAATTCACTGCACAGCAACGTGAAGTGTTTGCGGGAATGGAGTTCTAATTTGACACACTCTACAGGATTTCTAGGGATTAAGGTTGAGAAAACTTGAACACAACATGGGTCTAGATATTATCAATGCACTAAAATAAGAAAATGACTACAGGTGAGAAGAAACAATCAATTCTGAGCCCACTTTGAGAGGCAGAGGAAGAAGACGAGACAATGGCTTCAGTTCTTTCCATTCGTGAAAGCTCTCATCCCTCCCACATGTCCGGATGGGATTTAAATTCCGAGAAGCTCGGGCTGTGGTAAGCCAGCCACATTAAGCAGGGGACGGAGAACAAACTCCCTTTAGGCCAGTCACCTGTGAGGCTGGGTGGTAAAGCAGAAAAAAAATTACTTTCCGCTCAGAACGTGTTGGTAACTTCAAAGCATCAAGGACTAAAAGTGTTGCAGAGTCTGTGTGTGTGTGTGTGTGTGTGTGTGTGTGGTGTGTGAAAGAGAGAGAAAAAGAGAGAGAGGAGAGAGAGACCAATGAAACGGATGAGTAGGAGAGAGGAGAGAGAGAAGAAAGTTGTTATGATGAGTGAAATTGAAGAAAGAGTTCCCTTAGGAACATCCATATATTCACATATTAAGGAACATATGTAAAACTATATAAATGGAACCTAAGTATTTCTAGCTGTGTAATTAAACCCACACACACACACTACTCTGTATACCTGTGTATGTGTGCTTGTGACTACATTTTATTGTTATCGTTTTTTGGTAAGGAAAAGGAAATGAGCGTTGTTTCACCAGTGATATCATCGAATGTGCAGCCCCTGGCCCCAAGCCTCCTGACTCCACCAATTAGCCTTGTTTAGCTTTTCATTACCCCCATTGCTTGACCTGCTTCCATGCATAATAGGGTTAATCGTAATGAGATGAAATCTTCTGGTTCTGTTCATTGCTTATACAGTATTACCTCCAGACTTCCTTCTGACATGAGGGCGTCAGGGAATGCTGCTCATCTGCTCCACTGTGCTCCCTCTGCTGGCTTCTCCGAGGGGACGGGAAGACCACTGGCTCACACGGAAACAAGGACTGTTTGGGAAGGTGCACATACACACCCCCACACACACCCCTAGAAAAACAGTACCAGTGAAGTGAGAGTTAGTTCTCTACCCTTTCGACCACAGAAGCGCCATCTGCATAACATTTTCTACCCAGAGTGCCATGATCCCCGGGGTATAAAAGCCTGGGGTAGGGGTGGGGGCCAGGGGGCTGGAGGAGGAGATGCCAGCTATGTTAGAGCCGAGGCTTGGTTAGAAGCATACAAGTCCCACCTTGTGAGTTTATTTCATCTCCTCTGCTTGCTGCTATCTGCTAGTTCCTAAAGGGGAGGCGGAAGGGGGCGGTGCTTTATCCTGTGAGTGTCCCCCAGCATGAGCGCAATTTGGTACAAATAAATTGGTCACATTTCTTTCCACATGTGGAACTGGGCCTGAGACTGGGTGATGGAATTAGTTAAAAGATGTGTCTGCTTCTTAGAATCGCTCGATTCACAGGAATATATGGTTATTTATTCAAAATGCATCAAGTGAAAACTGCTGAGTTGATTTTTCAAAATGAGTTGGAAAATTTAATAGAAAAAATTTAGGGAGAATTTTGAAAATGTATAATATATAAATTTTTATTTAAAAACACATTCCATTTAGTAATAAAACTGGTTCAACAGCTACTTAAACTTCTAAGTATATTTTAGCTACAAATCTAGACATTAGGAAAAATCAGGCAACTATGGAAGGTTTCCATAAATGGATGGATTACGTTAACCTAACATAAAGTGTGTTTTTGTCTTGAAGTCAGGAAAAACTGCCTTTTTCTCTGAGGTACACAAAATAAGTTTTTGCCCTTTGTGGAAAGATTAACAGAGTTAAGTCTTAGCTTCAGACTTGGAGCCATTAGGAGATTTTAAAAAAGAAGAAGAAGAAAAGGAAGGAAGGAAAGAAAAGCATGGAATAGAAGCGCCCTGTCTAATGTATAAATCAGTCTAAATTTTTAATGAAGTTTCCTAATATACTTGATCATATGGCATACAATTTAAATATACACCTCCTTACTCAAGGAGTTTCTTAGGGGAAAAAAAAACACACAACCAAAAAAGATAAAGCGAATAAAAGAAATGAGTCTATAAAAATCTGAATAAATAGGAATTTATACTTTATTTAATGCCAATCTGCTCCAAATTTTATGTTTGTTATGTGTACTCGCGTACATGTCTGGCATCGGCATTTAATGAATTGTTTTGGTATCGAAATATACTCTCTTGCCATTCAAATTCATGCAGACTCTACTTGTCCTTCAAAAAGGAAAACATCCTGTTTTGGTTAATGGGCTTAAAAAAAAAACAACAAAAGTAAATTGTGATAGCAATTAGGTTTCTCAGTGAGCATGCTCAGTGGGTCTCTCCTGGTTGCTAGGCAACCAGCTGAAGGTGTGTGGCAAGAGAGGACCCCAAATGTAAAAGCATAAGCACCTTTGGCATAGGTTTCACCTAGTCTAGAAGCCCAAGCTCATTTATTTAATTAATGGTGGGATATCCTTGGGTCACTTTGATGGCTTCCCTTTTCACATTTTTGGGGATAGGATTGAGGGTCAGGAAGGGATAGAGTGGAGGATCCAGCGGAATGGGCTCAAGAACCATAGTGAATGTTTCCCGAAAAAGCCCTGTGCTTGATTTGGGTTGCAGGTTTGGAGTGTGCGTGTGTGACAATTTATTTTCCATCTTGAGGGTCGCAGTTAGCTCTAAACCCCTTGGGCTGCCTGGTTGGTACCTCCCAGGCACAATTTGAATCCCTTCTCGCATCAGCCTAACCCTGTCCATTGGACCTTTATGTCTTTCAGATAGAGCCACTTTCACATCCTCGAGTCACAGAGCAGAAAGCTCCCAGTTAAACCACAGCGTTCCATTAAACGTTGCCACCCGTATTCAAAAGCCCATTTGTATACCCGAAGAAGCACTTACAGGAGTTCAGAGACTGGTGCCGTGAAGTAAAAATGAATCAACTTTTAGAAACCACACAGAACGCTCCATCTTTGGTAAGTACAGCCCTGTCTCCATCAGCACCTCTTAAGTAGCAACCCGACCAAACACCTGGTTCGGTCCACAGTGACAGTTCACTGTCTCTCCGGTGGTAACAATTTAGAGGCATGATGCTAAACAAGATATATACATGATGTCAAATATTGGCTGCACACATCTAAGCCAATCACTTCTAAATAAATTAACCATGGCACTGCCTAATACGATCCACCTGCTTTCTTCCCTCCGTTGTTCCAGACCCTACCTGAACCCCCCTTTGATTAAATGTCAAAAGCTTGCCTTGTGTCTACAGATTTCACTGAAGGCGGATAACAGAAAGGTTCCTCCTGTGACTCCATAAAACTGAAATAAATTCCACTGGCATCTTGTAAATTTTTATTTTCTAGAATGACTGCAGGCCCCATCTGCGGCCCAGCTGTTATTAGAACGGAAAGCGTTGGCCCTTCTGCATTACAAAACAGCATAGAACAGTAATTGCCAGTGGAAGAGATTAAGTGTAGACACTAAAAATGTTTACTCGCAATGAATATGCATAACGATGGGTAGGAAACAGCACTGGAAGATTAAAAAGAGAGAAGGGTTTGTTTACAAGGCTGGGGAAAAAAAAGAGAGTGGAATGTCATTTGGCCCCGAGCCTGAAATAGGAACGAAAAACCTTTGGGCAAGGCATTAGGGAGAAAAACAGATGGTTTGTGAACCTTTTATTAGATAGAAAAATCATTAATCAAGCCCAGGCTGGAAATGGCAGGGTTTTTGGTAGTTCATATTTTAGTTTATTTTTTCTTAAAGTGACAGTATACTTTTTTTTTTTTTGTCTTTTTGGGACAGTCATCTATGGATCTTATGTCACTAGGCACTGCTTTTGTACAACATTCCACATTAAAGCCAACTTCATGTTAGGTTAGTGTGAGCCCTGATTTGTTATATGGAGAAAATTCCTCCAAAGGGTTTCACATTTCAGCACCTGTTTTGCCTGTATAGCAATTAAAAAAAAATTACAGCATGAATTTTTTTTTTCATTCATGTTCCATTCCTTTGGTTTCTGAAACTTGGGAAGAAAATAGAGAAGGGGAAACTTTTGCATGTAAGGCCTTGCTGACTATGTTGATTTATAGCAGTTTGTACAAAATACGTAATAACAATAATTACAAATTGATTCATCTCCTGAGAGGGAGTTCACAGCATTTCATTGGAAAAAGTCATCAAGAGAGTGGAAGGGTCCCCTTTGAAACTGTACTTGCCATAAAATTAATCTGTGCCCTTTGGGCTGGAAGAGGCTGCATTTTACTTTTTTTTTAAATAATGGTAGTGAAAATCTCAGGGAAGGACATGTCATTGAGAGTACAAAATCCTGGAATTAATGGTACAGAGTCCATCATCTGCTACTAGCCAGTCATAAACTCTTAAGAAGTACCCTATGGTGGAGAATTATTGTTTAAATGAAATACATGTAACAGTCAAATACTCTCATTAACATACACTGTGTGTATTTATATATACAACTATATACACAAACAGACACTTGGGTGTGTATTATGTGTTCAAGGTTTGGAATGTGATTGCTGTATAAACTTCTGGAGTGGGATGGCAGGGTAGGGCAATATCAGAATAAGGATGCCTATAGCCAGACCCAGAATAAATCTTCATATCACAGTCCTGGAATTATGCCATGGTCTACCATGTACTTGGAGCTAGTAGTGCACTTCTATTTGGTTGGCCAAAAAGCTCGTTCAGATTTTTCCATGCCATCTTATGGTAAAACCCAAACAAACTTTTTGGCCCATCCTACTTTGGGAGGCTCCTCCCCCCCCCCCACCTCCGCCCCCCAAATGTTTACTTATTTAGCTGAGCTGGGTCTTAGCTGTGCCAAGTGGAATCTAGTTTCCCTGATCAGGGATGGAACCTGGGCCCTCTGCATTGGTAGCATAGTCTTAGCCACTACACCTCCAGTGGAGTCCCTGGAAAGCTACTCTTCAGCTTAACTATGAAATGTGCTTGTTCCTGCTTTGTGTATTTCCTACTGAATGGGGGCTTGGATTCATCTGGATTGTTACTCTTAGACCTAAGTATCCTTAGGTCTAAGAAGTCCATGAATGTGCAGTGGGACAATTTCTTTTCAAGGAATGAGAAGGTACTTCAAAAGTATCTCATTCATGGTTTCACTCTCCTAGTAGAAAGCAGTTTCAACAACTTTATTCACTAGTAAATATCAGCTACTCACAGGGCAATCATTCTTTGGCAAAGCATGCTCATAGATAAGCCACTGGTTTCCTTCCCTTATTTCCCATGAGATGAATTTTGGAAGTCAAGGCCAAAGAACAGCTGCTACATCATCTAAATTGTCCTCTGGTCCTCACCTATCTTCAGTATTAAGGAAACGAGACCCGGTGAAATGTCACATGAAAACAAGGAGAATAGATTCTCAGACTGCGGGTCTCTGTTGTGACGTCATTACTGTGCGCCTGCTCCGATCATCCTCCTGACCATCCGAGCTGCGTTTCTTCCCTTTCCTTTGCCACCCGTTTCCTTCACGGACCTACTTACCTTCGTCATTGTCAATAAAGAGCGCCAATGAGAAGCGAGCTCAGCAGTGCCCTTGTGCACAGATTCTCAATCAACGCCAACCTACCACCTCGGTGTCCTGGGCTGACATTACAGAAACAGAAGTTCAAAGACATGGCTGATATCCTCCTTTTAAAAACACTTCAACGATGCAGTCAGCGATTTCTGTTTTCTGACATTCTTTTTCAAAAGAGATGCTTAAAGCAAAAAAGGTTTCCTGCCACGAAAATGACATTAATATTTCGTAAATCAAGAACGAAGATAATGTTTTGGCTGCTGCAGAGACGTTTACCTTATGTCGTTTATCTAAATGCTTTTCGATTCAAACATGACACAATTTTTGGACTGGCTGTAACCGGAAAAAACAATTCCAAGAACTTTCTTATTTCAGAGCCTGAAATTCTTTAGTATATTCCTCACCAGAATTCACTGTGGAGGATACAGCCTTTCAGCTCATTGAAAAAGACTTCCCAAATAATAAATCTTTCCCCACGATCATTTGTAAGCACTAAACCAAATAATTTACTGAAGTCAAGACGAGACTTTCAAATGAAAACTGTGTAAACATGTTTGTTAACTTTTGAGTTAACTGCATTGTTACCAGGGGTAAACGATTTTCTGTATTGACTTATTAAAGAACTGATATGTTTAAAGAACAGACATTTTGTCTAAAGTGAAAAAAGAAAACGTTTATAGATAATGAAGCCCTATCAAATGAACCTCTCTCTGCTGGTGGAAATACTAAAATCACAAAAGCAATCATGAATTTCAAAGCTTTTCACCTATTTGAAAAGTGTAAGGAGGATTGAGGTATTGGAGGCTGTGCCACAGGGTAAAAATATGATGTTCTGGTATTATACACAAACACTGTTGATTTTTTTCTTATGAGTTGCTAAAAACAAGCATCTCTGACTCTTTATCATATTTTATCCATGGTCAATGAAATTTTTTTTTTTCCTTCTAAAACTTTAAGGGTTTTACCAATTGATTTTGACACATTTAGATTTGGGGAAGGAAAACACACTTATAGAGCAGCTATTTCAAAACATTGAGGAGAATAACAGTTGCAAAAAGACAAAAAAAAAAAAAAAAAAGCATTAAGGTTCTGCCATAAACCATTCAACAGCAAACGGAAGACTACAATTAAGGCCAAGCTGCTTCTCCAGGGAATGCTGAAGAACAATTTCTTTTCCGACTGTGGATAGGATTGAAGAACTGCCCACAGAGTTCCCAAGTCCTGGACTAATAACTTCCTGAAGGAGATGAGACCCCTTGAAGCTGTGAGGGGCCGAAGGTGGCTGTGGCTGCCGGGAGAAGGGAGAGGGCCAGGGTCTGGAAAACGAAGGCACCACGGTTGTTGGAGGAAGAGTAGCTAGGATCGCTATGCTTTAGCTGTAGCACATCATTAATAACGATGATCAAAAGAAAGAGGGGATCTTAACAGCTGCATTAAATTATTATGGAAATTGGCATTTTCAAATGGATTCAGGGTGAAACAAAAACAAAAGAGCAGCTATGGATGGGATGGGTCACGTTGGGAGGCCACAGAATAGTTCACAGAGGTGGAGGAACTGTGATCGAGCAGATCCTTCTCTTCTTTGGCTTTTCCTTACATTGATAGAATTTACAGAAAAGATGGTCTTCCCCACAGCAACTGAATGAAGAAAGCTGCTTCAACGAGACTGTGTTCTCTGGAAGGCATAGGAGATAGTCAATACTATAAAACTATGTAAATAGCCTAATTAGAAGACCTGGATGAGAGGCTGCAGTAATCTATAACTTTAACAATAATTAAATATTGCTAAACTCTAGTTTTGAAATAAAGAATTTTTTCAGGGAAGCAAAAGATTTTGACACAATCTGACTTCGATGTAAATATTCTGTATTAATAATAAAAAAAATAAAGTACACGCAAGGAGCTGCTCTGTCCTATCCCAAGAAAAGGAAATGATAAGAAAAAGTAATTTGGAGTTGCAGGACATTGGAATCTTTGATTTTGAAGGTGTTTTCTAAGTCCTGTACTTTTTCTCTCAAGAATTATTAATCCATTAATCCTTTTTTATGTAGATATAAAAAGTATGGTTTAATGATTTTACTGAGGTTATACAATTCTCAGAGTATCTGATGAAAAGGTGAAAAACAGTCAGACAATGAGGTGGATGTTTTTCTCTGCAGACCTGAGAGTCAGAGACTGGCTGTATGGAAGTTTTGGTTCCCGGTGTAGATCTAACCTGGACATCTTTCATTACAACAGAGGAACTATGAAAGGTCTCTTTCTCAAAACTTTAGAATGAGGGACAAATGCTTGGCAATTGGTTACTAGTACCACAGGCAAAACGAAATCCTCCATGAAACACTTGAAACTTATACCTCAACCAAGAAAAACACTGAAGATCAGTTAAACTTTTGTTCTTGAGGTCAGTAGTATACATGGGGTTTCTTTTATACCTTGCTACAGACTTCAGAGGAACATCAGTTGACAGAAGGTAAGGAATATTTTTAATTTGATGGCCTTGGACGTTGTGATTGTTTGGGAAGATGAAGCCTCATCCAGTTGTATTTTTGGCAGTAGTCGTGTCCACTTTGGATGCACCCATGTTCTTTGGCTCTGCTGAGTGCAGTCTCTCAGTCACAAATATACCTTCTGGACTATTAGAGGGAAAGCCTTCCCGGGAACATTCCCAAGAGCCAGCTGCCACCATGATATTTGGGACTTCTGGCTGTCACAGTGTTATCTCTGGACAGGAAGAGAGCCACCCTAAATTGCCTAATGTGTTGCCTCTTGGTTGTTCTCTGAATCCTGAGTGTTTTTGACTTACAAACCAGTAAGGACCTCCATAGCTGCAATGAGCTCAAGAATCCTGTGTTTTCATGGGTCTCTAAGTTTTATTTTGCAAGTGTGCATGAGCAGAGTTTTGATAAACACTTACCTCCTTATCAGTATTTTTCAGTCCTGGTCACATATTGAAAATTATCTGCAGATTTACATTTTAGAAAATGTACCAGGGCTTCCAGGTGGCACAGAGGTAAAGAATCTGCCTGCCAATGCAGGAGACACAAGAGATGCAAGTTTGATCCCTCAGTCGGGAAGATCCCCTGGAGAAGGAAATGGCAACTCACTCCAGTTATTCTTGCTTGGAAAATTCCAAGGACAGAGGAGCCTGGTGGGCTACACTCCATGGGTTGCGAAGAGTCAGACACAACTGAGCATATACACACACATCAGATGTTGGAACCTCCAACCACCTGAATGAAAATCTGGAGTCGAAGCCCATGCCTCGACTTTAATAAAGCTTTAATGGTAATTCCAATACACGGCCAGATTTGAGAACTCTACCCTATATGGGCTCATGAACCAGATCATATATATGACCTTAAAACACTGGAAGGTGAAATGTTTTTGGTTCTGTCACTTGCCAGTTGACTGTGAAACACTCACACAGTAAATGATATACCATGAGTCTGAAAGAATGCGTATACTTCAAGGAGTGCTCATGCTCTGAGAATAATTTAAAGATCTAGTCATTTCAAGCTCCTGGAACACGGGCATCATTGTCATCAGGGTATAGATGAATATTTAGCAGATATAATGGGAATATCCCAAATGGGCTTTGTAATATCCAAACAGCTTTGCCCTGTTGCATCTGTTTGCTGGCTTTATCTCAGCCTGAAGACTTAGCAGGTGCTTTCTCCACCTCAGCTTCCTCATCATCAATGGTGCTTTTGTCTCCAAGGAATGATTTGAGACCAGAGAACTGCCAGGCTGCAGAACTAACAGCAATATAGCCCTTTAAAAATACTCTATGCACCTTCGGGTCCAAATGTCTTTCATTCATATTCTGCAAGAGGCTGCATTTCCCTTCCAAGAAAGACTTCTGATTTTTTTAAAAAATATGTTTACAGAGTGGGGAAAAATGTGGAAAGATAAGGTCTTCTGGGGGGAGTAGATCATCCCTGAGAATGACTTGGAATGAGTTTTCCTGATGAGTTATGGGAGCATGAACACATATCCTGTTTTCCTTCTCAATTCAGAGAGGTTTTCACAGAGATGCCTGTTTGCTCCAGCTCATTCATTCTGTTTGCACTTCTTTATCGAAGACATCTGAAAGGAAACATTGGCTCGGAGGTTCCATCCCAGGTGTGATGAGGATTTCTGGAAAGACAGCTCTTGTTGAATGTTATTACTGTCCGCTTTTCAGTTTTCCTTTCTAAGGAATTCCAAAGTGAGTGAGCCACTCCCCACATCCCAGATGTTGTTGTAAACCAGAATTTTGGAACATTCGAATGAAAATGCAATCCCCTAAAGTTCAGCTGAGTCCCAGCTTCTCCAACCAAACAGGGACAAAAAAGTATTTGTGCAACGGCTAATATGACTTCCTCAGTGTGCTGCATCCTTGGCTGAGTGACTCAGGCCCAGTCGAACTGACGCACCTCACTGTCAACTTTAGAGCCGTCAAACTCCAGGATGCTAGAATCGAGGCCCTAGTTCGTTGTTTTTTTTGAGAGACTAAAGTTCTGGAAACATCTTTCCATGTTGATCTTTACAAGACCTCTAAACAATCTTTTTTTTTTTTTTAAAAAAAAAAAAAAACAGAAGTGGATAAAAATTTCATTTGTTGAAAAGTTTCCTATGTAGTGTTGGCAATCATTTCAGGACTAGTATTCTGAAGAACATGTCTTAGGGGATGAATCTTATTTGTCATTATTATCTTGTCCAGATTGAAGCAGATCGTTTTGGGAAATGTCAATATCCATGGTTTAAAAATAGTTAAGAGACAGACCAACATATATATTTAATAAAAAATGCTTTCGAAGGTTTACACACCATCTTGAATGTTCAGTTTTAACATATACAAATTTCAGTTTTCCACTCCACTTTCTGCCTACCATTCACCTGTGTTTGTCTAATAGAAACCAGTCAGTGCAGCTCTGGTTACACATCTGTTTCATGCATGTGCGATTACAAGCCATTTTAGCAACTAGTAAAACTACAGGTGTCTGGGTTTTAATGTAACCATTTTAAAAGAGCAGTTCATGGGCCTCTGATTATTATTTTTTATGGCTGGCTATGTTCCTACCATATAGACTGCCAGCTCAAGGGTTAAATGTAAGTCTATTGTTTTCTCATTCTGGAAGGATCTCTGAAATCATTCATAAATTAATTTCTTAAACTTGGAATCCAAACGGCCAACAGTTTTTGTATTCTGCACAGACAGCCTGTACTTCTGAGTCTATATGTCTCCAGTGACAAAATAATTAACAGAATTTTGAATGCTGGAGGCTAACATCATTAAGTATATGTATCTGTTTGGCTTGCTTACTTGCTTACTGTATCATAAGATCACAGTTACCATCAGATCACTTGGAGAAATTATGTGGACACATGTTCTTGTAACAGTTTTAGAATGTCTGTCAGTGTACACTTACCATCAGTTTGTGTGTTAGTCACTGTCTTCTGTCTGACTCTTAGCGACCTCATGGACTGTAGCCCGCCAGGCTCCTCTGTCCATGGGATTCTCCAGGCAAGAATACTGGAGTGGGTTGCCATTTCCTTCTCCAGGGGATCTTCCCAACCTGGGGATCAAGACTGGGTCTCCCACATTGCAGGCAGACTCTTTACGGTTTAAGCGACCATGGAAACCATCAGTTTGGTTCTTTATAAATGAAAATTTTGACTTAGAGATTCTTCACTTTTACCTTTCATCATCTGAGTGTAACTGGAAGATCTAAGAGTTCCAGAACTATTCTAACAACTCCTGAAGTTAATCATTTCTACTCAAATACTCCAAGAACAAATTCATCTCTTTGAGGCAAAAGATGGGTGTGGAAAAATTGTAAGTGGAGAAAACTTGTTTGCAGATTAATTTAATTAGATTAAATTAGCCTTTAAAATTTTTAAGAATCCTGTCTAGTTTCACAAAACTCAGCACACACTGGAGGAGGGGCAAGTCAAAATCAATTACAAATATGACTTTGCTGCATAGTAATAGAGACAGGTCACGCTGCTATATTTAAGGCGCTAGTGACATTTCTATTACAAATATAAGCATCATTTTCCCGGGATTTATTGCTCAGGCGTAACCATTTTTAGACAGGATCATTTATGAAAATCTAGCGCTTGGCTCCCAAGCCAGATATTTTTATTTACTTCTTTTAAAATAATAAACAGATTTTAAAAGTTCTGGATGAATGAAAACAAATTAATAGTTACAATTGGGAAAGTTCGCTTTGTTAAATAAAGTTCGGCCACTTCACAGAAGTGTTAGAGACTGCAGTTAATTTCTCGGTAATATATTTTCATTTGCCCTTTAACCATAACAGCATGATGAGGTTTCTGTGGCAGAGATGGAACCTAGGATTAATGGCACCCCAAACATTCTAATCCTCTGTATGCTAATTAGTTACTCAAATTAGAGAGAGAGAAATTTATTTCTATTTTATGACAGCTTTAAAACACAAAGTAAAGACAAATTTTCTAGAATATGTGAGAATTTGACTCTGGGATTAGTTTGAATAATATTTTAAATATGTCAAGATACCTTAACATGTTTAAGTATTTTAAAAATAAAAATCCTTAATTAAAATCCTCAGTAGTGACAGTTGTCTTCTGGAGAAAGTCATCATTTTTAAGGTGCTCCAAAAGTCTGTTCCCTGCTTACCTTTTCCATGTCAGCTTTCACTGCTTCTCTTTATAAACCCTCCTCTGCTGCTGACTCTGACTCCTATCTGGTTCCCAGACACATCTGACCTCCCTGAAATTTTGCTTTTCGTCATAACCCATCTTTATTCAAGCCTCTTTCATTCTCCCAGGGCCAGTTCAAACACCACCAACTCCAAAAATGTTTTCTGAAGTCATTTCTTCTCTACGAACACTGAAAATGTTTGGTTTGTCCATCAACAGAGGAATAGATAAAGAAGATAAAAATATGTGATAAACACACAGGTGTATACATGTGTGGGGCTTCTCTGGTGGCTCAGATGGTGAAGAATTCGCCTGCAATGCAGGAGACCTGGGTTTGATCCCTGGGTCGGGAAGATATCCTGAAGAAGGGAATGGCTACTCGCTCCAGTATTCTTGCCTGGAGAGTTCCATGGACAGAGGAGCCTGGCAGGCTACAGTTCATGGGTTGCAAAGAGTTGGACACTACAGAGCGACTAATACTTTCACTTTTTTTGTGTATATATATATATAAATGCAATGGAATATTACTCAGCCATAAAAAAGTAAATCTTTGCCATTTGCAACAACATGGATGGACCTGGAGGATATTATGCTTAGCGAACTAAATCAGACAGAGAAAGACAAATACTGTATGTTTTCAGTTACATGTAGAAACTAAACAGTAAAACAAATGAGTATAACATAATGGAAATAGACTCATAGACACAGAGAACAAGCTTATGGTTATGAGTGGGGAGAAGGTAAGGGTAAGAGCAACATAGAGGAAAGGATTTAAGAGGTACAAACTACTAGTTATAAAATAAAGAAGGTACAAGGATATGAAGTACAGCACAGGGAATATAACCAGTATTTTATAATAATTTTAAATGGAATATAAGCTATAAAATATTGAGCCACTATGTTGTACAACTGAAGCTATAAGAATTTTTCAAGTCAACTATACTTCAATTAAAAATATTTGGCTTTTACAATCATTATGTATATATACATTATCCATGTTCTATATACTAAAGAGGAGCTTAGTTAAGGTTTGATTACATAAACAGATAAATGAATAAATACCTACTATGTTTGGTCTTATGCTTTTTATTGAGTTCAGTTCAGTCGCTCAATCATGTCCGACTCTTTGCGACCCCATGAATCGCAGCACGCCAGGCCTCCCTGTCCATCACCAGCTCCCGAAGTTTACTCAAACTCATGCCCATCGAGTCGGTGATGCCATCCAGCCATCTCATCCTCTGTCGCCCCCTTCTCCTCCTGCCCCCAATCCCTCCCAGCATCAGGGTCTTTTCCAATGAGTCAACTCTTCGCATGAGGTGGCCAAAGTACTGGAGATTCAGCTTCAGCATCAGTCCTTCCAATGAACACCCAGGACTGATCTCCTTTAGGATGGACTGGTTGGATCTCCTTGCAGTCCATGGGACTCTCAAGAGCCTTCTCCAACACCACAGTTCAAAAGCATCAATTCTTCGGTGCTCAGCTTTCTTTACAGTCCAACTCTCACATCCATACATGACCACTGGAAAAACCATATTAGGGTCATGCAATAGATAAGAGTATGACATAGAAATATGTTAATATAAATATATAATATTTATGTTAATACTATATTTTTAGGAAATCTTAGCCCATCCAAAAGTAAATAACATTTTCAAAAAGAGCAAAATGGAAACAAATGTGATTTGCTCTAGGTCAGGCTCTTATTCATCAAACCTAAAAATACTAACCTTGTGCTTTCCAGTGCGATGGATCTGAAATGTCATATTTGTCCACCTGCTGCCCTTCCTGCCCGTATGAAGCCTGCACCATCCCTTGATGGCAAAACATTTCCAAACAGGCTTCTTTGATTCCAGCTTTATCCATCCTTCACAGATGTCATGGCTGTCAGACTGAACTTCTGACACAAAAGACAAGAGGATGTCAGTCCCCTGCTCAGAGCTCTCTGCCGGCTCACAGACAAGCTTCTGAAGGTCCACTGTGAAGCTCAGATCCCCGACACTGCCATTCGGTGTCTCAAACATCTGCTCTCAGTGTACCTCCCCCGGCCCCTCTCCTCTCACATCCCACCCCGTGCCCTACGCTCAGTTTCATGAGAAACTTCACCTCACCTTGAAGATGCCATTGTACATCCTTCCTATGGACTGGAGCATCCTTCCTCCCGTTCTGCCTGTCCATTGCTTCCTACTGTTCTAGGCTTAACTCCAGTGCTCCAGTGTCTGCTAAGCCTTCTCCCATCCTTCCGGTCAGAACGGGGGTGCATTTCACTTGTTATTCACCTATATTTCCCTGTGCCTAAACCTACAATGAGTTACTTGCAGTTTCAGCCCTACCAGACTACACGTCTATTTCCCGAGAACAAGAACCATGTTTGCGCCTCTTTCATCAACAGCACCTTCTCACTTTGCTTTGCAGGCAGTGCTTGCAGCCTCGTGAGGAATCGCGTCTTTGGAATGTGTGAAAGTGAAAGTGTCAGTAGCCCAGTTGTGTCCAACTCTTTGCAACCCTATGCACTGTAGCCCACCAGGCTCCTCTGTCCATGGAATTCTCCAGGCAAGAATACTGGAGTGGGTTGCCATTTCCTCCTCCAGGGCATCTTCCTGACCCAGGGATTGAACCCAGGTTTCCTGCATTGCAGGCAGATTTGGATGTATAATATACCACAATGAGAATTGTACTCTTAGAATAAATAAATAACTTTAGAGAATTCTGATTAGCAGTCATAAGTTAATAATGGATTTAATTGCTGAAGCATTGAATGGTTGGTGGTTTTAAGTGAATTATCTCAATATCAGTTGTTTTCCTGTATCAAATATATTGATAAATAAGAAAAAAAATTGGTATTTAACCTCTAAAGCCTTTTTTGAAATCTAGGAAAGTTTGAAATTGAATTATCTCTGTATGGATAAGTATAATAATAATGCCTCCAGTGTTGGTACATTTATTTAAGTTTGGAAAGTCAGGTGGAATATAATAATACCTATGGAGTGAGTGATGACCTCATTCTCCATGGCAATAATCTGCCTTTCAGAAAAAGTCAAACAAACTCCTTTATTTATTTTTTATTAACCTTTTTATTTTGAAACAAGCTCCTTTTGTACAGAACAAAAGTAGTCTTGAGTTTAACTTTGCTGGTTGTCTGGACTATAAAAATGAAAGTATAAGCCAAGTCACTAAATGAAAAGAAACAGGGGGTGTCTTTCATTTGGAAAAGAAATTGTAAAACAGCTCACACCAGGCATTTATTCATTTTTATATTTCATGCATTTTAAGAGTTGTTATTGCAACTATAATATTTTAAATACTTAATTTTGGGGTGTGTGTGTGTGTGTGTGTGTGTGTGTATGTGACTAAGGCTAAGATTCTAAATTGTAGGATAGGGTGGCTCCTTCTCAAGATGCAAGAGCTCCAAGCACTTTTACATATAGGGTCTTACTGTATATGTAGACATTTATAATTCCTTAAGAAAATACTCTAGCACATGTCTGTTATCAGATTCCTACAAAGGGCAAGTGAACATTGTCCGTTGGCTGGAGATAAGCGGAGCTCTCTGATGACTGTGGAGGTGAAGGTGGAAGATTATTTTAACCTGATAATCCTGGAAATTCTGCATTATGGCATTTGGCAGTATGAAATCACGCTCAATTTACCTTGCAGATAAGAATACAAAATCCAGAGAATGAAAGCAACGTCTCTAGACAGGGGCCAGTCTGGACTAAGACTTGTACTTTTCTCAATGCTTGTTTTTTTTTATCACCAGCTCATTCTTCTTACCATTATAGACTTGGGAGTTTTCATCCTTGGTAAACATTGTGATCCATCCCTTTAATTTATTTTGTTCCCTTCTGAGCTTGGCAGTAAGTTGGAGGTAAGCACAGCTGCATGACTGCTGAGCATGCTTCCAGATGCTTTCAGATGGAGACAGAAGCTCTTTTATCCTGCAAGCTCCAGCTGAATCAGGAGGCCAGAGGCCATGACTACCTGTACACATTTTCTTTAACGTATCCAGCCAGCTTTGCTGACAGAATTGTATGGTTCCACATGTCTTAATTCAAGAGAGACTTATTTAGCTAGGGATTCCTGGTAAAGTGCGTCATTTTGAAAGCATTCATGAAGCTCCATAAATGAGTCAACTAGACTTAATTGAAAAGAAGATTTTGCTTTGTATGCTCCCTTTAACGGTACTGTAATGACAGAAACATCCTGTGTGGGGCTGTTCAGTATGGTAGCCACTAGCAGCATGTGACTACTGAGCACTTGAAATGTGGCTTGTGTGACTGGAGGAAATGAATTTTAAATTTTAATTTAATTTAAATATTTGCATGTGATCAGCAGCTGCCATAGTTGACAGAGCAGCTCTATAATAATATGTGATTGAAATACAGGAAGAAAAGTTTTATAGTTTTCAGTTATTGCCCATTTCTTTATATTTCAATGACTGATATATCTTCTAATTGATATATCACTATAAGGGGTGAGTAACAAAGATCTGTGTGATAATATGGCTTCATTGAAACTATGGTGCTGCTGTGAAATAATGGACCTGCTTGCAACATTTCTATGTTATAGAATCAAAGCGTGCCTTCGAGAGCTAAAAGATCTGGAGGCAGAGGACTTACCTTTCAATTTGGCCCTATTTTCTGAGTTCAGTTCAGTTCAGTTCAGTTGCTCAGTTGTGTCCGACTCTGCGACCCCATGGACTGCAGCAAGCCAGGCCTCCCTGTCCATCATCAACTCCTGGAGCTTGCTCACACTCATGTCCATTGAGTTGGTGATGCCATCCAACCATCTGTCCTC
The DNA here is from genome assembly GCF_033118175.1 of Dama dama. Taxonomy (NCBI): domain Eukaryota; kingdom Metazoa; phylum Chordata; class Mammalia; order Artiodactyla; family Cervidae; genus Dama; species Dama dama. Next base: position 55,165,206 of record NC_083707.1, read on the forward strand.
TGACATCCCCTTCTCCTCCCACCTTTGATCTTTCCCAGCATCAGGGTCTTTTCAAATGAGTCAGTTCTTTGCATGAGGTGGCCAAAGTATTGGAGTTTCAACTTCAGCATCAGTCCTTCCCATGAATACTCAGGACTGATTTCCTTTAGGATGGACTGGTTGGATCTCCTTGCTGTCCAAGGGACTCTCAAGAGTCTTCTCCAACACCACAGTTTAAAAGCATGAATTCTTCTGCACTCAGTTTTCCATATAGTCCAACTCTCACATCCATACTTGACTACTGGAAAAACCATAAATTTGACTAGATGGATCTTTGTTGACAGAATAATACTCTGCTTTTTAATATGCTGTCTAGATTGGTCATAGCTTTTCTTCCAAAGAGCAAGTGTCTTTTAATTTCATGGCTGCAGTCAACCATTTTCTGAGTTATCTTGGGCAATTAATATTTGTTTTTTTTTTTTTCCTTTTATAACCATCTTGCTTTCATTTTCCATTCCTCTCTGTATCAATTAGCTACTACCCCATTAATGCTGTATAAAAAAACACCTGAAAGTCAGTGGTTTAATATAATAATTGTTCTTGTCTGTGTACATGAATTTGCTTCTAGAGGTGTTTAGTAGATCTAGGCTAACCTCAGTTGGTGTTGGCAGCAAGCTGCAAGTAAGTTCAGGTCTGTTCCATGTCTCTTTCATATTCCTAGTCCCTGTGGCAATAAATATGTATATACTGATTTATCTATCTATATCTATATCTATATATATATATTTCTCCTCTTGAGAGAGTTTGGGAAATCATTCTCTTTCTTTTTAGTGAATGAAGAAGCAAGTTGTCCTAGTTGCTGCTAGGAGGTATTCTGCAACTGGGTCAAAGAGAGGCTGAGCTATGAGAATGACAGGGAGAAAACTGCAGTCCTGACAGGGGTCTCCCCAAACCTACTCTACCTGTTAACTTTCAATTATGTGATTTATTAATTGTTCTGATCATTTAAGCCTCTTTGAGTTAGCTTGTAAGTCTTCATTTTCATTTAATTATGCATGCGATTTAACTTCCTCCTTTCTTATTAATTTATTCACTCGTTCATTTGTTCATTTAATATGATCACATGAAGGTCACTGAAGTGCATAGTTCTCACTAGTCTTTAGGAAAGATGCAAGATGAATTTAAGCAGCAAAAGGACAGTCGTTTGGGGATAAAACTGCAAAGTAAAATTATGCTTTAACAAAATCCTTTATTTCAAACACTTGGCAGCTGCAGGGGGAATTAAAAAAACAGATAACCAAAATGACATAGCTAGGTACAAAAATGAGTAAACATCTCTATGGATCACGAATGAAACAGAAACACCAATGTGAGCAGGGGTGAAGGTGTAGATCTGACAGATTCCAGCTCTGGCAGCTTGGAGCGGCTACACTGTCTGCACCAGGGCAGATGACAGACCTAGCCACACTTACAGCTTGAAGCCAGAACGGAGGTGGGCCAACCACCTCCTCACTTGAGGCTGAAGAAAAGTTATTGCTGACTCACTGTCTGAAGCCATAGCTTTATAGGACTCAGTGGGCCCAGGCAGACAAGCAGACAGAAACATCGCCTCAAAACAAGGAACTGAGCCAACCCATCTGATGACTGGATTTGTGGTATCTCTCAAATCAAGAAGGAGCAGGAGAGAAATCCACTGTTGCATAAACTGGATGTTGACTGCTCACTCTTAACAATTACAGACTGGAAGGGAGAACCCAGGAAAAGAGATGAAAACAGAGAGAGAATAGAAAAATTCTACAGACAAATATCCTAAACAAGAGAAGGCTGATGCTAAACAAAATAATCAATAAAATCAAGAAACAGAATAGGAATGAACTTAATGGTATAGTCAGAAAAAGACTAAAATGAGAATGTTTAGAATGCTTAAAGAGATAACATAAAACATTTTGTTCATTAAAAAGAAAAAGATTATGAAACAAAGGCAGCCAGAGTTAAAACAGGGACAGAAAGATAAGAAAAAAATTGAGATCATAGTAATAAAAGTAGAGCTATTGAAATAAAAATAGAATAAATGTGATAATATCTAGAAATGAACAATTGGTATCTTAGATTGTATTACTAAACAATAAGCCATGTCTCAGGACCAAAGTTTTTAAGAGACTCATGTATCATGTCTTTGTTTATTTCAGAGCATAGAGAAGGACAAAATTACTATAACTTTGGTAAAAACTTTAGAAGGAGAGTTAAAGAAAGAAATATAGATTAATAATACTTACCTAATTGCATGCATCCTGAATAGAATAACAAATTATCTCTCTAGTATACTTTAGAAAGCATGAACAAGTAGAGTTTACTGCAAGCATGTAAGAATAATTTAACTTTGGAAAATGTACTAATGTATTTCAGATTAGCTGATGAATGAGAAAAAATGTGGTTATTCATTTATCTGTCCATGGATACTTAGGCTGTTTCCATGTTTTGGCTATTATAAATAAGACTGCAGTGGACATGGGGGTGTAGATATCTTTTCAAACTGTTGGTTTTGTTATCTTTGAATAAATTTCCAGAACTGGAATTGTTGGGTCATAAGACAGTTCAACTTTTAATTTTTTGAGGAACCTTCATGTTATTTTCCATTGTGGTTATACCAATTTACATTCCTACCAACAGTACACAAGAGTTTGCTTTTATCAATAGCCTCTCCAACCCTTGTTATTTCTTGACATTTGATAATAGCCATTCTAACAGGTGTGAAGTGATATTTCATTTGTGGTTTGAATTGCATTTGCCTGGTGATTAGTGATACTGAGCACCTTTTTCATATATCTATTATCTGTGTTTGTATCTTCTTTAGAAAAATGTCTATTCAAGTCCTCTGCCCAGTTTATTCTATTGAATTCATTTTTTTCTACTGAGTTGTATGAGTTGTTTACATATTTTTGACATTAAATCTTTTGTTGTAAACCTAACTCCAATATTTTATGTTAATAATTTGTTGTTGTTCAGTCACTAAGTCGTGTCTGACTCTTTGCAACCCCCAGGGACTGTACACAGCAGACTCTTCTGTCCTCCACTGTCTCCCAGAGTTTGCTCAAATTCATGTCCATTGACTCAGTGATGCTATCTAATCATCTCATCCTTTGCCATTCCCTTCTCCTTTTGCCTTCTTCAGTCTTTCCCAGCATCAGGGCCTTTTCCAATAAGTCACCTCTTTGCATCATGTGGCCAACATATAGGAGCTTCAGCTTCAGCATTAGTCCTTCCAATTAATATTCAGGGTTGATTTCCTTTAGGATCGACTGGTTTGATATCCTTACATTCCAAGGAACTCTCAAGAGTTTTCTCCAGCACCACAGTTTGCAAGCATCAATTCTTTGATGCTCAGCTTTCTTTATGGACCAGCTCTCACATCTACTATTATATGATGTGACTATTATACATGACTATTGCAAAAACCATGCTGCTTAGTTGCTCAGTCCTGTCCAATGTTTTGCAACCTCATGGACTGTAGCCTACCAGGCTCCTCTATCCATGGGATTCTCCAGGCAAGAATACTCGAGTGGGTTGCCAGTCCCTTCTCCAGGACTGGGAAAACCACAGCTTTGACTATATGGACTTTTGTCTACAAAGTAATGTCTCTGCTTTTTAATATGATGTCTAGATTTGTCATAGCTTTCCTTCCAAGGAGCAAGTGTCTTTTAATTTCACGGCTAAAGTCACCATCTGTAGTGATTTTGGAGCCCAAGAAAATAAATCTGTCACTCTTTCCACTTCTTTTTCCACTTCTGTTTGTCATGAAATGATGGGGCCGGATGCCCCAATCTTACTTTTGTAATGTTGAGTTTCTAACCAGCTTTTTCACTCTCCTCTTTCACCTTCATCAAGAGGCTCTTTAGTTTCTCTTCATTTTCTGCCATTAGAGTGATATCATCTGCATATCTGAGGTTGTTGATATTTCTCCGAGCAATCTTGATTCCAGCTTGTGCTTCATCCAGCCCAGCGTTTCTCATGATGTTCTCTGCATATAAGTTAAATAAGCAGGGTGACAATATACAACCTTGATGTACTCCTTTCCTGATTTTGAACCAGTCAGTTGTTCCATGTCTGGTTCTAACTGTTGCTTCTTGAACCTGCATACAGGTGTCTCAGGAGACAAATAAGGTGGTCTGGTACTCTTGTCTCTTTAAGAATTTTCCACAGTTGGTTGTGATCCACACAATCAAAGGCTTTCTCATAGTCAGTGAAGAGAAGTAGATGTTTTTCTGGAGCTCTGTTGCTTTCTGCATGATTCAGCTAATATTGGCAGTTTGGTCTCTGGTTCCTCTGCCTCTTTGAAACCCAGCTTGTACATCTTAATTTAAAAAAGAGTGTAGTTATCTTAATAGAGGTAGATAAAAGTGGTGAAACTCTATGTTCATTTATGATTAAAAAACAAGAACAAAATACAAAACTCACAGTAAACTAGAAATAGAAGTAAAAATTTTAAACCTGAAAAAAGAAATATGAGAAACTTTGAAAAAACATCATGTATCTGTGAATCATTAATGAAAATCCAGTTTGGTCAGAAAAAAGACAAGAATGGATTCCTATTATTAATACTTTGCAGTATTTTACCTGCAGCCTTACCAGCGCAACAAGAAAAGCAAAAACAAATGTACACAATGCCTCAGCAGGTAAAGACTCTGCCTGCAGTGTGGGAGACACGGAAGACTTGGGTTTGATTCCCTGGAGGAGGAAAATAGCAACTTACTCCAGTATTGTTACCTGAGAAATTCCTTAGACAGAAGAGCCTGGCAGGCTATAGTCCAAAGGGTCAGAAAGAGTGGAACACACCTGAGTGACTAAGCACTCAGAAAGAGACAAAATGTGGAAAAATTGAGAATCTCTGTAGAACAGTTATTAGAATTAATAGAAGAGTTTAGAAAGGCTGCTGATTCAGGGATGTCCAGATGCCAAGACTGAATACTATTTATCTTCAATGAAATAACCAGTTAAAATATAATTAAGATGTTTCAAGTAGTAAAAAGATACACTAAGGTGCATAGAAGTTAATTTAATAAAAAATGAGCAAGATTTTTGTGGAGTGCCTTATTAAAGTAAAAAAGAATGTGAGAATAAAAAGGTAAGCCAATATTTTGGTTGAAAAAGTTTAAAATTGTAAAGATATTAATTCTTATCTCCATGGCTAAACTGTGAATTAATGCTATTTCAATAAAAGCAGTTATCATATAACTCAAAAACTGTTACTAAAACACAAAGAGTCAAGAAAAATTAGTTTGATTCTTAAAAATAATAAAGTAGTGGAATAAGCCGTTTTAGCTCAACAAATGAAGCTGGAAGAGTTGGTTCCCCAAATTCCAGGGATATTAAGGATCTAAATGTTACTGCAAAAACAATACTTTCAGAGAAAATATAATAAAGTATCTTGGTTGATGAAGATATCTTCTTTAAATAAGATGCAAAAAGTAACAATCATAAGGAAAAAGATTTATGACTATCAATGCACTAAAATTTTGGATTATTATAAACCAAAAAACAAAGGAATGTTCAACAACGACAACAAAAACCAAACAACTGAACAGTGGAAGAATATATTTACAGTCAACAACTAATAGAAAACTACTAGACAGGAAGTACAAGTTCTTACAAATCTTTAAGAGAAAATCTAATATAAAAACAGGCAAAAGAAGTGAATGATCGATTCAAAAATCAGTATCCAAATGGCCAATATATTCATGTTTATATGATCACAGGGACTGTTGATAGAAAATTTTAAACCAGTTGGATCATTAAAAATGATTAGCAAGTAAGTGAAGTAACAAGAATTTTCAGAATGTATCAAAGCCACCTTTGAAAGAAATTTGTCACTAGCTTAGCTGGTAAAGAATCTGCATGTAATGCAGGAGACCCCGGTTCGATTCCTGGGCTGGGAAGATGCCCTGGGGAAGGGGTAGGCTACCCACTCCAGTATTCTTGGGCTTCCCTGGTGGCTCAGTGGTAAAGAATCTGCCTATAATGTGGGAGACCTGGGTTTGATCCCTGGATTTGGAAGATCTCCTGGAGGAGAACATGGCAACCCACTCCAGTATTCTTTCCTGGAGAACCCCCATGGATAGAGGAGTCTGGTGGGCTACAGTACATGGGGTCACAAAGAGTCGGAGTCGGACATGACTGAGCAACTAAACGCGATACAGCACAGTAAAGTTGAAGATATCTGACCCATCTCAACATTTGTGTATCACAGAAACTCTCACACTTGTGCACAAGGAAACATGTGTCAGAATGTTAATGCGGTATGTCACGATCTGCCACAGGGAAAATGGGTTTAACATTTGGTGTATTTATGCAAAAGAAGGCTTTGTAGCTCTTACAATGAATGTATATTTAATAATTAAATTTCAAAAGTATTTTAAACAGCAAATGAAATAAATATAGGATAATATGTACAGTATGATACCATTTATGTAAAGTTTGACATCATGCACAGAAAAACTCTTTATTATGAACATTTATGCATGAAAATGGTAAACACTAGATTAGGGGTTATGTAGATTCATTTTAGTAGTCTCTCAGGGAAGGAAATAGGAAAGTGGAATAGAGACATATTATCTATGCATTAAAGATTATTTATTATAATACATTAGCTCTTAAAAATCAGAAGTAAGTGTTGCAAAAATGTTAAGATTTGACAGAGCTAGTAGAGGGAAGGGATACATGGAGTTCTTTAGTTAATGCTCCTGTTTTTTCTCTTTGATATATTTCATGGAGAAATCAAACAGCGGATGAGTGTGGGATTTTGAAGATGGAGTGATGATTATGGATTTATGACAGATGAAGAAAACATTTTATTTTCACTAGTTAACTAGTTCAAACTGTGACAGACAACAAGGTTTCTGATAGGGTTATTATTTCCCTTCCTGAGTGAGCTTTTCAATATCCTCTTCCTGTCCATCACCTCCAACCACTTTCAGCTCAATATACACTTCTGGATTCAGACGAGTGGGGAAGAACAGCAGTATCTCAGGCATACACTCTTTATCGGGAGGGGTGTGTGTGACTGGAATTCTCTTGTCAAGATTATAGAAACAAAAGACTTTTTGTCGGATGATCTGTGGCTTTGGGAGGTCATGGAGATCTGTGGCTTCCAACTGGTTCAGAGAGGTAGTTAATAGGCATAGACAAATTTACCCCAATATTTTCAATAGCCTAACAGTAATTGAGCAGTTACCCAAGCCGACTCCCAAGGCTACTAATGTTTCTTTTCTTTTTTAAACTGTTGCATGAAATGTGTCAATGATGTATGGTTTTGTTAGCTACTCCTTACTGTTAAAGTCCTCTCATAGAGTCTAATAACATTATCAGAATGTTTGAGCATCTTAGGGAAAATTAATGGAAGAACCCAGAAGCTTAAGTAGGAAAGATCTGGAAATACAGGTTTGTATCAGTGTCTCTAAGATTAAAAAAAAAGAGATAGAAATTTCGTGATGTATTCAGGTCTATTCAGTCAGATACAGCAGAGGCAAGGCTTAAGCCTGGACCTTCTCACGGTCTGTTCAAGCATTCTTCCCATGGAGGCGGTCCTTTCTCTCCAGTGTGTCCCACGTTAGGTTCAGGCTCTAACTCACTTGAAAGCCATAGGCAGGTTGAACTAATTCCAGAAGCAGGGTTAATGTGTTGCAGTAGCACACTAGCGATGTGTGTGGTAGCACAAAAGCAATCCACACATTGCTGTAGATTTAGTCAGGTATATGTTTTGAGTCCTGGAGATTCTACTAATTGCTTTGCAGCATTGTCTTCGTCTTTGGTAGCATTTGTTGTTGCTCACTTGCTAAGTCATGTCCAACTCTTTGTGACCTGTTGGTCTGCAGCACGCCAAGCTTCCCTGTCCTTCACTATTTCCCAGAGTTTGCTCAAACTCATGTCCATTGAATCAATGATGCCATCCAACCATCTCATCCTCTGGCATCCCCTTCTCCTCCTGCCCTCAATCTTTCCCAGCATCAGAGTCTTTTTCAATGAGTCGGCTCTTTGCATCAGGTGGCCAAAGTATGGGAGCTTCAGCTTCAGCGTTAATTCTTCCAATAAACATTCAGGGATGATTTCCTTTAGGATGGACTGGTGTGATCTCCTTGTTTTCCAAGGGACTCTCAAGAGTCTTCTCCAGCACCACAGTTTGAAAGCATCAGTTCTTTGGCACTCAGCCTTCTTTATGGTCCAACTCTCACATCTGTACATGACTAGTAGAAAAACCATAGCTTTGACTATACGGACCTTTGTTTGCCGGCAAAGTGATGTGTTTGCTTTTTAATACACTGTCTAGGTTTGTTGTAGCTTTTCTTCCGAGGTAGCATAGAATTGCACTAAAAAGCATCAGCCCAGACAAGGATTATTTCTTAGCACCATCGTCTTGTGTCCTGGTGGGATTCATGTCACTTGTTCAACCCAGAAGATAACAGCACAAGTTATGTGTATCATTTCAGAACCAAAGAGCTTAGTACCTTTAAATGAGTAAAATAAGCAAGAATACTTATTTTACTTCCTCTTTCCCCATCTGCTTACAGGTTGCAGAAGCTTTGAAGACTAAAGGAGGCAGGTACAAGGAGGCTGGATTTCTGGATCACCTATGAGTGACTCTCCATCTGCCAGGAACATCTTTTCGGGGCTTCAAGATAATGAAAAAGTAAGATTTGTTTTATTAAGTTGCTGAAACTTTGGTCTTTGTTTGTTACAGCTGTTAGCATTTCTTTAAGTAGTATGCAGGCCTCTTTCTGGGTCATTTGCTCATTCAGTTTCCTTATCTGAAAAGGGAATGGCAGTCCCTAGATTCATAGGATTATCATAGGTCTCCAATGAGATGTAAGAAGAAAGTGCTAGATAAACTGAGGCATGTTGAGGGCAGCCACTTAGAGCTTGACAACTTAAATCCCCTCCTGGCAACTAAAGGAAGCAAACAGGAATCATCCTGCAGCTGCCACCAAAATCGAATCAACTTTAGCCTTTAACCACACCAGTCTCCCTCTGTAATTCCTTAAGCTTTTGGCCTGCTTCCCACTAGTGACATCTCTTGAGTCAATCAGTTAGCCAATTAGCCAGACAAATAAATAATTATTTCCAAGTTAGTTGGTAACTGCCATGCTCAGGGCATGCAGTTAAGCCACTCCTAAGTCTTATGTATTTAATTCCAATGATTAATATTGACCTTGTTGTCTATTTGCCTGTTTATGGAGAAAAGGCATACAAAAAACCAAAATAAAAATTAGCCATAATCCCACTTTAGTGATAATCACACACAGGTGAGAATTTTGTTTTCGATACATATGTAAATTTTTAATAAAAAAAAAAAGGGAACCATAGTTTACATACAGCATTGTGAATGTGTTGTGTGTAGTTTTTTTGACTCAAATTATCATGGGAAATTTTTTCCAGGTCAACAAATAAAGAACTTGATAATCATTTTTAGCAGTTATGAGGATTTCACTGTTTAGTCTTTATTTATTCAGTTAATTCTCTGTTGACAAACATTCAAGTCACTTAATATTTTTCAAGATTATAAATAATGGTGCAACATTAGTTTTGGTACATGTACAGATCTTTGGCATATTCGTTTGATTATTTCCCCAGGAGAACTTAGCATTTGCATTTCTGCATCAAAATAAAGGCACATTTTTAAGGTTTTTCATTCAGAGTGCCCAGTTACTTCAGAAACACTTTTATCCTTCTATTTTCCAATAAGGCTAAGTATTTACATTTGTATTTTAAAATCCTTTATATACGAAGAAATGGAAAGACAATTAGTGCCCTGGGTAGTGTTTTAGCCATGACATCTTAGATCCCAAGATGTCCTCATTTTCTTGTTAGTTTCCTGTTATTTTTCTTCGCTTTTTGGTCACTACGTGCTCCTCCTTTGCGAGTGGAGCCTTCGTGCTGGTCCCTTACTCCTGACAGATGTTCACAAAATCTGTACCGAAGACCCTGCCCCATAGAGAATCTGTACACACAGACCCTGCTCCATATACAATTACCCTCTGGCTCTTTTTATCTCTTTTTCTCCATCAAATCTGTAATGCCTATAGTGAAGATTTATCTCATCTGATATTTAGAGGGATATTCTTTAATTTAGGTAATTCACAAGAAATGAATGGCAGATAAGTGTCTTCATGGTCTCGCCATGCAGACTGTAACTCCCAGCAGACTCTAATCCTGGTAAAGATCTTTTTGGTTATGGACTTAACTAACTCTTAGTTTTAGATACCAAGTGCTAGCTATACAAGGTCTTACTTTTAACTATTTTGGAGCTTATAGTCATGCCATTGATTGTCTTCTAAGCAATAAAAAAAAGGAAAAGAAAAAGAAGAAAGAATGGAAGGTGGGTAGGAAGGAAAGAGGGAAGGAGGGAAGGAGAGAAGAAAGGAAGAAAAAAATCCCAACAGTTTCCTTTCTGAGTGTTTTATAGGTTGCTGTTGTTTAGTCACCCAGTCATGTCTAACTCTTTGAGATCCCATTGACTGTTGCCCAGCAGGTCCCTCTGTCCATAGGATTTCTCCGGCAAGAATACTGCAGTGGGTTGCCATTTCCTTCTTTAGAGGATCTTCCTGATCCAGGGATCGAACCCACATCTCCTGCACTGGCCAGTGGATTCTTTACCACTAAGCCACCAGGGAAGCCCCGTTTTATAGATTAGAACAGCCTTAATCAATAATTACTGCATTGATCTCTTGAAGCAATTTTTGTGATGTAGAGGTTATGATCAAGATGATCTTAATATTAATCATTAATATTAAGCTCCCATTACATCTGTGACAGTTAACTTCTCTTCCAACAAAGTAAAGAAAATGCAATCTAGCACTCATGAATTTTATAATTCAAATAAAACAACACAGATAACAAATGTAGAAAATGATTTAGGAAATAGGTTAAGTATATTCAAAATTAACATACATGAAGCATCTCGACTGCCATATTTCAATGACTGAACTGCATAGTGACTGTTTCTTAGTACGAAAATGCACCCTAGTGCAATTTACTGAGTTATATCATGCTGGCTACCTGGAAAGGAAAAATGAATTAAAGATGTCTTGGTATTTATTGTCATTAGTCTCTAGGTAAATATAATTAAGTGAGAATATAGGAATGGATTGTAATCTTATTCATATCCTGAATATAAATATGGTTTGAAGTAGACATGACTGTGGACATCTGTCAGACAAACTGACATGACTTGGCAGAAAGATTTAAACAACTCTGTCCTTCACCACTCCCCCCAGCTTTATTGACATAAAATTGACATATAACACTGTGTAGGTTGAAAGTGTACCAGGTGATGACTTGATACATGTATGTATTGCAAAATGATTAGCACCATAAGGTAGCTAATACGTCTACCACTTCACATAGTTACCTTTTTTGTGGTGAGAACATTCAAGATTTATTCTCTTAGCAACTTCCAAGTATACAATAAAGTATTGTTAACTATAGTAGCAATGCTGTCCACTATATCCTCAGAACTTATTTATCTTATAAATGAAAATTTGTACCCTTTGACCAACATCTCCTTATGTCTCCTGTCAATGAACAGTCCACTATATTTCTGTGAGTTCAGTTTCTTTAGATTCCTCATATAGATGAGATCATATAGTATTTGTCTTTCCCTGTCTTAGTTCACTTAGCATAATGTTCTTGTTTCATCTATATTGTTGCAAATGGTGGGAGTTGCTTCTTTTGATGGCTGAATAGTATTCCATTGTATGTACATGTGCATGTGTATTTGTATGTATGCATCGGTCTTGCATTTTCTTTATCCGCTCATCATCGAGTGGAGACTTATGTTGTTTGTTTCCATGTCATTGCTGTTGCGCATAATGCTGCAGTGAATGTGAAAGTACCGGTGACTCTTTAAGAGAATGATTTCACTTCCATCAGGTGTGTACTTGGAAATGGGATTGCTCAGTCAGAGGATAGTTCTGTTTTTTAATGTTTTTAAGAACCTCCATAATGGCGGTAACAATTTACATTCCTACCAAGAGTGCACAAGGATTCCCTTTTCTGCACAGCCTCACCAACCCCTGTCTTTTCTTGTCTTTTTGATAATAGCCATTCTCACAACTGTGAGGTAATAGCTCATTGCAGTATTTTATTTGCATTTCCCTGAGGATTAGTGGTTTGAACACTTTTTTCCTGTACCTGTTTACTGTGTTTTGTTTTTGTTTTTTTTTTTTGAAAAATGTCCATTTGGGCCCTCTGCCCATTTTCTTGATTATTTGCTCTTTTTGCTATTGAGTTGTACGTATTCCTTACATAGGTTGAATAATAACACACTATCAAAAGTATGGTATGCAGATATTCTCTTCCATTCCACAGCTTGCCTTTTCATTTCACTGAAGGTTTCTTTGCTGTACAGAAGCTTTTTAGGTTGATGCAGTCCCACTTATTGATTTTTTTCTTTTGTTGTTTGTGATTTTGGTATCATTTAATAATTGCCAAGGGCCATTTAAGAAGTTTTTCCCTATGTTTTCTTTTAGACATTTTATGGTTTCAGTCTTAAATTTATATCTTTAATTCATTTTGAGTTAATTTTTTAAAGAGTAGTGTAAGACAGGGATCCATGGATACAGTTTCATTCCTTTACATGTGAATATCAGCTTTCCTCAGACCATTAATTGAACAGATTATGCTTTTCCCATTGAGTGTCCCTGGCTCCCATGTCAATTAGTATTAACAGCTGATGGTGTATGCATGAGTTTATTTCTGGGCTTTTGATAATGTTTCACTGGTCTATGTGTCTGTCTTTATGCCAGTACCATACCGTTTTGATTATTATAGCTTGGTAACCACAGTTTGAAATTGGAAAGTGTGATTCCTCCAGTTTTGTTCTTTTTTCTCCAGATTGCTTTTCCTATTTGGGATCCTTTGTGGTTCCTTATGAATATTGGCATTGTGTTTTATATTTCTGTAAAGTATGCCGTTGGCATTTTGACAGGGTTTACACTGAATCTGTGCATGGCTTTGAGTAATATGGACATTTTAAAAATATTAATTCTTCTGATCTACAACACAGGATATCTTTCCATTTATTTGTGTCTTCCTCAGTTTTTTTTAATCAGTGTCTTAATCCTATTCTTAATTGTCATGGAATCCCTTAGGATACTTAACCTGTTTGCAATATTTGTGTATTATTTTACAAAGTATTTACTACTAAAAATTATCAGTTCAGTTCAGTCGCTCAGTCATGTCCAACTCTTTGCGACCCTATGAATTGCAGCACGCCAGGCCTCCCTGTCCATCACCAACTCCCGGAATTTACTCAAACTCATGCCCATCGAGTTGGTGATGCCATCCAGCCATCTCATCCTCTGTCGTCCCCTTCTCCTGCCCTCAATCCCTCCCAGCATCAGGGTATTTTCCAATGAGTCTACTCTTCGCATGAGGTGGCCAAAGTATTGAAGTTTCAGCTTCAGCATCAGTCCTTCCAATGAACACCCAGGACTACTAAGAGATCAACCTAAATCTTAGTTTTTAGCTTTGTGAGTTCTGCTGTGTCTAACCTGGGTGAAAGATAATTGGAAATTTGGATATTGAAATATAAAATAATTCTATTGACATTATAATAGTGAGAGATGGGCACATATGACTCTCAAGTATGTCACAAGAGATTTTATGTCATGTAGGATATTAGTGTCATTATTAATACCATGGTTTTTGAAGAAACAAGTTAGCAGCCTCAGAGTACTAATACAGATTGTAGTACCTACCAGAAAGTGACACGCAGACATATCAAATTCTTAAAATATGGAAGTGGCTTTGGAATTGGGCAATGGGCAGAGGTTGAATGAATTTTGAGAAGCGTGATAAAAAAAGTCTAAATTGCTTTGAACAGACTGTAAGTATAAATATGGATGTTAATGATGCTGCTATTGAGGGCTCAAAAAAAAGTGAGAAGTATAGTAGAGAAAGCATATATCACCTTAGAGAATGTGTAAATTGTCATGAACAGAGTGTTGGTAGAATTATGGACTTTAAAGACACTGTTGGTGAGGGCTTGGTAGGGAATAAGGAGCATGTTATTGAAACTTGGAGGAAGGAAATTCTTGTTAAATAGTGGCAGAAAGCTTAGGAGAAATGTGTCCTGCAGTTATGTGGAAAGTAGAACTTGTAAATGATTAACCTAGATATTTAGCTGAGATCTCCAAGCAAAGTGTTGAAGGTTCAGTCTGGTTTCTTCTTCATGATGACAGTAAAATGTGAGAGGAGAGAGGTAAATTGAGGGAAAACCGATAAACAAAAAGCAACCATGACCTGATGACTTGAGAAATGTTCTGCCTACCCAGATTGCAAAAAGTCCTAATATTATTAGATTCTCTGTCAGGAAACTGCACTAAGGGAAGACGACAACAACAAATTGAAGTGTACCTGGAAAACCTTTTGCTAAAATCAGAAAGGTCAAAAGGTCAGAGTATTCAGTCACAAAAGACTCTTTGAAAAGGTTAAATATGTGATTTCTAGATTTCCTCAGTCAGCTCAGTAGAAACCAAGATAGAGGTGAGATTATCTAGGATAGATCTGTGGAAAAGCTTCTTGTCTAATTGAAAGACATACATAGGAGACCCACAAAGCTCTTGATAATTTCATACCAGTAGAAATGTCAGCTTGAACTGAAAGGGACAGATAAAATACAAAATGAAAAAAGGTTATTGAATTTCCAAAATTCTATAGACAGGAAGTGGGTTATAGAAATATTCAGCTACAAAATATGTGCTACTTTTCGTGAAAACTCAAGGTTTTTACCTGGTTCTCCTACCTCAGTCAGACTTATTTTGGTCACCTGGGGTGTGCTACCTTTAAGCTTAAAAATTGATCGCTGCTTCCCAACACTAGAAATAAGCTCCCCTCTCCTCTCTTTCTCATTCTCTTAAGTCTCACTCAATAGATTCTTTCTTGAGATAGTATAGAGCTCTTTAAAAATTTAACATTCTTGTCACTCTAAGGAATATATACCCCGAGGCGAGGAATAATACCTGACTTATTTTTTAACAGTACTTAATTGAGGTATAATTTATATACAGTGAAATGTTAAATGCACGTCAGTAAGTTTTTATATAATCATCTCCTAAATCAAGATAAAGAACATTGCTGTTCTCTCCAAAGTTTCCATGTGGATTTGTTGTTGTTTAGTCAACTGTGAGCAGCTCTTTTATGACCCCATGGACCATAGCCCTGCCAGGCTCCTCCGTCCATGGGATTTCCCAGGCAAGAATACTGGAGTGGGTTGCCATTTCCTTCTCCAGGGGATCTTCCCGACCAAGGATTGAACCCATGTCTTCTGCATTGCAGGTGGTTTCTTTACTGCCGGGCCACCAGGGAGCCCTGTGGATTCACACACAACCATTATTTTGATTTCTATGCCATGTAATCAGTCTGTTCCTAAATATTATGAAAATGAAATTGTACGATAGATACTCTTTGTGTCTGCCTTGTCTTGCTGAATATCAGCCACGGTTAGACTTCACTCAGCATAGCTTTCATCTGACCTCTCATAGAGGTGCTGTTGCTTTTTCATACTGTTGTGTTTTTTGCCCCTAATTGTTAAGATCCTATTAGATTTTCTAGGATAAAGAAACCATAGGATAAATCCTTTAGATTACCTTTAGGTTTGTGAAAATGAAAAGGTAAAAAGATGTTTGCATTAATTCTGTTTTTTCAATGTCCTCACTTTATAACTGAAGAGAAATATAAAGTTACAGAAAGCATATAAGGTGATAACTGAGACAGATGATTTGCTTTTTTGCCCCTTCAACATATATTGTATGTTAACATATGTTAACATAGCATGTGATTATTAATTTCTTTATACTTTTCTAGTAAATACTACCAACTTTATCTTAAGCCTTTGTACAGAATTTGTTTCTGAGATGCATCTCTCTCTGTTTTTACAGCAAGTCCTTGCAATATGCAACAACTAGGTCTCTCAATGTGCTTGGATAGAGTACCAGATTGACTCCCTGAGTCCTAGAGCAAATTCCCACTGGCATTAAAATGGTGTATAACATAACCACATTTATTTAAGAATGTATTCCAATATTAAATAGCAAAGTTCAACAATGCAAAACTGCAATTACTTTTGCACCAACCTAATAGGTATGGTAGTGTGTATATGTTAATCCCAGTCTGCTAATATATGACTCCCCTCAATGTTTCCCCTTTAGTATCTATAAGTTTGACTTAGAGATCTGTGAGTCTGTTTCTGTTTTATAAATAAATTCATTTGTATCATTTTTTATTAGATTCCACAGGTAAGAGTTATCATATGATATTTGTCTTTGTCTGACTGACTTAGTATGATAATCTTTAAATCCATCCATGTTGTGGCAAATGGCATTATTTCATTCTTTTTATGGCTTTTTATCCATTGTATATTTGTACACGTCTTCTTTATCCATTCCTCTGTCAATGGACATTTAGGTTGCTTGCATATTTTGGCTGTGGGCTTCCCAGGTGGTGCTAGTGGTAAAAAATCTGCCTGCAAATGCAGAAGACTGGAGTTTAATCCCTGGGTCAAGACGATCCCCTGGAGGAGGGCATGACAACCCACTCCAGTATTCTTGCCTGAAGAATTCCATGGTCAGAGGAGCCTGGCGGGCTACAGTCCACAGGGTCGCAAAGAGTGGACATGACTGAAGCAACTTGGCATGCACGAACACATGCTCGTATATCTTGGCTATTGTAGATAGCTCTGCAAAGAACACTGGGGCGCATGTATCTTTTTGAATTATGGTTCTCTCCAGATACATGCCCAGGAATGTGATTGCTGGATCAAATAATACCTCTATATTTAGTTTTCTAAGGAGCATCCATGCTGTTCTCTATAATGGTTGTACTGGTTTACATTTCACAGGCTTTGGATGCTCAAAGCAAGTCAGTCAGTTTTTCCTTCATACACCTACCCAAGCCATAAGACACATGTTAAAAAGAGGTTTGATATAAGAAGCTGCTGTTGTCCTTAAAATAATTTTTTATTCTCCTGATCAAGATAATACATGCTGTCATAGAAAACACAAAGTGGTAAATTTGCTAAGAACAAATATGAAGATAGCATATTGAAAAGAAGAGATATTACTTTGTCAGCAAAGGTCCATGTAGTCAAAGTGATGGTTTCCAGTAGTCATGTACAGATGAGAGAGTTGGACCACAAAGAAGGCTGAGCGGCAAAGAATTGATGCTTTTGAATTGTGGTGCTGGAGAAGACTCTTGAGAGTCCCTTGGACTGCAGGGAGAACAAACCAGTCAATTCTAAAGGAGATGAACCCTGAATACTCATTGGAAAGGCTGATACTGAAGCTGAAGCTCCAATACTTTGGCCACTTGATGGAAAAGTCCCTGATGCTGAAAAAGATTGAGGGCAGGAGGAGGAGAGGATGAGATGGTTGGATGGCATCATCGACTCAATGGATGTGAGTTTGAGCAAACTCTGGGAGGTAGTGAAGGACTGGGAACCCTGGTGTGCTGCAGGTCCTGGGATCACAAAGAGTCAGACACGACTGAACGACTGAACAACAGCAGCAATAATACAACCTATGGCAAAAATAGCAAAAGGTCAAGAAAGTACCATATATTTCAGTTGCGAAAAATCAGATTAACAGGCTCAGCTTCTCCCTGTGACCTGCTTTCCATTGGTTATGTCTTTGGGTTCTCTCTGTGACAGCACACTGGACAAGGTTCTTCCAGGATTCTGCAGTCAGGAACACGGCAGATGTAATTAAAGACTATAGGTGGACAGTGGTCTTCTCTCTGTAATAAGAATTTTAACTTAGAAAAAGTATTCTATTAGGTTGACTGTCCCACTTACCAGAATTTAGCCTTTTTTAAAAAAAAATTCTCATGAGTATTTGTATGGACTAAAAATACCCTCTTGGCCTGGGGAATAGAACCTTTCTGAATAAAGTAAAGAGGACTAAGAACAATATCATGAAAAAGTAGAAATGATTTCTTCTGGCAATTTGTATGCATGTAGCTCTCCATTATTCATGAGCTGCTCCTTTAGTTTTAAATGATCAGTGTCTTTGCTGTTCTTTCTTTTCCCTTCTGTTTCCACCATGTTGGCATTTCACTGCTCATTAATAATTGTGGGAAGAAAAAAGAGAATACATTAATTGATGATTGCATCAACCACTACATAATTTTCCACTGGTATAAAAGTCCCAGTGGCATTTTTAAAAGGGTAGATACTGATGGCTAAACTACCCGTGGGAGGCGGAATGGGTTTATGATTATTCTTCCTTATCAGAAGAGCATGTGATGGTCCTCTGGCTTTCATGAGGCAGAGGAAATACCCTAAAAGAATAGGAGATAGAGAATATACATCTTTGAAGTTTCTATTTTGGAAAGAAACAGGAGAGGGAATTTTCCCTAGTGGTTGAGTGGTTAGGATTCTGAATTTCCACTGCAGGGGGCATGGGCTTGATCCTTGATTGGGGAACTAAGATCCTGCATGCCCAGTGTGTCAAAAAATAAAGAGAAGAGATAGATTTGAGAATTTTCAGAAATGTGTTTCAGGCCTGGCTCTGGTATCAGTACTGTGTATATACAGAGGTGGATAATGGCAGAATAGAATTAGGCAAGGCACCACCTCACCAAAATATTTGCTATGAACTATCCTGTCCTGTCATAACCCAAGAAGCCATCTCAGAGACCCACAGTGGTCTAGTCCGTGGACTAATAGAATGGTCAGTAGGCGTGGACTCCCCAGCTCGCCTTGTCCATGTAAATGGATGGCGTCGGGTGAACTCACTAGCCTGATTTAAGAACATTTCCACAATTTCCTTGAGCACCATGTGCTTCTAACTTCACATGGGATCAAGGATCTCTATAGACCCTTTTATGATGTGAGTTGAATTTTGTACTAGAAACATAAAGATATATAAAATACTTGAAGGACAGATTATCATCTAGAGTAAAATATATATAAGACTAAGAAAGTGAAATAACAAACCAAGTGCCAAAAGGATGGCACAGACATCATACACTGGTGGGAGGGAGAAGTCCCTGAGCACTGGAGTGCCCAACACAGGCTTGGAGAGGAAGAGAGAGACCTTGAGCTCAGCCTGAAAGGAAGACTAATGAGAAAAGGAGGGAGCATTCCGGGCATGGATAACGGCAGGCACAACAGCCCAGATGTGGGCAGGGGTACGGCATTTTGGGGAATGAAAGAAAGGGAAAGATACACCAAACTGAATGCAGAGTTCCAGAGAATAGCAAGGAAAGATAAGAAAGCTTAAGTGAACAGTGCAAAGAAATAGAGGAAAGCAATACAATAGGAAAGACTAGAGATCTCTTTAAGAAAATGGGGATACAAAAGGAACATTCATGAAAAGATGGACACAAAAAAGGACAAAAACAGCAAGGACCTAACAGAAGCAGAAGAGATGGCAAGAATACACAGAAGAACTATACAAAGAAGCTCTTAATGACCCAGTTAACCATGATGGTGTGGTCACTCACCTAGAGCCAGACATGCTGGAATGCAAAGCCAAGTGTGCTTTAGGAAGGATCACTATGAACAAAGTGAGTGGAGGTGATGGAATTCCAGTTGAGCTATTTCAAATCCTAAAAGATGATGCTGTGAAAGTGCTGCACTCAATATGCCAGCAAATTTGGAAAATTCAGCAGTGGCCACAGGACTGGAAGAGATCAGTTTTCATTCCAATCCAAAGAAAGGCAATGCCAAAGAATGGTCAAATTATTGTACAGTTGCACTCATTTTACATGCTAGCATGATTAGGCTCAAAATCCTTCAAACTAGGCTTCAACAGTATGTGAACCCCCAAATTCCAGATATACAAGCTGGATTTAGAAAAGGCAGAAGAACCAGAGATCAAATTGCCAACATATGCTGGATCATAGAAAAAGCAAGAGAATTCCAAAAGAAATCTACTTCTGCTTCATTGGCTATGCTAAAGCCTTTGACTGTGTGGATCACAACAAACTGTGGCATATTCTTATAGAGATGGAAATACCAGACCACCTTACCTGCCTCCTGAGAAATCTGTATGCAGGACAAGAAGCAACAGTTAGAACTGGACAAGGAGCAATGGACTGGTCAAAATTGGGAAATGAATATGTCAAGACTGTATCTTGTCACCCTGCTTATTTAACGTATATACAGAGTACATCATATGAAATGCTGAGCTGGATGACTCACAAGCTGGAATCAAGATTGCCAGGAGAAACATCAATAACCTCAGATATGCAGATGACACCACCCTTATGGCAGAAAATGAAGAGGAACTAAAGTGGCTCTTGAAAGTGAAAGAGGAGAGTGAAAAAGCAGACTTAAAACCCAACATTTAAAAAACTAAGATTGTGGTATCCAGTCCTATTACTTTATGGCAAATAGATGGGGAAAAAGAAACAGTGTCAGATTTCATATTCTTGGGCTCCAAAATCACTGCGGACGGTGACTGCAGCCATGAAATTGAAAGATGTGTGCTCCTTGGAAGAAAAGCCATGACAAACTTAGACACTGTATTAAAAAGCAGAGACATCACTTTGCCAACAAACATCCGTATAGTCAAAGCTTTGTTTTTTCCAGTAGTCATGTATGGATGTGAGATCTGGACCATAAAGAAGGCTGAGCGCCTGAGAACTGATGCTTTCAAGCTGTAGTCCTGGAGAAGTCTCTTGAGAGTCCCTTGGACTGCAAGGAGATCAAACCAGTCAATCCTAAAGGAACAACCCTGAATATTCCTTCTGCTGCTGAAGCTGAAGCTTCAATCCCTTGACCAAGAGGTGCGAAGAGTCAACTCATTGGAAAAGACCCTGATGCTGGGAAAGATTGAGTGCAAGGGTAGAAGGCGGTGACAGAGGATGAGATGGTTGGATGGCAATGTACATGAGTTTGAGCAAACTTAGGGAGATAGTGAAGGACAGGGAAGCCTGGCAGGCTGCAGTTCTTAGGGTCACAAAGAATCAGACATGACTTAACAACAAGGGATCCCCTAGGCTGAGTAAAGCAGAGAGCATACAGAGGTAGTAGGTCTGCACTGCTAAGAGGGCAGGAAGTCTTGACTATGTACGGTGTTGGCTTTGCCCAATAGTTGGTGAGTATCCTTAAGAGGGTTCATATTTGAATCTAATGTTGGAGACTTTTTTTCTTTCTCTTTCAAGATCAGCAGAAAAATTCCTTTTGGTCAAAGAATGTGGTAGTGTTATGAGAAATGAGTCAGTTGACAGTTTGTGACTGTTACTGGTGCTAGAGATGAAAACAAATCATCCTGCAATCTATCAATCCTTCGGGCTCTAGAAGATAAAGCCAGAGGTCACAGCTTTGGTCTGTTATTTCCAGAGCTCAAGCTTAACAATTGCCTTGTACCACAAGGCAGCTAGAGAAGTTTGCTAGCTAGAGAACTTTGTATGGAAGGAGCTATCCAGAGGGGATTACGTTAGGGGACAAACTGCATTTCATCTTCTTCATTATTACTAATAACTGTGGTGACTGTCTTGCTACTTTCCTTGTGGGCTTTATAGTCTTCAACATGCTTTCAAGTCCGTTCTGTCTCTTGATCCCCACAACAGCTCCGTTAAGTAGCAAGAATTTTAAATTATAAAGTTATTTCTGGGCTACCAATTATCTGTGCAATTAATCCTGGTTGCATATGCAGTGCTCTCATTTGTATTGTCGTAAAAATTATAATGAACAGTTTGCCCTTCTTTTTTTTCCAAAATAGTTTAAAATTCAGGACAGGTTGTTGAAATTCTCTCCAAAGGAGTGAGCTTATTTTAGCATTGCATTTTTCTCAGATTTAGATCCTCCATCTCGCATCAAAATAAAAGCTCGGCTGCCACAAAAAAATCATTTAGAACAAGGCGCTGTGTCTTTAACACTTCCTAATTACAGCTGGATAAGGTGATGCACTTGGGAATCCTCAGAGAGTAGGCAGGCAATGTGCTACATGTGTTTATTTATCTAAAACAATTTAGCAATTTACAATGGCATTGGCTTGGGTTTGCCTGTCCTGGGGCATTTTCTTGAACTCTTTGATTTGGTTGGTCTGCCTCACATATTCTTTTCATATCAACTTATCCTCCAAGCAGTATTGGAGGATACGTTTGTTGTTATTGAGCCAAAAGTTGCCCATACCCCTTAAAGAGAATTCTGTAGAACACACACGTTTAAAAATTCCAGTCTGCAGGAGACTAACTTCATTGGTATGAAACTTGGACCCCCTCTTATTAAACACTGTTAAATATTCACTTCATTTTCAAGACAAATATGAACAGAAACACAACCAAACATGTACTGTATTAAAATCATTGATTCACAATATTTAAATTTTCAGCTAGCCTCCAATTAGCAGGCTTTCCAATATTTGAACAGAAGACCATTTTAATGTAATTACAAACACATTTTAGGCATCTAAATTTTTTGCATAATTAGTTCCCTATTAAACTATTTATGTAGCCCTTTTTCCATCAGAAACAGAGAAAGCAGAACAATTTTATTCCTTACTGTTACAATAATTAACTATGCAAGTAGAACAGCATATTAATAGAGTATAATTTGTTTACATTTAAAAGAAAATTGTGTTAGATTAGCATAGCAAAAGACTATTTCCATATCCAGGCAGTAATATGTAGGCCTAATAGCAATTTACAGTGTAGTTAAAGAATATTATTAATAAAGTAATACAGTGTAATTCTGTTTGCCCCACCATATTTCACAATGTCCTTAATTACAGCTAATTCCATGGAGACTAATTTGGGGGTTATTAAGCAGTAGACACAGGAATCTTAAATACAACCTTTCCTAATAATGAATTTAGAAGTTACTATAGAACTTGTTCTTCTAAAACATAGGTACAAGATGAGTATTTGTATTTTCTCCCCAGGGTAAAATATATAAACATACATGTATGTAATTGATACCTAAAAACAAGCTTTTCTGGATCCAATGTTTTGTTAACTACTCAATGAGAGGTTTATTATAAATAAATATAGTTCAGGTGAGATGGGATGGAGACTAGCAATTAGGTAACAATTTAGATTGGTAATTTTTTTAGGTGAACAAATTTCACTTAGTAATGGCTTTGGTTTTTTCAAGCAAAGCAATAATGGGAGTGACTACACCGGGGGTATGCGAGTCCTTCCCCTTGAGAGTCGCGACAGTAATAACAGTACCTCCTGTCTGTCACCAGTCACTGTGCTCAGTACTCCATACGTATGTCATCTTCGGTCCTCAAGGTAACCCTGTGAGGTTGGTGATACTGATTCCATTTTCCAGTTGAGAAAACGGAGTCCCACAGGGTCTAAGGGATTCACTAGAGGCCACACAGTTACCTCATAGAGCCTCAGAACTCACATTTTCCAGATGTCATGCTGTTTCCATTTTAGGATATACCTTTGGTTTTTCAAAATGGGTTGCAAAAGAATTCCCCAAGCGTTGTTCCCCTTTTGGTAGTGCTTTAATATATGCTCCCAGTTTTGAACTGTGTGTGTACAGATGCCCAAGTGGATAATGGCAAGTCTTATAATGGTGTAAAATTCAGAACAGGCAAAAGTGTGATCATGTTCGGCTTTCTCCTTTAATACATCTATTTATTGATATTTGTTTCTTTTTTAAAGAAAACATGGGTGATAAATGTGAGTAAAATCACTCTGAGTAAAATCATTTCCAAGCGGTGGAATTCCAGTTTTGCTTTTGCCTCTTTTTGATGGACTCAAGATTCAGAATTGGTGTTTGAAATGTAGAGGCCCTGACACTGATACAAGTTAGAAATTCTTTGGTGTTTAAAAGGCACAGAGCAATAAATACTTCATTTTTAGATTGCTAGTGGGTGTGCTTGAGATTCAACTTTTGAGTCAGAGTTTCCAGTACATTCTATAAATGAGAATGGTGCTCACTGTGCATCCTTTAAAGAGATTTTGAAAGTTGGTTTGCATTTCTTTAGTGAACACAGGGAATTAAAGGCAAAGAAACTGTCTGTAGGCGAGGTGGTGAGTAGAAGCTTCCCTGGGATGAGGCCACATGACCTGGGGTCAGAAGACCAAGCTCTGGCTCTGCCGGGTACTGGCCAGGTGGAATGGATGAGTCGCAATCTCTTAGGGCTGTGCTGTCTAGTAGAACCTTCTGCAGTGATGGAGATGCTCCCGATATGTGTTATATCCAGTGTGGTAGCCACGATCCACACACAAATGTTAAGCACTTGAAATGGGGCTGTGAGACCAAGAAACAGAATTAAATTTTTATTTTAATTTGTTTAAATCTAAATAACCACATGTGGCTAAGGGCTAACTTTTTGGAGAATGCAGTCTTAGAGCATCAATCACCATGCTTATAAAATAGTGATAAAAGCAACCTCTCTAAATATTTCAGAGTATAGCTGTGGACTTAAGATCATACATGCAATTTGATTCGTAAACTCTGAGGCATCCCTCAAATATAAGTCATTAGTAATGACCAGAACAATAAAAGCAACAATACCAATGATGGCCACTACTTGGACATATCTCCCAAAGTAGAAAACCTCAAGTTACCAAGTGTGGACTTCATCATTGTCTCCTACTTTTTTTCCATAGTGGTGTTGACCTGTGATTCCACACTTCCTAGGGACAGATGGCAATCATGGCCAACTTAATTACATATACTATAGGGGACCAAAGTAGATAGACAGGCGAGGAGTCCGGAGAATTAGGTTCTATCTGTAAAACTGCCATTGGCTGACTGTGTAATCCTGGCTTCTGCTAAAATCCCAGGAGCCAATTTTCTGTAAGCTTTGACGAAGGAAATTCTTGTAATAGTTTACAGGCTCATAGAATGTTAGTGAGAAAAGGGAACTCAGAGATCATCTCGACCAGTCCTTTCCTTCTTGGTAAGCACACTGAAGCCTAGAGTTGGTAAGTGACTTGCCCAAGCTCACTCATCTAGTTGGTGGGCAGAACCAGGTCTAGGACAGTGGTCTTTGGCCCTTCCTGCTGGACTCCATGCTCTGGACTCCAGGACGGAGGAGTTAATACCGTTGAAGACAGATAGCAACTGGTGATCACGTATCCCCACAGGACTTCATCACAGTTCTATAAGAGCTACATAAACCCTACTGTAATTAGCACCATGCAGTAGATGCATTCCCAGAGAACACATTACATTAAGTAGCTGTGCAACTCAGCTTCCATGTTTATGAAAGGATGGAGTTGGATGAGTGGATTTCCAGGGTCCCATCCTGCTCTCAAAGTCTATAATTCTAAAATTCATGAATCATACAATTTAAAAAAAAAAAATTATAAATAAATTCTTATTTTACTTATGACAGTGGTTCCTACAAATATTTGAAGTGCTGTGATATATATATTTGTGAGTCATATTTTTCTGTCTGTGTGCATGCATGCTAAGTAGCCACAGTTGTGTCCAACTCTTTGTGACCCCATGGACTGCCAAGTTTCTCTATCCCCGGAATTCTCCAGGCAAGAATGCTGGAGGGGTTACCACTTCCTACTCCAGGGGATCTTCCTGATCCAGGGATTGAACTCTTGTCTCTTGCATCTCCTGCATTGGCAGGCAGGTTCTTTACCCCTGGGCCACCAGAGAAGCCCCTTTGACTGTTTCTTATTCTGTAAGTTCTAGAGGATAAAGGAAGGGAAGGAAGAGCAGACCAACCGATTCAAGGGAAGCAGAATGAGAGTGGTGCTGTGCAACCAGTGGTGTTAAAAATGTTGAGACGCTTTGGTTGACAAGCAGAATAAATTACTACTTGTTGCGGACCCCACTCTTTTAAATAAAAGTCATTTGGTTCATTTTCACATTCATTTGTGAAAAGACTTATTCAGTTTGGTTCAGCTCAGTCACTCGGTCATGTCTGACTTTTTGTGACCCCACAGACTGCAGCACGCCAGGCCTCCCTGTCCATCGCCAACTCCCAGAGTTTACTCAAACTCATGTCCATTGAGTTGGTGATGCCATCCAACCATCTCATCCTCTGTCATCCTTCAGAATAGAACAAAACTGATCTCTGCTTCCACTCATGGTGAGGGATGGAATGAAGTAATATCTTGAGTTGATAAAACCAAGATGACCTGATAGTTCTTGCCATTTTCATGTTTATGGCTTTTTGTTTGTGAACAATGATAACATTTTCTACTTATGAAGGGTGACTGATATATATTCATTAAGACTTTCCCCTAAAATGAGTTTTTCTGCTTTCTTTTTTTGAATGAATATTTTATGAATGTCTCAGCTGTTATGAAACATAATGCCTTTCAAAATCTACCTCTTTTTTATGGAAAATCCATGAAATTTTATTTTTCCTTCTTATTGAATTTTATATTTTCATCTTGTTCAAGACAGAGTACATTTTATGAAGTTCAGTTCAGTTCAGTCGCTCAGTCAAGTCTGATTCTTTGTGACCCTATGGACTGCAGCATGCCAGGCTTCCCTATTCATCACCAACTCTTGGAGCTTGCTCAAATTCATGTCCATGAAGTCGGTGATGCCATCCAACCATCTCATCCTCTGTCCTCCCCTTCTCCTCCTGCCTTCAATCTTTCCCAGAATCAGGTTCTTTTCTAATGAGTCAGTTCTTCACATTAGGGGCCAAAGTATTGGAGCTTCAGCTTCAGCATCAGTCCTTCCAATAAATATTCAGGTCTGATTTACTTTAGCATTGACAACTTGGACTGGTTACAGTCCAAGGGACTCTCAAGAGTCTTCTCCAACACCACAGTTCAAAAACATCAATTCTTTGGCGCTCAGCTTTCTTTATAGTCCAACTCTCACATACATATGTGACTTCTGGAAAATCCAGAGCTTTGACTAGATGGACCTTTGTTGGAAAAGTAATGTCTCTGCTTTTTAATATGCTGTCTAGGTTGGTCATAGCTTTTCTTCCAAGGAACAAGTAGTTGGAGTATGTTATTACATCTAAGGCACTATTCAGAGTGCTACAGGGAATACCAGAAATGTGTAAGAGATTCCTACCCTCAAGGAGTTTAAATTTGGTGCAATGAGATAAATAACCAGGTAGCTATGAGAGTGGACAACACTCCACTCCAGTACTCTGGCCTTGGGAATCCCATGGATGGCGGAGCCTGGTGGGCTACAGTCCATGGGGTCACAAAGAGTCAGACATGACTTAGCGACTGAACAACCACAACGCATCTACTAGTGCTGCAGACCCTACCAAATCAGACCCTTTAATTCTAGTCAAGATGTGGAGACTTTCCAAGACTCTTGGGGGCATGGACAGCTGCACTTTTCTTCTTGCCTTAGACTGATAACATTTTCACTTTGATAGTGAAAGTGTTGTCCCAAATAAAGGCAGCCCTATTCCCTGACTGCAGTCATTAAGCTGGAATCTTATTAGTCACAAAGGTGGCAGGAGACCCACCAGCTCTCATCCTGAGTTAATCAAATTAGAAGGTATTTGCCACTTTCCCTAGCTAGCAAGAAATTAAGTTTCACTGAAGCATTTGGGTCACACCCTTCATATCTAAGAGTAATCTCCCTGCAAGATATATTTACAGTATTCAGTTGCTTTGGGGCATTATCTTTTTTGATTACTTTCTTCATAGAGTGAACCTGTTGAAGGCAGCATTCATGTTTTGCAAATGGCTATTCTACTTTCAGGATCAGCATCCGTGTGGTCACGTGCTAACCCTGGCATAGTCACCACTCATGTCAGAGGAGAATCTGGAAAAAATTGTACGAATGTTTTCTCAAAAGCTATCAGTTGGGCTTTTTTTCGAGCACGTGTTGTTTTCACTGTAAAACAGTGTCCAGTTCTGATAGACATTAAGCAGTAGTGGCAGCCTAATCTGGAATGAAAACAAGATTAATCGGCCTCCAAAATGATTGGTTTCTACGAAGGTGTTTTTCTCATTCACATTTTCTGTCCTTTTTCCCAGTGACTTTGCAGCTGTTTCTCAGGTCTGGCCAAGTTCTTGCCTGTTTTTCTTTTCATGCTGTTGAATATCTGGGACTCGCATCTTCCAGTATCATAGTCCTAAAACAAGTTTGACTCTGTTGGAACACTCTCTGACATTCATCAAGTGAAGAAAGGCATCCTTCAGTTTCCATGTGATACAGACATGGAGGGTTTCATTCTCAAGTTCTGCTATCTCTACTTAAATACAGGATTTTAGAAGGATTTGAATGGGGGCGGGGGTTGGAATTCACAGATCGAAGAACCAGCAGATCATATGACGAGCTCTTTCCCATTTGATATTCTCCCATCTCACACCTGAATATTCATTGGAAGGACTGATGCTGAAGCTGAAGCTCTAATACTTTGGCCACCTGATGTGATGAATCAACTCACTGGAAAAGACCCTGATGCTGGGAAACACTGAAGGCAGGAGGAAAAGGGGACGGCAGAGGATGAGATGGTGGGATAGCACCATCAACTCCGTGGACGTGAGTTTGAGCAAAGTCTGGGAGACAGTGAAGGACAGGGAAGCCTGGCGTGCTGCAGTCCACAGGGTCACAAAGAATCGAACATGACTGAGTGGCTGAACGATGACAGTTTCACACCTGGGCTCCACATGGTTTTCACGGGCATTTGATAACATTCGAAAAATTGCTCCCTTCCTCTCAGAAAAAAGGAAGAAACCTTACCGGGAGAGAAAATCAGTGGCCCTCTCTACCTTTCATCCCTTTATCTCTTTTGTTGATTCTATAAGAAAGACGCTACATGAGTGCCTCATTTTCATTTTAGAATTAAAATTCAGAATATGAGGAGATTATCTCTGTATTATATTAGTGCACAAGTCTAAGGCTTTTTAGGTTACAGATGGCCTGTATTTGACAATTCTGATCAATTCTAAAAATATCCGTATTGACCCTTTTTATTTCCCATATTTCTGACTTCCTAAAAGAGGAAGCAATTATGACAATGGAAGAGACGGATGAGCATAAGTCCTCCTACTACCCTGAGGGTTGTTGGGAAGTCTGTATGTTCATTTTTATTTATTTTTTACACTTTTCCACTCTTCCGTCCAAAGTTGCCTAGTCAAATATAATCTTTGTGCTTACAAATAAATTCAAACAGCTTGCTACTGTTTGTCCCAATTTTCATGTTGGCCCTTCAAATCTTGCTTTCTTTTTGTAAAAGCCACATTTTACATTCATAAACCATTGCATGTTGCTCATTTAACCCTGTTCCCATGCTCCACTCCAAATGCATTACGGACTGACCCCGCATGTCAGCACTATAGCATTGTACAGTAAATAGAGTGTTTTGCTTCATAAATCAAGCATTGAACTTATAGCCAACTTCAGCATAAAAAAAAGTCACTGAAATAATATGGCCCAGCTGCTGGAGATAGACATTGTATTCATAAAGCTAGCCCTAAATTACTGACATTGAAATCCAGATTTGACAAAGCTAAGACTATTTTGGAGGATTCTGAGTAATCCTTATGAAATTCCAAATTTCTCTTTTGTTGTTTTGAAGGAGATTCATTTTTGAGAAGAAAAAGGGTTAGATTTTCTTCTCTCTACAGGATCTTTGATGGTATCAGGAAGGTGTACTGACGTGGCCGATTCACCTCATTATTGAAGTCTCTTTGCAAATCATCTATTTTTCCTTTGGGAACCTGCTCTTCTGGGCTTAGTGCTCTTATTTTTATTGTGTCTGTCAGCAGTAAAATGCAAAGGTGATTGGGAAAACTCAGGTTTGGATTTCTCTTCCCTCTAAAAGAGATCGACACTGTCTCATCGAGGGCATCCAAAGATAGAAACTAATTTTATTTCAAGCAGCAATTTGTATTTCTCTATTGGAAAAAAAAAAAGTCTACAAGTCCCACAGTTGGCAGGACTTCTTGCTTTCCCTGTTCTCTGTTCATCTTTCTTTATAGGTAGCAACTTTAGCATTAAAATTTAAAAATATGCCCCAAATCCCCAGAACCATAAAAAAGTACATTTCCAGCACTTTCTCCAAAAACATGCTTTGAAAATTCCCTATAAAGAGAATGCCTTGTCCATGGTGGATTGTCAACATATCAGCTAGTTTAGGCCATAATCTCTTTAGTCAACATGATTTACTGAAATAAATTAAAATCATTTTATTTTTCCATGAAATTTCACTCTTCCCACCTCACCAAAAAAAAAAAAAAAATCATCTTTTATAAAGCACAAAAGTAAATGCTTATAACAAATGTAATTACAATAGTATAAGAATTAACGAGATGGGAAAAGCTAATGTCTGTATTATATCTTTCATGCAAGTGGATTAAAACCCATTACCACATTGTTAAAAGCATTTATCTGCTAACTGTAAAATGAGTTCAACTAGATTTTTTTTTTTTTTAAATTTTAATGTCCTTAGTACAGGTATTTTCTTTGTTCACACAAGATAGAAGAGTCTGACTGAATTATGTTCTGGCGCAAATTGCCTTCTGGAATTCAACTACTTCTTTTTGGAAAGTAGCAGTATCTTCAAATTAACCTCAGTTAACACGAATGGACTAAAAAAATTGTTCAAAAATTTCTGTAGTTCAAAAATTGTCAGATTTGTTGAAATGAATAATGTGTTTGGATTTTTGGAAGACCTTTACAAATTTTGAACCTCCTGCAGTTCCATTTGGTGTAAAGAATTATACTATAAACAAGGGGCTCCATCTGTACTTTTGAAATAACTATTCAGTTTTCCATTTCAGACAAATTGACACGAGAAACTGAAAAGCAGAAGTTAGTGTTCAAAGAAGTTCAAGAGTAAACATTTAGTCAATTCGTCTGCTGAGACCGAGAAAGCCTCCATGCCCAGGATGCTGAAGGGAGGTTCTAGATTGGTGGTGAAGACTCTCTGAACTCTTCCCCCAGCTTCAGGTCACATGCAGAATGAGTCTACTCATAGCGTCCTCACTATTTCTGGGCATTGTGTTCACATCATGCTACATTTATGAAGGAGAAAAAAAAATTATACTAAAATTTCATTTACTACCTTTATTTTTTTTTCTGGTCTTCCCACTGATGATTTCGACCACTATTTGGTCTCCATATTTGGCAAAGGGGCTAAGAAACTACATTTCTAAGAAACGGAGTAAGGTGATAATGGCTGATGGAAACATCTTTGAGAGGGCTCAGCAAGACAAGTTCTAGAAGGCTGTTTTAGTCATCTTGCTTCCCAGTTCAACTCAACAGGAAATTACAGATCACCAATACACAGGTTTTGTCTATATGTGCTGTGATCTGCTCATAGCAGGAGCTGTCATTTTGAAAGCAAAATTTAAGGTATGTGGAATCAGGGTGTGAAGGGCGATAAATACAGCTTCACCCAGAACAATTGGTACATATTGTTCTCTGGATTACAAATTCCATTTTCCCCAGCACTTGCTATCCAGGGTCTGTTGCTCAAGGATTCAGGGGTTCCCGGCTTGGTCACTGGGTCTCTCACTGTGCCTGAGGGTCATGCATGCCCCAAGGAGCTCTGCATTCTCACTGTGTCTACATGAGATCGTGCGCCGCCCCACGCGAGCCTGCTTCCATGCTGCTTGCCTTTTCAGTAACCCACTCGCCTCTGCCTGCTATTCTTTCTGTGCAGTCTCTCGTATTTGGCCTCATGTAAACTTCCCATCCTCGGTGCACTCTGGGCCTGCAGTGCTGCCCAGCGGGGCTCTGCTCGCCTCTGACCTCCCAGAGCACACGTGGTCTTTATCATTCATTTGGAGTGCTTCGTGCATAGCTGGGCATTGTGAGCTATCTTGTAATCGCTGTGTTTTTCTCTCCAACGAGATCATGGATTCTCTGAGAAATGATGATGCCACTTCGTACCCTCTGGCGTCAGTACCTGGTAGGCTTTCAATGACAGCTGGCTGATAGAGGGATGAAGCATTGTGGGGAAGTCTGTGAACATAGAATGAGTTGACATGATGTACTCCCGTGGTAGTTCATCTCTGCAGACTTGTGTTGGATCAGAATCATCAGGCTTAGATAAGACCATTTCAGCGACTGACTGATGCAACATTGGTTTGGCAGATGAAAAGGCAACTAAAGCTAAACCTCTCTCTAGTGTGGAATGCATAGAAAGCAACTTAAATTTTGAGAAAGGTTGTTTATTACAGGCACAGCATTAAATTCCTCAAGTCTTCTTTTTCACAGGGAACATTAGAGTGTGATCACAATATATCCTTTTCAGGTCATCATAAACCATCCCTTTAACAGTTGGATTATCTCCACTCAATATCCCAAAACCTATAGCAAGGAAACTCAGGATGAAGTCAGAGAAGGGAATTAGCATTCAATGAATTCATACTTTTTGGCACTTAGTTCTCCATGATAATCTTACAAGGTGGATGGAATTATATCTCCATTGTTTGCCTGAGAAACCAGAAATTGAGGGATGTTAAATTAATTGTCCAAGATCAAACAGAGACAATGCAAGCTTCTCTGTTTTGGGTCTCTTGACCTATTCCACCACTGTTTTGATTTAAAAAAAAATGCATCGGCTCTTCTAATAATGGGTCAACATCTTATTAAAACTTGTGATTTACCCGCAGTCGGAACGGAGCTAGCCCTTTCTTCATGTGTGGTGCTGCGCCGTTGCTATAGATTTGGGAGGGTGGAGGGGCTCTGGTCTGAGCAGGTCTGGTTTGCTTCGTCTAGTAGGGTGAGCCCTTATAATGTTCTCCACTTACGTTCCCAGTTACGTGCTTGCTTACGTTTAAACTAGGGCTTCCCATGTGGCGCAGTGGTGAAGAGTCTGCCTGCCAGTGCAGGAGATGCAAGAGATGCAGGTTCCATCCCTGGGTGGGGAAGAACCCCTGCAGTAGAAAATGGCAACCCTCTCCAGGATTCTTGCCTGGGAAATCCCACGGACAGAGGAGCCTGGTGGGCTACAGTCCACGGGGTCGCAAAGAGTCGGACACGACTGAAGAACTTGGCACACAAGCACTCAGGGATAAACAAGACCCAGCCCTCTTTGCTGAGGACGTGCATCTGGTGGGTGAGAGAGCGACTTTACACGTAAGTTCAATAATGCTAAAGAGTGTACGGATAACCCTGAGGGTTCAGAAAGAGGGATCAGTTCAGTGCAGTAGGTCACGGAAGCCTTCAGCGAGGAGTCACCTGGCTACGCGCCAGGAGGAGAAGGCTGTTCAGGCAGAACATGAGAACGGGAAGCAGAAAAGGCACAGTCGGGCCACAGGCGGGATGCAGAGTCGGTTGCAGCAGGAGAACGAGGTGCAAGCCACAGAGATCGGCTGGAGGGCGTGCTGGGCAGAGCTGTGTGCAGAGGGCCTTGTCCAGCTGCGCCCAGAGCCAGGGCAGAGCCCTAGAGTTCCACACGGCCATCCAGAGGCCAAGAAGGGCGGGAGGAGAAAGAGGACTCCGCCCCAAAGACCCAGATGCTCTCTAATCATGTCAAAGCCTGCTGCTTTCTCCCCAGTCATTTCAATTTTTAATTTTAATAGCAAAAAGCATATATGGGACATTTATTATGTGCCTCACACTATGTTTCATGCAGGAGGGGTTGTGTTTCAACCAGGTGTGTGGTTAGAAGCTGAAGAGAATTGGAAGGAGATACTACTTTTTAAAATCGAGTACCTGAAAATCTATCTGACTTTTATCACTGAGCATAATGCCTTCCAAGTCCATCCACGTTGCTGCAAATGACAGCATTTCATTCTTTTTCATGGTGGAGTAGTACTGCATTGTGAATATATATATATACATCTATTATTCACACACACACACACACACACACACACACACGAGAAAGAAGCAGACCCACAGATATACAGAGAACAAACTAGTGGTTAGCAGTGGTGGGGAGCCAGCATAAGCATGGGGGAGTGGGACATACAAGTAAGATAGGCTAAAGACTAAAGTGCAATATGTGGAATGTAGCCAATATTTTATAATAACTATAAATGGAGTGTAACCATTAAAGATTGCATTAAAAAATAAATTTTTGAAAAAAGACCTTGGGACTTCTCTGGTGGTTCAGTGGTTAAGACTCCAAGCTTCCAATGCAGGGGGCATGAATTCAATCCCCTACTGGGAACTAAGATCCCATATGCCCTGCAGTGCGGCCAAAAAGAATATAAATAAGTAAATAAAAAGATCTTTCTTCCTTAAAAATCTTAAATGGCTCCCTGTCCTCTGGAGAAGGAAACACACACACACACGCATACTCATACACACACACAGAAGGACCTGAAAATCTATATTGGAAGATAGGAAAATGTGAGAGAAATAATAACTACATGATAATGTAAGAAAGTACAGGGTTAATTGCTGGTATATATCCGAAGAGTGATAAGGGTGGGGGGGGTCCTTTTCCTTTGCAAGAAGTCTTTACAACTTAGCATCCTGTTACTCTTTAGAACACTGGGTGGCTTGATCTCTGGGGCGTCAAGCAACATGGAGATTTGCTTAATGAACACATTGCAGAGACAGGAGCTCAGTGTTCTTTGAAACACTGAAAGTGAAAGTTGCTCAGTCGTGTCTGACTCTTTATGACCCATGGACTGTACAGTCTGTGGAATTCTCCAGGCCAGAATACTGGAGTGGGTAGCTGTTGCCTTCTCCAGGGGATCTTCCCAAACTCAGGGATTGAACCCAGGTCTCTGAGTTGCAGACGGATTCTTTACCACTGAGCCACCAGGGAAGCCCAAGAATACTGTAGTGGGTAGCCTATCTCTTCTCCAGGGGATCTTTCCGACCCAGGAATTGAACCAGGGTCTCCTGCATTGCAGGCGGATTCTTTACCAGCTGAGCTACCAGGGAAGGACTTCACGCTATTATGTTTACTGATCTCTCCTCTGTAAGCTAGAGGGGTCAAGGATGATTGAAGTCTAGAAAGTGACAGGATGTAAATAGTTAATAGTCAAACCTAGGGGCCGCTCTGAACCTTTCGAGGCAGCCAGTAAATTGAACGCAGCAGCAAGAAAACAGCCACTTCTGCTCATCCATGGAAACAGTCGAGCTGCCGTAATTTGCACAAGGTGCAGTAACAGATCAGCCTTTCAGGGGACCCTGCACACACCGCACATTGCCGCAGTCTCACCTCGGTCACAGAGCCTCTGCCTCACAGCTGGGCTGAAGGAATTAGCTTGCACACCAGAATATTAATGTCAGCATCTTTTATCACATGGGCTGGGGATTTGCAACCATTTGGAAAAAAAAAAAAGCAACCACCAACTCTGCTCGTGATTATCTGTGATTTAGAGAAAGGGGCAAAGTTATTTAAACACACACACACACACACCGTCTGTCATCGAATGCATGGTTGATGTGTCTCCATGTAAGAAAATGTAAGTCGAAATATTTGAGATGCTCTCTTATTTCTGGGCAGTCGTGACAACGGAAAAGCAAAACAGAAAAGCAAAAAAACTCCAGAAGGTGCTTGAGAAAAAGAATGAAGAGAATGATCCCCCACTTCTGCCCATCCCCTCAAACCCACCTTGCTGTGAATTGCACCATCTAGGCAGAGAAATATGACAAAATGCTTTTGGATTGTGTGTGGGGATTTCATGGATCTTGCCCAGCTTGTTATGACCAGATAATAGTTTAAACAGGAAGATTCTGGGAAAGGTGGGGGGCTTGCGGATAGGAGTAATCCGCAGGTGTTAGAACCCCCTACTTAACCGAGGAGATGGAACCGTGCCCGTAGCTAGGCAAGGACTGGGGACAGCAGAAGCCAACAGAATACAACAGAGAGAAACCGACTTTGGCATTGAAACATGGCCATCAGGCATAAAACATCTCTGACTTTTTGACCAGGAACTAGCATGAACTCAGCCTCAGGTGTGGCAGGTTCTTACTTTTTTGTCACCAAATCCCAAAGTCAAAGCCATTTCTCTCTAAGCATGGTAGATCCCACCAGGGGCTGCCTCAAAATCAACTAGATTGCTTTATCAATGTATCAATTGCTCCATCAAAAATCAATCAGATGTGCTCTCTGCCCTCCAGTGGTGACCATTCTAAGACAGCAGGATGTTCACATCAGACACGCACTCACTGGCAGAAAAATTCCCTCCCGATGAAACCCATTACACCAGAACTTTTACACAATTATGTTTTTTTAAAAAAGACCTCAAGATGAAATTCCAGTACAACTTGTCTTATATGAATAATTTTCTTATCAAGATCTTAATCTAGATACATCATTCCCTTGAATGTTTTAAGGATGAAATATTTGGTGCTTATCATGGTATGTCTTAATTACATCCTATTGTAACACCTGCTAATCCTGCCATTTGACTTTTTAGGAGCCTTTATAGGCTCCTTCTGTATTGATTTCCCTTGTTCTTTAATCTCTTGAATACTCTTAGTTCTGTGCTCATAGATGCATAATTTTTTTTAAAGGAGAGGTGAATTAATGAATTCTATAAGCCACCAGTACTTCCATAATATTTATCTAGCAATGATGTAGTAAATAGCATAAAATTTGAGATTCATTATTAGATTTTTTCACTTATCAGCTGAATTACCTTAGGAAGTTTACTTAATTTTTCTCTGCCTCAGTTTCCTTATCTGTGCAATAGGGATAATGACATTTATTTCCAAAGTAGTTCATGATAATCAACAGAGATAATAGACATTTGTCGTTCATTCGCTAAGTTGTGTCCAACTCCTTGTAACTTCATGAACTATAGCAGGCCAGGTTTCCCTGTCCTTCACTCTCTCTCAGAGTTTGCTCAAATTCATGTTCGTTGAGTCAGTGATGCCATCCAACCATCTCATCTTCTGTCGCCAAATGATTTGATATCATCTCTTTTCCAGAGTAAGTTCACAGTAAATGTCAGTTCCTGCCACTTGGACTTCAGGAAATAATGGCTGATGTTGTTGAAATTAAGGGCCTCTTCTGGCCGAAGTGTCCTATTTGTTTATGATGTTTTCTGAATTAAGACTGGATTGCTAGAAAAGTAAGTGCACAGCTTACATGTAGATATATTATTCTAATACATATTTAATCAATTAGTGTATTTTATAGTAATTTTTCTTGTCTGAGGAGCAATCTTTTGTATTTTAATGAAGACAGAAGGAATAATTTGAGCACATTATTGTTTGGTTGAAAATATTGCTTTCACCTTACCCAAAACTGCAGGTATGAGCTACATATAGCACCTTAAATCACTGGCTTCAAACTCTGTAAATTCCAGGCTGGTGGAGTCATTTGGGGACAATAGATGCTCTGAAAGTTTGGATGAAGAGGAAATGTCTACTTCTATTTCCAGGGACAATAACAATATTTCTAAAAGACTGCCATGAGCTCTCATTTGCAAAGTCTCATCAATTTGAGACTTTATCCTTGGCACAAAAGTAGACTTTTGTCCTCTCCGCTAAATACCAAGCGGAGGAACAGCAGGCCGCAGGAAAAGGTGGGATATTTACCATCACAACAAAACACAGGGTTTTTAGGGAAGGGGAGTTGCATATATTTTCCAGAAAACAACATACTTGCCATGCCAGCCCAGGCAGGCATTCTTCAAGCTAAACCTCAATTTCCTTTCATTATTGCCTAAATCCCCTCTCGGCAGCACACAGATAAGCCCTTTTCAGTTACTGTAGGGTTTTGAAATTTAAGAACAAGAAAGCAAACAAGTAGACAAGGGTATAAAGAAACAGTTTCTAAGTCCATCTTTCTTCTTTTATCTTTACACAGCATCTCTCTCACCCAAACATCGAAATCGTTTGGAATTCAGTCAAGGATGGACAACCGAGTTTAATGAGTCCTCTTGTGAATTTGAGGAGTGCAGAGCACTTTACTGTATCGAATCTCAGGGCTTCTCTTGTCCCTTGATTTGGCCCATAATAAGCCAGAGAGAAATTATTGACTCTAGCACAGGGGTAGTTCCTGTAAAATACAACTTCTTAAAAACGTATTGAACCTTAACAATATAATTGACAAAATACTACCAAGAATGTAAAACTGATGAGCCATGATGCTTCTAAGAATGTGCTTTAAAACATAAAGAGTGTCTTATCATTTGGTGTATACTTCATGAACAAATGCCTACAACCAGAGAGACAAATAACCTCTCCACTCTGATGTCTTGCTGTTCCCAGTAACGTTTCTGCGACGCGTTCTTGGGCAAAGATGTATACTCTTGGGCAAAAGACTGTATACTTCAGGAGCAAATGTTACACCAATCAAGTGCTTTTTTCTATAATAGTTCTTGCCTCCTTTGTTCCTTTTCATTTATTGTTTAAAATTAACTACCTATTCCTTTATGCAGTTAGGTTTATCTTCCCAACCAGATTATTAACTCTTCAGAATATCACAGACAATATCTAAACTCTTAATGACCTTCATCTATGGCTGTGCTGGACCGTGCTAAGTCGCTTCAGTCCTGTCTGACTCTGCGACCCCATGGACTGTAGCCCACCAGGCTCCTCTGTCCATGGGATTCTCCAGGCAAGAATACTGGAGTGGGTTGCCGTGCCCTTCTCCAGGAGATCCTCCTGACCCAGGGATCGAACCGGCAACTCTTAGGTCTCCTGCCTTGGCAGGCAGTTTCTTTTACCACTAGTGCTACCTGGGAAGCCCTCATCTATGGCACACCCTGCAAAAAAGCAAGCCCTTTATACAAATGATTTTGTTTCCTATCTGCTCCACATGCATTGGAAACACCTATGTTTTAACTTCTCATTTCTGGAGCCAGGTGGAATGTTGTCTTGATGTGGTCTTTACAAATGTGGGATGAATGTATTTCTGAGGATGGTGGAAGAACTTGTCCTCTTCTGTCCCCTCCTATCCCCACCTGGCCTCCAGTACCACCTACCCAATATGATACCACGAGACATCCCAATTTATTGCTGTTGTTTTGGTTGCTACGTCTTGTCCGACTCTTGAGTGACCCCATGGACTGTAGCCTGCCAGGCTCCTCTGTGAATGGGACGTCCTAGGCAAGAAGACTGGAGTAAGTTGCCATTTCCTTCTCCAGGGGATATTCCTGACCCAGGGATCGAACCCATGTCTCCTGCATTGGCAGGTGGTCCTTTACCACTGAGTGGCCAGGGAAGCCTCCTTATTATTTAATACTTAATTGTTTATTATTTAATACAGTCCATAGCATTATAGAGTCAGAATAGGATTTAAGAAGTCTAATAGAGCCTTCTGGCCTCAGGGAAGATACTCTGAAACAATGTCAAACAGACTTGTTTACTGAGTCCATATGGCCTAAAATGGCAAGAACAGAAGACTGTAGCCCAGGCTACCTCATAGAAATCTGTTCTTCACTTCCTTATCTATGTACATTTCAACCTATTTTAGAAGGAAATTCATTTCTTTTGGCATGCATTCCTCTTTACCAAGCTTTTCTGGATGTTTCAATACATTCAATACATTGTCTTTCAGATAAAAGAGGTTTATCTCTTTATAAATTATGGGACCTATTTAGATGCCTTCCTGTTATCTTTCCCTTAAATGTAAATGCTGTGTATGTCTTGCCAGTGTTTGGGGTTTTCCCCCTAATCCTTCAATGAGTTATTTAAAAAGATAGTGATTTTTAAATGTTAGCTCTGCTCCTCAAAAGTCGCATTAATAAAAGTGATGCAATCACATTGAGGAAGGTGTGGCAAATGAAAAAAAATATACAATAGCAAGAGTTCCACCATGCTTGTACAAACCTTGCTGTTATTTTAGTATATTTCTTTTCAGTCTCCTTTTTCCGATACAAAATTTTGTTTGTCTGTATTTATTATCATAGAATTTTTTGCTTCTCTTTCTCAATCAATATAATCACAAAAGCATTTCGAAAGTGTTTAGTCTTCATAATAATCACTTTTGCAGAATGGATACAGGTGTGTGTACGGCTGAGTCTCTCTGCTGTGCATCTGAAACTACCACAACACTGATAATCAGTTATACTCCGGTATAAAATAGAAAGCTAAAAAACCAAAATAAATGTAACAAACACATCCACAAAATCACTTTTGCTGTCATATTTCATTGATTAGATCTGTCATTCTTCCTTTTCAGGATATTTTGGGGTTTATTTCTGTATGTTGACCATAAATAATGCTGTAACAAATATCTTTGTATGTACACTAAAGATTTTTTCCTTAGAGTCAATTTCTAAGGCAGCTAAAATATATAAATATTGGGAGACTTTTATATGCATTGCCAGATTTCTTTGTAAAAGATTTATGCTAATTCCGAGTACCAATGTTTGAAAGTGTTTATTTCCTTTGATTCTCACCTTCAATGGGAATGATACACTTTAAAAAGTATGAATTTAACTGACGGGAAGAATATATCATTTGAAAAAATAGAGTTACTTCCAGTGAAAAGGGATATTTTCCTTTATATTTCTTCTCTTTGTAAATTGTCTATTCTCTTTATTTGTCCATTTATCTATTGACTACTCATGTTAGGCTTTTAAAGATATTTGCTTCCAGTTTTCTTAAACTGCCTGAAATGCATGTATTTGGTATTTTATAGCTGAATGTATCTGTTTTTTCTATCTCTTCTCATTTCCTCCCATCTTAGTTTAACTTAATTCAAATTACTCTGATTGTCAAGACAGCACATTTTTCTCATCTCTTTTTGGAGGAGCTGTTCCTCTTTCGTGATTTCACTTTGTTGATTTGGTCTCATGTAGTGATTTTGGGTTTTGGCACCATTGTGCATGATCTTGGCCTGCTGCAAACTCTCTGTGGTTCTCATTCCCAGGACAGCACCTGCTCGAGTCTAGGACGACCTGCTAATTATTTTACCATGTGCTACCAATCTCATGTGACCCATCAGCCTGGTTCCTGACCCTGGATATTAACGGAAAGGCCTCTAAGGCTGCAATGAATAAAAGTCCTTGCTGTGGAGCAGATTTTCTCTTCATTCCAGGACGCATCACGCTGACCAGGGAGACAAGACTATAATAGGAAGAGCACGATGACGGTGAGTGTGATTTTGTTTTTCTGGCCACAGACTTTTCATTCCCACCGTAGAGAACACTCATGTCCGTTCGCTAAGCTCAGGAAAGAAATAATGAGAAACAGGTGACAGCCTTGAAAGCATCATGGAATCAGTTCCCTGAGCAATTGACTGCTCTCCAAAATGATGCCCGGAGCATGTGCAAAGGAAATTTAAAAGAGTATAAATGCAGCAAACCGATCCAAGTCATGTCTGGAGAGAAGGATGTATCACGCTGGGACATAGAATAGCCGTTAGGGTGGGCAACAGAACAGGATCTGTGATTTCAGAAACTACAAACCATATCGATGTGAAAGGCTGCCAGCCTCTTAAGACAGGATTATATTCCTCTTGTCTCTCCTGTGGTCCTTCTCTTTAGTCTCCTAAGACACAGTCACTGTGTTCTTTTATTTGCCTTAAATATATCAGAGGCAACAGAGTTGAGGAGAGGGTATGGACTTTGTGACCAAACATATCTGTCTGTCTATTCATGGGCAAGCAACTTAATCTTTTTGAGATTCAACATCCTCAGTGGTAAAACAGAAGCAATGGAAATCTCCCTGTCCGGGTTGTTGTAGCTTTAAAGCTAATGTCTTAAAATGTCTGACTCCGATCTTAGCAAATGATGGGCTAAGTGTATGATTAGTAATAAATTCTATCGTGGTTGCTTTTGCTGTTTTTATTCATGTACAGGGTTCACTCTTGAGATGTGACCTTGCTGTACATTATCACATGGAGAACAGAACTTGGACTCAAGTGTGTAGAAACTGTTAATTCATGTTGCAGTGATTGAGCCTGAGTAGAAAAGTATGGCCTTCGTTCCCATAATTGTGTGCTTTCATTTAGGAAAAATACTTTGGGTTTATTTATACTTTCATTGCATTATAGTCTCGCAGAGCATTCTGTGTTGTCTATATTGAAAAGAAGAATGAGGAATTTGCAATATTGCTGATAAACTACTTGTGGGGGAGGTCAAGAAAGCACAAACCATGGGTTCATGAACTTTTGTACCCTCTTGGAAATCATGTCAGTGCTCTCAATAATTATTTTTATCGCTCAAAACATTATATTCAGTGTTGCTTAGTCAAAGGAAACATCTATTTATTTGTTGTTTTTCCATCACTAAGTTGTGTCCACCTCTTTGTGACCCAATGGACTGCCGCATGCCAGGCCTCCCTGTCCGTCACCAACTCCCGGCGCTTGCTTCAAACTCAAGTCCATCGAGTTGGTGATGCCATCCAACCATCTCATCTTCTGTCGCCCCCTTCTCCTCCTGCCCTCAATCTTTCCCAGCATCAGGGTCTTTTCCAATGAGTCAGTTCTTCGCATCAGGTGGCCAAAGTATTAGAGCTTCAGCTTCAGCATCAGTCCTTCCAATGAATATTAACGATTGATTTCCTTCAGGATTGACTAGTTAGAGCTCCTTGCTGTCCAAGGGACTCACAAGAGT
This sequence comes from Dama dama, assembly GCF_033118175.1. Taxonomy (NCBI): domain Eukaryota; kingdom Metazoa; phylum Chordata; class Mammalia; order Artiodactyla; family Cervidae; genus Dama; species Dama dama. The sequence continues at coordinate 55,207,467 of NC_083707.1, forward strand.
CTTCTCCAACACCACGATTCAAAAGCATCAATTCTTTGGCACTCAACCTTCTTTGTGGTCCAACTCTCTCATCTGTGGTCCAACTCATCTCATCTCATACATGACCACTGGAAAAACCATCGCTTTGACTATACGGACATTTGTTGGCAGTGATGTCTCTGCTTTTTAATATGCTGCCTAGGTTGGTTATAGCTTTTCTTCCAAGGAGCAAGCGTCTTTTAATTCCATCACTGTAGTCACCATCCGCAGTGATTTTGGAGCCCAAGAAAATAAAATCTGTCACTGTTTCTATTTATTTATACATCTATAAGCTAGATCTTCCCCCAAATGAAAAATCTTATCTATCAAATTGGAAAGTAGATTCAAAAAAGTACTTAAATCCACAATCAAATTGCGCTCCCCCACTACTTGGGCTAATTTTTAAAATAAGTAGAATTCTTTAGGAAAATGATAGGAAGGAAAAGACATGGATCCATTATTTCAGCCCCCAGAAAAGGAGAATCTTCAGGAGTTCCTTGCCGTCACCTCTAAAGATGGAAAGCACTGACAATTCTAGTCAGCAATGACTGAAGTAGGTTGGCAATCATAAATTAAAATTAAGGAGTTGAAATGTGATATAAAATCATTTAATCTTGATGATTTATGCTGGTTCTCAGAGGCAATTATTTACCAACGTTTATGTTTATTGCTCTTTTGACTTTTTTAATTACAGTAAACCCCAAATTCAATTATACACCCTAGTATATATTTCAAGCAATAGTACTGTAAATAAAAGGAGAATCAATTAATAATGTGCTTAGTCTAGCAAAGCTAAGTCAAAGATAATACAAAGCATGGGGCAACTCGATTAAGGTTTGAAAGGGCTGGAAAAGATTCCATCTGGTTAGGCTGGGAAATTGGAAGGTTGAAAATGGTGATTCTTTTTCCCCTTTTTTTAAAATAGAGAGTTCTTTACTAAGCAACTTCTAACAGGTTATATAAATTGTAATTTTCTAAGTTTAGAGGCAGTGAAAAAATAGATATTTGAAAGCCACAACTTACTTATCAATCACCAGGGATGTGGTTCTCAGGCCCAGGCTACGGTTTTGTGGGTTATCTTCCTTATCATCTCCCACTGGCGTGTGCTGTTGGAATGACACAGGCTGATCCAGCTGTGTTCTGTGTTCCTTAAACATCTCACACTATTCCTCAAATGTTTGGGGTTTGACAAAACCCCAAACGCATTTGGCCAAGCACGTTTTCCCTTGATTTTTAAACACATGTGGGTTTTATGGGAAATTTAATCCATGTGTTTTTGATTCCTTTACACTTAACTCATCAAAATGTTGTTGTGTAAGGTCCCTTTGATGTCCAAGAAGCTTTTGGAGCTATTTTTTTTTTTATGGGACACTTTAATCCTTTTTTCTTAGAAACAGGAAGTTACATGATGCCAAGAAAAAATAAACTCACACACCAGGATGGTGATATTTGATTGAACATTTAAAAAACCCGAAGGTTCAACTTGGTTCAGAATTTGACTGAAATCATTCTCCTGGTCATTGATTTCTCATTAAATTTGTGGCTTCTTGGTGGTTTTGAAACAATAAAATGTTGTCTTGTTCTTCAGGAGGAAAATGTAAAGGTGGTAGAAAATCACAATCAGTGTTTATTTTTATTTTTAAATTTGTATTTATTTATTTTTGGCTGCGCTGGGTCTTCCTTGCTGCCCTCCGGCTTTCTCTCTTTGCGGTGAGCAGGGACTGCGCTGCAGTTGCGTGCATAGGCTCTGGGACACTCCGGCTTCTGTAGTTATGGCCGATGAGGTGTAGTTGCCCCATGGCATGTGTGGTCTTCCTGGATCAGGGCTCGAACTCATATGCTCTCCATTGACAGGCCGATTCCTACCCACTGGACCACCAGGGAAGCCACTCCACAAATAGTTTTTACACTGATGGTGATGTCTTGTAAATGAGATCGTCATTTTAGCACATACGCATATAGACCTAAAGGAGCTCTGTCAGTTGAGGATAAATTCTGTCCTTCTCCATACGCCACAAAGGAGCCTGGAGAAAGGGTATTTGATGGGAAGCTAGAGCAAAAGGGAAAACCCACTCAAAACATTTTGGGAAACATGTGCATGGCTTATATTAGCATTTTGTGTTTAAATGTGTCACAAAGACGTTAGGAAAATGTCATACATGCACATATAAATGAGGGGGCTGCACGATGAGAAATGTATCAACAGACTGGATTTTGTAGTCTGGGAAGTAAGGATAATGATAGTACTTTCGTGCATGCGTGCTAAGTCGCTTCAGTCATGTCCCATGGGCATGGGACAGGCTCCTCTGTCTGTGGGATTCTCCAGGCAACAATACTGAAGTGGGTTGTCATGCCCTTCTCCAGGGAGTCTTCCCAACCTAGGGATTGAACCACTTCTCTTACACCTCCTGCATTGGCAGGTGGGGTGTCCTCCTCTCTCATGAGGCCTCTGAGAATTACTGGAATGAGTATGTACATCAGGTAATCATAGAACCTAGGGGTCTTCTATGCATTGATACATGAAATGTTACCTGTTTGACAGATGAAATTTGAGTGACCTTGGCCAAAGTTACCCAGGTGGTTCTGGTGGTAAAGGACCCACCGGCCAGTGCAGGAGATGCAAGAGATGCAGGTTTGGTCCCTGGGTTGGGAAGATTCCCCTGGAAGAGGGCATGGCCACCCACACCAGTATTCTTGCCTGGAGAATCCCCATGGACAGAGGAGGCTGGCGGGCTACAGTCCACGGGGTCACTAAGGGTTGGACACAACTGAAGCGACTTCACACACATGGAAGTGGACCCATGAAGTTCAAACCTGGATTGTCCAAGGGTCAACTTTACTTGTTTCTTTGAGTCTTTTTTTCTATAACGTGGAAGGCTTTCCATAAAGTTAATCATATTAAGCAAAGTAGAAGGTTATGTTTACAAGACAGTGTTCTGGGGACATAATCTCTGCTTTCCTAGTTCTGAGGTTTGACAAACCCGTATAGAAAGCCCACTGAGCTTTCCTCCCTGGGGACTTCTCTGGTGGGTAAGAATCTGCCTTCTAATGCAGGGGATGTGGATTCCATGCCTGATCAGGGAACTAAGATCCTACATGCCACGGGGCAACTAAGCCTGCATATGCAACTACTGAGCCTGTGTGCTCTGGAACCTGTGTGCCCACAACTAAGGCCTGATGCAGCTAAAGAAGTAAATACCTAAATAAATATATATTTTAAAAAAAACACAACTTTTCTCTCTCTCTTCCTTTGTTTTCTCTTTAAAACCCACCTTTGAGGTAAGATGGCAGAAAGTAAGGCAGGGGCAGGACAGACAGGCCTCACTACTGGGGAGGTTTCATTCTCTCTCTAGTAGCATGGGGATTTTGAGGGATTCTGTCTCATGAAATCATGAGCTCATTCCAGTCTGTCATCAACATTATCAGAATTAACCTACCAGTTAAAATGGCAAAAGCTTTATCTTGCAATACCTGAAGATTGTTACAAATCATCAGAGCCATTTCATTCATCCAGGAGATTGAAATGGTAATGGTAGTGGACAAATGCATTTTTAAATCACATATATCATTAGTTACCTAATAGGAACACTAAATAAACAGGAAATACCAGAATTTCATATCTCAAGGAGGATGATCAATTTAAGATCAGTCGCATATGAAACTAATAATGTAAGTTAATGAGAGTTTTTTCTCAAACGACAGAATTATTATTTTGCATTCTACTTTGAGAAACATCTTTTGGGCAAAGCGAGGGGAAAGGTATTGTATTCTATTAGAAAAGAATAGATAGATGTGTACATTACAGTTTTGCTTATGCTTTGCACAAATCAGCAAATAAAATGATACTCTTACTTTAATGGTAGATTCCATGAACTATAATGTAGAAGAATGGCTTACAATAAGTTATTGAAGAGCAGTAACAGATGGTAGTTTTTCAACCTAATTCTAATCCTGTTAGCATTATTTGCTATTTACATATTTATTTTAATAACAATGATAGCAACTAGCATTTATTGAGTCCTTTCTGTGTATCAGACACTATTCTCAGGGAAAAGTGAAAGTGAGTGTTAATAGCTCAGTGGTGTCCAACTCTTTGCGATCCCATGGACTGTACCTGCCACACTCCTCTGTCCATGAAATTCTCCAGGCAAGAATATGGGGTTGGATAGCCATTCCCTTCTCCAGGGGATCTTCCCAACCCAGGGATTGAACCCAGATCTCTTGCATTGCAAGCAGATTCTTCACTGTCTGAGCCAGCACGGTACATACCTTTCTGTGTACCAGATGCTATTCTTGGGATTTTATAGAAATTAACTCATTAAATCCACATGTGAAAGTATCATTATTGTTCCCATTTTACAGATGAACAAACTAACTCTAGTTTAAGGAAATTGCCCAGTGTTATTCAGCTAGTAAGTGGCAGAGTCTGGGTTGCAGAGCTTTTACTTAAAATATAGGTTATTGTAAGGGGCCACTCATTCTGTGATTTTTTGTGTCATAAACATAGCTTTTCTCTTTCAGAAAAGCTGGCCTTCTGAAGACATATTTTGTTCTCTAATAGGTTCTCTGGGGGCAGTGTCTGATTCATCTTTGTGTCCCCAAAGGGTTAAGAAAACACCTTGCTCACTGCTGTTACCTGTTGTAACCAAATCTTACTTTCTTTCATATCAAATGAAAATGTGTCTCTACGTTTAGAACATCTGGCCGTACAGAATGTTTTGTAACTCGCCACCAGGAATGTGACACCCACAGTTTTTAATAAATCTCCGAGTGTGTCAAAACACCTGGCTAATATAGGCCATCTGAGGGAGGGAGAGGGGAAAACTTCTGATGTCTGTGCCCAGCGAGTCGTGGGGAGCACACCCCAGAAAGAAAGGAAGGAGCCGAGCCCAGAGCCCAGGATTATCAGGAGATGTACCTTCTCATGACACTTCCCATCCATCACGCCCCCACCTGAACGAACCTGGGACGCAAGCCCTCTGTCAGAAGTCTTACTGTGGAAAACCGAGCTTTGAATATGCTCGGAGCAACGAAAGGGAAAGAAAACCAAGGCAACAGGAAAACTAGCTGATTGTCATGCTTCAGGACACGGAAAGTTATTGGAACTTATAGACATTATGTAGAAGTTAATTTTTTTCACTATACTATTTATTTTGGAATAATTGTGGATTGACAGGGAACTTGCCAAGATAGTATAGAGAATTCCTATATATTTTCTACCCAACTCTTTCTTAGTGCTGAAATCTTAACTGTGGTACTTTTGACAAAACTAAGATATGAACATTGGTATTGGCTTGGCCAAAAAGTTCGTTCAGGTTTTTCCAGGTGCTGTCATGGGACTTTTTGGAACTTCTGGAACTTTTTGGCCAACCCAATACAATTCTGTGAACTGAACTAGAGACTTTATTTGGATTTCATCAAGCTTTTCACTAATATTATTTTTTGCCCCCTGATCAGATATGGAAGACCACACTATATACATTCATCTGATCTTCTAGTCTTTTCTAATCTGTGAAAGTTTCTCCATCTTTCCTTGTTTTTTCATTAGTGCTTGACTTTTAAAAGGAAAGAGAGTTCTCTGTAAGTATCAAACCATTTTGTGTGTGTGTGTGTGTGTGTGTGTGTGTGTACACAGAATGGTCAGGGAAGTTTCTCTGGAGGTAACAACACTTGACTAGAAACTTAAGTTTAAAAGATGAGAAGTTACAAGGGATGAAAAAAGCTCAGAAAAGAGGAGTCTGGGTAGAAGGGGCAGCACATGCAAAGGCCCTGGGGCAGGGAAGGCAGGAAAAAGTTAAATGTGTGCAAGGAGCATTGGAAGACTAGGATGATTGGAGTGGAGGGCCAGGGTATACATGGCTTGAAGGCTGTGGTTGTAAATGTGACATCTTTCCAAGAAGATTTCCTCTTTGTCTTTCACAACATAAAACATAATTCTCCAAAAAACAGCTCTAGGTGGAATTAAACTAGGACTCCTCATTACCAGACAGCATTTCTCTGACCATAAAAGGCAACCCAGGCTCATTCTTGAGAGGGCAGGCAGATACCTGACTAGTATTGGAGATAGTTCAACAATATCTGCTTTTTCATGTGAAGTTCTGGCAAATCAAGCTAAAAGGAGTTGCCAATATTTCTAACTACCTAGGTGCTTAATGATCTATTAGCTGTTGGCTCTCTCCTTCTCTCTGGAAACTATTACCTAGCTTAATCTACCCTCACCCCCACTGCTCCATCAGTCAGATCTATGCAAGTTGCCAAATATGACAACGTTGCAATGAATGATATAATTATTTTAATGATCTGAAGGAAAGATTGTGTATCTTACGAGAGGATGGCAAAAAAGTATACATCTCAGACTGTTCATTTTTCTCTCCAAATGCCTTTCCTTGAAGAGGTTTTTGCAATCTCTTGATTTTCTGCTATTGAGCTATATGGTTCATGATCTGAACACCTCTCCAATCACCAGACCCTTGCCTTCTAGGTGCTATCCAAGAAAAAAGAGCGATTTATGAACCATTTGTGTTGCTTCTCCTGCAAAAGCTGTCATATATCAATATATAGAATTGGAGAGTTTCAAAAGCAATAAGTAAAACTTCAGCCACCACTCTCAATAGAGCTTTTCAAATCTCTGTCATCCACAAAAATAAAGTGTATAAATTGAAATTGATTTTTAGAAAACCTTCATAAAAATAAATCTAAACATTTGGAAACATCTGTTGGATGGCTCAGGAATTTTATTTTTATTCTATCTGAATGAGTCCAGCTTTTGAAAAACTGGGTCCAATTATATCTGGTAATGTACAAAATCAATCAGATGTATGGCTATACACAATAGGAAGAAACCATCATAACCTTGGTTTTCCTGTTGCTCATGTTTCACCTCAGACTTCAACTGTGGAGCATAATAGATACAATCACAGGCTTTGGTTACATGTAATTGTGGTTTTAAATTCTGTGTCTTCTACTCATTAGCTCTGTGACCTTGAACAAGTTACTGAAACATTTCTAAACTTTGGTATATAGATTTTAAAAATGGAGATAATAATATTTCTATCTAGAATGATTGCAAAGATTAAATGAGATCATTTACATTAAGGGCTTAACAATGCCTTGTTGATTTAAAATGATCAATAAAAGTTAACTCCTTATATAACTGGGCTTCCCTTGTGGTTCAGATGGTAAAGAATCTGTCTGCAATGCAGGAGACCTGGGTTTGATCCCTGGTTTGGGAAGATCCCCTGGACGAGGGCATGGCAACCCACTTCAGTATTCTTGCCTGGAGAATCCCCAGGGACAGAGGAGCCTGGTGAGCTAAGTCCAAGGGGTCACAAAGAGTCAGACACGACTGAGCGACTGAGCACACAGCATATTGTTAATAAGATCACACATTTATTACCCTTCTTATGTGCAGGGCAGTATTCCAACTGTAGGAAAAAGAATTCAACATGGTTTCCTTTTGGAGAACTAGGACCTATTCACATGGAAGCTTCATTATTAAATAGAAGATCTAGGAACAAAAATAGAAGGAATTTAGAAAATAAAGTAAATGACTAGTTGTCAAAGACCCAAACAGGCAAAAAGGAAACCTCTGAAGGTGAAGATGGGCAGGATTCCAAGAGGCTAGGCAGAGTATTCTATTATTGTGTGTCAGTTCAGTTCCATTCAGTTGCTCAGTCATGTCCGACTCTTTGTGACCCCATGAATCGCAGCACGCCAGGCCTCCCTGTCCATCACCAACTCCCGGAGTTTACCCAAACTCATGTCCATTGAGTTGGTGATGCCATCCAGCCATCTCATCCTCTGTCGTCCTCTTCTCCTGCCCTCAATCTTTTCCAGCAATTATTGTGTGTAGAGATTGTATTCATACAGTAACATATCATATATCAAAGATTGCACCAATAGAAAACCTAGTTATTGTGAAATGAATAGTTATATAGTTAGTAAAACATACTGATATGAAAATAATATGGAGATGGTTAACAACAGTGAATTCAATTAATTAATGTCAGTTAAACATAATGAATTCATTAAATCCCTTCCATAAATTGAAACTTTTCTTTTCACGAGAAATTCTTGTAATGGATTGGAATGTTTTTGTTCTACTCTGATTGCAGCCTTCACTTGGCAACTCTGATCTTGTTGAGCAGTCATGATAAGGCCAGCTGCATCTGAAATGAGCATGTATCAGTATTCTAACACCTTTAGGTCTATCACCCCTACAAAACCCTTGTCACTTTGGTTTAATTGCAAATTCCCCGGAGAGCCTCCTCTAATGACCCATTTACATTAAAGCTTTTAAATTAGATTTCAATCTTAATTTCACTTGAAATGTTACCCTGGAGTAATCATTCCATTATAAATCATTTTATTTGATTTTATGGAATTGCTCAATCACAAGAGAAGTATTGAAATAAAGTGCAGCTATACCAAGAAAAGGAGAGACAAAAGCAGAGTCTGTTTGACTTTGGGAAAATGTTATCAGTGAGGGCAAAACTTAACTCATTTATAAGCCGCACAATGTCTTACAGTACTGAACTGGGGTATATTTTGAAGCAGAGTTATTTGGAGGACTGTGACAGTTTGAATGGATATTGAGGCTTTAAACTTGGGAAGGAAGCAGGGGGAGAATGCCAAGACCATTCCAGATCAAGGTATGATGTTTCTTTCCCTTCTGAAGAAATTGGGAACCCCAAGAGGCCAACTTTAAACACTGAGTGGCATTTCAGAAATTACCTTCTTCTTTAAATTTGGATTCCATTTATACATGTGTGTGTTTATCAACTCTCCTTCAGTTGCCCGTTCCTACCCTGTGATGTATTTTATTTGGGCTTCACTCTATACCTGATAGTGTTGCCATGTGCTCAAGGTGAAAACTTTCTGAGGATGTCTTTTTTTTCCGAGCATTAAATTTATCTTTTAGATTGGAGTGTCACTGCTTTGCAACGCTGTTTTAGTTTCTGTTGCACAACAGGGTGAATCAGCGCTATGTACACATATCCTCTCCTGATCCTCCTTTCCCAGCTGAACTGTCTGTGCTACACGGCAGATTCCCACCGGTTATCTATTTTACACATGGTCATGTCTATACGTCAGTTTATCCCACCCTCTGCTTCCCCGCTGTGTCTGCAAGACCGTTCTCTTTGCCTCATCTCTATTCCTGCAAATATGGTCATCAGTACTATTTTTCTAGAGTCCATATATGTGCATTAGTACACGATATTTGTTTTTCTCTTTCTGACTTACTTCACTCTATATGACAGACTCTAGGTTCATCCACATCACTACAAATGACCCAGTTTTGTTCCTTTTTATGACTGAGTAATGTTCCATGGTATATATGTACCATATCTTCTTTACTGAAGATGTTTTTTTAACCTACTATAGGGTGGATTGAGATGCTTTTTATTATTAAAAATAAGCCACATTACATTCTTCAGTTGACAGAATTGGGGAGGGAAAAAGGAAAGATGGACAGGACTTTTATGTTGATAAGCAGTAGATAAGTCTTGTGGCTTCCTTGGTGGCTCTGTGGTAAAGAATCCACCTGCTATTGCAGGTAGACACAGATTTGACCCCTGGGTTGAAAAGATCCCTTGGAGAAGGAAATGGCAACCCACTCCAGTATTTGTGCCTGGAAAATTCCATGGACAAAGGAGCCTGGTGGGCTACAGTCCACGGGGTTGCAAAGAGTTGGACAAAACTGAGTGACTAAGCAGCAGATAAGTCTTCAAAGGGGCTGAAGATACAAATTGGCCAGCTCAGAAAGATTAGAAAACAGAGCACTGAAGTTTCCTTAAGGTTAAGTGACCTGCTTCCTTTGGGCCCAGTTACAAATCTGGCTACTCTGGCAGAGCAGAAACTACTAAGAACGTTCAATTTCCTTTCTATAGTGTCGATATTTTACTCTCTGAAAATGCAAACTTCTTTTAAATGGTCAGAAAGGAATGATTTACATTCTTCTAAAAAACGATTCTGAACACCAACTTGTCATAGGATGCAAACTCCATCATTTGTATTTTTTTTCTTTTTGGTTTTCTGTATAGCCTAGTATCTGGTCAATTTTTATACATGTGTGGTAAAGAACCTGCCTGTCAATGCAGGAGACATAAGAAGTGTGGGTTTGATCCCTGGGTTGGGAGGATCCCCTGGAGGAGGGCATGGCAACCCACTCCAGTATTCTTGCCTGGAGAATTCCATGGACAGAGGAGCCTGGTGGGCTATGGTCGGTAGGGTCACAAAGAGTCAGACTCAACTGAAGTGTCTTAGCAGGCATGCATGCAAGTACTTACAAATGTGTACTTTCTATTTTTGGGTGAAGTTTTCTCTATATTGATTCATTTATTCATTCAGGGAATACTTAATATCTGTTATGGGCCAAGAAATCTTCTAGGCAATGGGCATGTAAGAGTCAGCAAGAAAAGAAAATAAAACATCTATGACATGTACAAGCTTGTTAATTCCTATCAAAATTCTTATAGTCTTACTAATTTTTTTGTCTGGTTGAGAACTCAGTTTCTGAGACTGGTGTTGAAATATCTACTATAATGGTGGCCATACCATGTTCTGCTTAGAATTCTGTCAGCTTTCGCTTTAGTTATTTAGGCTAACGTTTGAAGTGAAGAGAAATGTGATCATCAACTCATGACTAACTGTCATTTTTATTTTTAATAGTGCCCCTCTAGGCACTTTTTTCCATGTATGTTTTATCTAATATCAGTAATTTTAGGGCAGCTTTCCCTTGACTTTTGTTAAATATCTTGTATAAAATATATTTTTATGTTTTTTGTTCCAGAAATGTTTGTTTTAAGCAACATGACTATTATTTGTTTTTGTACTTTTTAAAAATTTTTATTGGAGTATAGTTTATTCACAATGCTGTGTTCGTTTCTGCTGTGGAGCAAAGTGAATCAGTTCTACGTAGACATATATCCACTCTTGTTTTAGGATTCTTTTCCCATATAGGCCATTACAGAGTACTGAGTAGAGTTCCCTGTGCTATACACCAGGTCCTTATTGGTTATCTATTTTTATATTTAGTAGTGTGTGTATGTCTGTCCATATCTCCCAATTAATTCCTCCCCCCCACTTACCCCCTGGTTACCATGTTTGTTTTCTACAATTGTGATTCTATTTCTGTTTTGTAAATAAGTTCATTGGTACCCCCACTTTTTTTTTTTAAGATTCTGCACATAAGCGATATCTGTCTTTCTGTGTCTGACTTATTTCCCTTATTATAGTATGACAGTCTCGAGGTTCATGTTGCTGTGAATGGCATTATTTTGTTCTTTTTTATGGCTGAGTAACATTCCATTGTATGTATATGTACCACATCTTCTTTATCAACTCATCTGTCGGTGGACATTTAGATTGCTTCCATGCTACAGCAATCAAAGCTACGGTAATCAGGATGGTTATGTTTTTGTATTTAAGTTCAAACTTGTAAACACAGGAATTCGTTGACCTCATTTTCTCCCCTGATAACTCCCCTACTTTCCATACCCATTTGCCTTCTCTGGAAAGAGAAGTGATAGCCTCTCTCTCCCAGAAGTGCTCTGGGAGAAGTGTTGGAGGTATGGGGTAGATGTCTCACTATTCAGCTCAGTCAATGACTCACTTCCCTCTACTGGGCCTGGGATTCCAAGTCTGCAGCCTTCCAGGTTAGTTATTTGTTTTCATCCCCAGGGAGATGAATGCATCCCTAATGTGACAATGGGGTCATTGTCCGGCTGGGGGAGAAGGTGGGGAAGGTCGTTGGATTTGCAAGTTTTCAACCAGTTCCCCTATTTTTAGCCCTTGCCTCTTTCCCCTTCTACCACATTTCACCAAATCAGGTGATTCTGTTTCTTGATGCCTTCTAGGTTTCTACCTGACAAGGGGCTGGCTTTGCCTGATGCCACACTCCTACGTTTATGCTGTAATTTTCTGCTCTATGCCGAGACAATCATAACCATCCTACCTTCCTCCTCTTTTCCAACATTCGTTGACATACTTTGTTCTCTGTTCACTCCTCTGTTCAATAGGTCTTTAAAGATTTATAGCATTTTATTCCTTTATTTCAATGGAATTTTTGGAAGGAATGAGACTAAATACGCATGTTCGCGATGCTATATTTAACCAAAAGTCCCTTGGTTATGTCTTAACAATTTTTATTGTTGCTAAGGTCTTAGCCAGAATTTCTATATTTCTTTTTTTTCAAATTGGAGTATAATTGATTTACAATGATGTGTTAGTTTCAACTCTGTAGAACGGTGATTTGGTTATACATGTTTCTAGCTATATATTCTTTTCAGATTCTTTTTTCTTATAGATTATTATAAAATACTATACTATACAGTTGGTCTTTAGAATTTCTGTATTTCTGTGAGTTGAGGAGGATGGTATGTATGTTGAGGCAGGAGGAAGAGGTGGTTATAGGGTGTGTCTTTTCACATCCATCCAGTTTGGTATATTTACTCTTTTATTTCTTATTAAACATTTCACAATAAATGTTATAATCTCTGTTTTACAGATGGGGAAACTGAGACTCAGGGTTAGTAAATCCCTGACTCATGACAACAAAATCATGCTAAGTTTGAGAGCCAACATCTAATTCCAAAGCAAATGCGTAATATCATCTCTATTACGGTTAATGATTAATGATTTAAGATGACAATAAGTGTGTCTATTGTTAATAAATCAATTTCACCCACCATTGATCTGATTTGTGAAGTGTCACTGTTTATAGTTTACTTATAGTCACCTTTCAACCATTCTTTGTTCCCACTCCAGGTACTAAGATTTTCATAACAATAGATTTTGCCTTTTTGCATATCAACACAACCACACATTCTAGAGGGCAATTTTTAATGAGGAGACAGTTAAATATGGTCTAATTGGTTTACTGTGGCTGGATTCCATAATCAATCTACATAATTAACAATTAGATGTATCTGATGGAGTAATGTGGCAGTTTGATAGAGAATCATGGGTCAGACTAGTTCAGGAAACCACTTCTAGTGCATCCTTCTTTCATGAAGACAACCAGTAAGCTTCAGATCCTCACATTTACAGACAGGCTTGAATACTCCCCACTTCCCTCATCTCCAACCCTCCCCTCCCCTCCCCTCCTCTCTCCTGTCTCCTTAACTTTCTTTATTTCACCCCCTTTCTTTTTTCTTCTTTCTTTTCCTTTTTATTTTTCAATTATTCCTCAAAAACTGTGCTCATGATAGGCAAGTAAAGATAAATAATTCAGGAACATTTGGGCCATTATTAGAACTTAACCGTAAGCACTGTGCCTAGATAGCAAATATTTTCTGAATGGATGAATCAGTGAATGAGTAATTGTTCATCAGTGGCTTCTGTGATACACAAAAGGAAGTTCTCGAGCTTCCGGGGAATTGTGAACAACGTGCATGGTGACTTCTCTAGTTTCTCACCTATCTTTTTGCTTGTTGTTCAGTCACTAAGTTGTGTCTGACTCTTTGCGACTCCATGGACTGCAGTATGCCAGGCTCCTCTGTCCTCTACTGTCTCCCAGAGTTTGCTCAAACTCATGTCCATTGAATCTGTGATGCTATCCAGTGATCTCACCCTTTGTCATTCCCTTCTCCTCCTGCCCTCAGTCTTTCCCATCATCAGGGTCTTTTCCAGTGAGTCGGCTCTTCGCATCAGGTGGCCAAAGTACTGGAGCTTTAGCTTCAGCATCAATCCTTCCAACGAATATTCAGGGTTGATTTCCTTTAGGATGGACTGGTTTGATCTCCTTGCAGTCCAAGGGACTCTCAAGAGTCTTTTCCAGCACCACAGTTTGAAAGCATCAGTTCTCTCTAACAAGTCACAATTTTTCAAAAATTTGGCTGCATCAGGTCTTAGTTGTGGTATATTGGATCTTTAATTGCCACATGTGGGATCTAGTTCCCCCACTAGGGATCGAACCCAGGCCCCTTGCATTGGGAGCATGGAGTCTTAGCCACTAGATCACCAGAGAAGTCTCAACAGGGAAGTCCCAACAAGTCATAATTCTTAAAGATGATCTATTGACCCAGGCTATAAGTATATATATTAATTAAAAGCAAATGAATAAAAACACTATATGTTGAACTGGTCAAGGTATTGGGTGCTATAAATATGTGATCTAAGAAGGTGTTATGACTGAGATGATGGTGGGACCCCTGGGGAATGAACATAAGAATTAAACACTGAAGTGCATAGAGTAGATGTGTATAAAGTGCAGGACATTTGCCTTAAGGTTTCTCCTCTCCATTTCAGCATGTGTGTGGTGGGGGGGCATGGCGTGGGGGATTCTTCATTCCACCAAGAGATTCTCCAAGGCTCGGTGGGTGTCCTACTAGTCCACTCAATCCTGGCACTGTCTGCCCAGAGAGAGCATCCAGGCCCACAGGTTGAGGGCTCTGTACCTCAAGACCTCCCTTGACTTCAAATGCCAGTCATAAGTCCAGGTTGTTCCCTGGCCTTTTAGCAGTTTGGCTATAAATTGGAGATTCCCATGACCTCCTCTTTGTGTTTGATTAACTTTGTTAGAGCAGTTTACTGGACTCAGGAAACTAGTTTACCTCCTAGTTTACCAGTTTATTATAAAGGATACTGAAAGTTACAAGTCAATAGTTAGTTAAAGGGATATCCAAGACAAGGTCCTGAACAAAAGAGCTTCTGTCCTTGTGGTTTGGGGCCCGGCACCGTGGTGCATGGAAGCTTTCTGCTTCCACAACCTGGAAGCTCTCCTAGCCCCCTTCTCTTGGGATTTTATGGAGGCTTCATTACAGGGATGTGATCAACTAGCTCACTGGCCTTTGGTGATCGATTCTACCTCTAGCCCCTTTCACCTCCCTGGAAACCAGGAGAGGGACCGAAAGTTTCAACCTGGTTCCCCTGGCAACCAGTCCCATCTTCAGATACTTTCCAGAAGTCATGTCATTAACATAAACCCAGTTGTGGTGGAAAGGAGCTTGCTTAGATAAAAACACAACGTTTCACTTTCATGTATTTATAACTTCAGGAACTGAGGACTAAATATCATAAAAGATGTCCCTATTGTTCTTATCTCTCAGGAAATTCCAAGGGTTTTAAAAACTCAGTGCTAGAAATGGGACGAAGACCAAAAATATATTTGTTATTATAAATCACAATATCAAAGCTTAGTATGAGTGATCCTGTTGAATGCTGGCCTATAGGAATATAAACTTAGGATTGCCAGAACTGCTTTTTAAAAATAAACCAGAAATTCTGATATTTTTGTGAATTCTCTTGATTTAAGGTTAGAAAATGTGTCATTTGGACTGTTCAGTTGCAAATAACAGATATCCCTCTAGCCAGTTTAAGGAACAAAAGGGATTTATTAAATAATATATATGCACACAGGCTCCAGGAGACCAGAGAATCACTGTGATGATCTGAGTGTCTGTGTCCCTCCAGAATTCATATGTTGAAACCTTCACCCCTAAGGTGATGTTGTTAGGAGGTGGGGCCTTTGGGAGGTGAGTAGGTCTTGAGTGCCTAGTCCTCATGATGAGAACACTGCCTTTATGAAAGAGGCAAGCTTGCCTTGGGAAGCTCCCTTGCCCCTTCCACCATGTGAGCACTCAGGTCTGCAGCCAGGAAGAGCATCTTCACCAGAACCTGACCTTGCTGGTGCCCTGATCTCGAACTTCCGGTCTCCAGAACTGTGAGAAATTAATTTCTGTTGTTGATAAGCCATCAAGCCTGTGATGTTCTGGTATAGCCACTAAATCACACTAAGACAGCCAGTCTTCAGAGATTATGCAGCCAAGAACAGCGCCCAAAATATGCTGCAGGACTGGCCAAGTGAAGATACTACTATAGCTACCACTAAGCATTGATGCTGAAACCCACCCCATCGATGCTAACTGCTATGCAAGAAGGGCTGCCGCTGCTGCTGTCGCCTTCATCAGAGCAGACAGCTTGCAGTGCTTACTTTTGAACTGAAGCCTCACTCTAGTGTATCTGCCCGGGTGAACCCATACTATTGCTTCAAGGCAGCCGGGGGGAAGGATTAGATGTCTTCTATCCTGGAGAAATAAGAACTTACAAGGCAGAAAACAAAAAACAAGAGGAGTATTCAAAGGAATGAATGATAAAGAGCATGTCAAGTTTCCATTAAAATAACCAATTCAATTTTGAAAAGATAAACACTGCGCTAGCCATCAAAATATGACTTTGTGTGAATCTGCCTGTCTGTCCATCACTAGTTGGTAGCCTCTGGTCTAGAAGGATGTTTCATTCCGTATGTAAAAATTAGAGCAGTGCTATTAATACATGGAAAAGTAATTGAGACAGCCAGCCTGTCCTTCAGAACCACGACAGAAAATAGGATCCAACAGCTCTGTGTTTACTCTGCCAGTAGCCACAGTCATTTCTAATCTACTCAGATCTACCAGTGACATCTTGTACAACACCATGGCTTGTCACATATGTGTTGTAGACTCATATAACAAAACTGTCCTGGAAGATGAATGAAATAATACAATTCTTTTTTTTTTTTCTTTTTTTTTTTTTATTAGTTGGAGGCCAATCACTTCACAACATTTCAGTGGGTTTTGTCATACATTGATATGAATCAGCCATGGATTTACACGTATTCCCCATCCCGATCCCCGCTCCCACCTCCCTCTCCACCCGATTCCCCCGGGTCCTCCCAGTGCACCAGGCTGGAGCACTTGTCTCATGCATCCCACCTGGGCTGGTGATCTGTTTCACCATAGATAGTATACATGCTGTTCTTTTGAAATATCCCACCCTCACATTCTCCCACAGAGTTCAAAAGTCTGTTCTGTATTTCTGTGTCTCTTTTTCTGTTTTGCATATAGGGTTATCGTTACCATCTTTCTAAATTCCATATATATGTGTTAGTATGCTGTAATGTTCTTTATCTTTCTGGCTTACTTCACTCTGTATAAGGGGCTCCAGCTTCATCCATCTCATTAGGACTGGTTCAAATGAATTCTTTTTAATGGCTGAGTAATATTCCATGGTGTATATGTACCACAGCTTCCTTATCCATTCATCTGCTGATGGGCATCTAGGTTGCTTCCATGTCCTGGCTATTATAAACAGTGCTGCGATGAACATTGGGGTGCACGTGTCTCTTTCAGATCTGGTTTCCTCAGTGTGTATGCCCAGAATTGGGATTGCTGGGTCATATGGCAATTCTATTTCCAGTTTTTTAAGAAATCTCCACACTGTTTTCCATAGCGGCTGTACTAGTTTGCATTCCCACCAACAGTGTAAGAGGGTTCCCTTTTCTCCACACCCTCTCCAGCATTTATTGCTTGTAGACTTTTGGATAGCAGCCATCCTGACTGGCGTGTAATGGTACCTCATTGTGGTTTTGATTTGCATTTCTCTGATAATGAGTGATGTTGAGCATCTTTTCATGTGTTTGTTAGCCATCTGTATGTCTTCTTTGGAGAAATGTCTGTTTAGTTCTTTGGCCCATTTTTTGATTGGGTCATTTATTTTTCTGGAATTGAGCTTCAGGAGTTGCTTGTATATTTTTGAGATTAATCCTTTGTCTGTTTCTTCATTTGCTATTATTTTCTCCCAATCTGAGGGCTGTCTTTTCACCTTACTTATAGTTTCCTTTGTAGTGCAAAAGCTTTTAAGTTTCATTAGGTCCCATTTGTTTAGTTTTGCTTTTATTTCCAATATTCTGGGAGGTGGGTCATAGAGGATCCTGCTGTGATTTATGTCGGAGAGTGTTTTGCCTATGTTCTCCTCTAGGAGTTTTATAGTTTCTGGTCTTACATTTAGATCTTTAATCCATTTTGAGTTTATTTTTGTGTATGGTGTTAGAAAGTGTTCTAGTTTCATTCTTTTACAAGTGGTTGACCAGTTTTCCCAGCACCACTTGTTAAAGAGGTTGTCTTTTTTCCATTGTATATCCTTGCCTCCTTTGTCAAAGATAAGGTGTCCATAGGTTCGTGGATTTATCTCTGGGCTTTCTATTCTGTTCCATTGATCTATATTTCTGTCTTTGTGCCAGTACCATACTGTCTTGATGACTGTGGCTTTGTAGTAGAGTCTGAAGTCAGGCAGGTTGATTCCTCCAGTTCCATTCTTCTTTCTCAAGATTACTTTGGCTATTCAAGGTTTTTTGTATTTCCATACACATTGTGAAATTCTTTGGTCTAGTTCTGTGAAAAATACCGTTGGTAGCT
The DNA here is from genome assembly GCF_033118175.1 of Dama dama. Taxonomy (NCBI): domain Eukaryota; kingdom Metazoa; phylum Chordata; class Mammalia; order Artiodactyla; family Cervidae; genus Dama; species Dama dama. The sequence goes on from NC_083707.1 coordinate 55,225,661, forward strand.
TGATAGGGATTGCATTGAATCTATAGACTGCTTTGGGTAGAATAGCCATTTTGACAATATTGATTCTTCCAATCCATGAACACGGTATGTTTCTCCATCTGTTTGTGTCCTCTTTGATTTCTTTCATCAGTGTTTTATAGTTTTCTATGTATAGGTCTTTTGTTTCTTTAGGTAGATATACTCCTAAGTATTTTATTCTTTTTGTTGCAGTGGTGAATGGTATTGTTTCCTTAATTTCTCTTTCTGTTTTTTCATTGTTAGTATATAGGAATGCAAGGGATTTCTGTGTGTTAATTTTATATCCTGCAACTTTACTATATTCATTGATTAGCTCTAGTAATTTTCTGGTAGAGTCTTTAGGGTTTTCTATATAGAGGATCATGTCATCTGCAAACAGTGAGAGTTTCACTTCTTCTTTTCCTATCTGGATTCCTTTTACTTCTTTTTCTGCTCTGATTGCTGTGGCCAGAACTTCCAACACTATGTTGAATAGTAGTGGTGAGAGTGGGCACCCTTGTCTTGTTCCTGATTTCAGGGGAAATGCCTTCAATTTTTCACCATTGAGGGTGATGCTTGCTGTGGGTTTGTCATATATAGCTTTTATTATGTTGAGGTATGTTCCTTCTATTCCTGCTTTTTGGAGAGTTTTAATCATAAATGAGTGTTGAATTTTGTCAAAGGCTTTCTCTGCATCTATTGAGATAATCATATGGTTTCTATCTTTCAATTTGTTAATGTGGTGTATTACATTGATTGATTTGCGGATATTAAAGAATCCTTGCATTCCTGGGATAAAGCCCACTTGGTCATGGTGTATGATTTTTTTAATATGTTGTTGGATTCTGTTTGCTAGAATTTTGTTAAGGATTTTTGCATCTATGTTCATCAGTGATATTGGCCTGTAGTTTTCTTTTTTTGTGGCATCTTTGTCTGGTTTTGGAATTAGGGTGATGGTGGCCTCATAGAATGAGTTTGGAAGCTTACCTTCTTCTGCAATTTTCTGGAAGAGTTTGAGTAAGATAGGTGTTAGCTCTTCTCTAAATTTTTGGTAGAATTCAGCTGTGAAGCCATCTGGTCCTGGGCTTTTGTTTGCTGGAAGATTTTTGATTACAGTTTCGATTTCCTTGCCTGTGATGGGTCTGTTAAGATCTTCTATTTCTTCCTGGTTCAGTTTTGGAAAGTTATACTTTTCTAAGAATTTGTCCATTTCATCCAAGTTGTCCATTTTATTGGCATAGAGCTGCTGGTAGTAGTCTCTTATGATCCTTTGTATTTCAGTGTTGTCTGTTGTGATCTCTCCATTTTCATTTCTAATTTTGTTAATTTGGTTTTTCTCTCTTTGTTTCTTAATGAGTCTTGCTAATGGTTTGTCAATTTTGTTTATTTTTTCAAAAAACCAGCTTTTAGCTTTGTTGATTTTTGCTATGGTCTCTTTAGTTTCTTTTGCATTTATTTCTGCCCTGATTTTTAAGATTTCTTTCCTTCTGCTAATTCTGGGGTTCTTCATTTCTTCCTTCTCTAATTGCTTTAGGTGTAGAGTTAGGTTATTTATTTGGTTTTTTTCTTGTTTCCTGATGTAAGCCTGTAATGCTATGAACCTTCCCCTTAGCACTGCTTTTACAGTGTCCCATTGGTTTTGGGTTGTTGTGTTTTCATTTTCATTCATTTCTATACATATTTTGATTTCTTTTTTGATTTCTTCTATGATTTGTTGGTTATTCAGAAGAGTGTTATTTAGCCTCCATATGTTTGAAGTTTTAACAATTTTTTTCCTGTAATTGAGATCTAATCTTACTGCACTGTAGTCAGAAAAGATGACTGGAATGATTTCAATTTTTTTGAATTTTCCAAGACCAGATTTATGGCCCAGGATGTGATCTATTCTGGAGAATGTTCCGTGTGCACTTGAGAAAAAGGTGAAGTTGATTGTTTTGGGGTGAAATGTCCTATAGATATCAATTAGGTCTAGCTGGTCCATTGTGTCATTTAAGGTTTGTGTTTCCTTGTTAATTTTCTGTTTGGTTGATCTATCCATAGTTGTGAGTGGGGTATTAAAGTCTCCCACTATTATTGTGTTACTATTAATTTCATCTTTCATACTCGTTAGTGTTTGTCGCACATATTGCGGTGCTCCTATGTTGGGTGCATATATATTTATAATTGTTATATCTTCTTCTTTGATTGATCCTTTGATCATTATGTAGTGTCCTTCTTTGTCTCTTTTCACATCCTTTATTTGAAAGTCTATTTTATCTGATATGAGTATTGCGACTCCTGCTTTCTTTTGGTCTCCGTTTGCATGAAATATTTTTTTCCAGCCCTTCACTTTTAGTCTGTATGTGTCTCTTGTTTTGAGGTGGGTCTCTTGTAGACAGCATATATAGGGGTCTTGTGTTTGTATCCATTCAGCCAATCTTTGTCTTTTGGTTGGGGCATTCAACCCATTTACATTTAAGGTAATTATTGATAGGTGTGGTCCCGTTGCCATTTACTTTGTTGTTTTGGGTTCACGTTTATACAGCCTTTCTGCATTTCCTGTCTAGAGAAGATCCTTTAGCATTTGTTGAAGAGCTGGTTTGGTGGTGCTGAATTCTCTCAGCTTTTGCTTATCTGTAAAGCTTTTGAATTCTCCTTCATATCTGAATGAGATCCTTGCTGGATAACTAAAATTTCTAAAAGATGTTGCTCATGTCTTAGAAAAGTTTTATTTGAGCAGAAAGTAAAGACGGAATTAATAAACTCTGAGAATAAATGCAAAACCTCACTCTTAAACTCAATGGCATACCCTGTTCCTTTCTTCCATCTCCACTAGACTCTCAGCATTTGAGTTTTGAGCCATACCCTGACTCTCAAGGAATTCCGAATGCCCTTCTAGAAACCCCAGGTCTTCATTAGAGATCCTCTTTTGAAGTTATTGCCCAATAAATACAAGTCATCTCCATAATTAAAATTTCTGCATTATAAAATTAATACCAGGATTTTAGTGTGTGGCCATCTTGTCTTTATTTACTTTGTATTACTGAAATATCTTTGAGGCTATGATTTCACTATTTTGGTATGGTAAGTTGGACCTTCCTTCCATCTTGTGATTGAATTTTGTCTTATGTCTACCCAGGAGGAAATTTAGGGTTTTCTCTCTTTCAGAACTGAAGGTTTCTTCTGTGTTTTAGACATTATTCTGATGTTTAGGAAGTAAATGGATTTTGAAAGGAGAGCATCATGTTATCATTAAGATCAACTTGGTCTTAAAAAAAAAAGCTATTACAAGCTCTCAATAACTCTAATAATGGTGAATTGCTCTTAAGGGTAGCTCTGAATTTATTTCAGTTTTTCCCTAGCTTTGGTCTTTTATTCCATTCAAAATTCCAAATTTAATGGGGATTAAGGATAAGCAATAAACAATTTTGAGTTATTGTTGGCCATAACAGTTGAGATTAGCTCAGAGTAAGACATTTCTTCACTTTCATGGCCTACCTCTGCTGGTCAGATTTTTTTTTTTTTTTTTTACCCCTTCTTAAATTATTAGTTAAAAGTTCTTAAGTCTGACTCTTAATCTTGGTGTCTTCCTGTTGATGGGAGGCCAAGACCATCCTGTTATATTTGCTTCCTTCCCCAAATTGGATGGCTGGTTATATGTACAAAGGCTGTATACAAAGAATTGTAGCTTGAGCTTTCCAGGCTCACAGTGTCACTGTTTTCTGGCTATGGGCTAGGAGAGAAACAAATTATAAGAGATGAGTAGAGGAGCTATGGAGCCACCCCTTGGGTTGGCCATTTTCACACGGCCATTGAGTTGACGGCCACAAACCTCCCAATGTCATTCCATGGTAGAAGTCAGCTCTGTTGTGTCAGGAACACATGACTAGAGATAGAATGACATTTAACTGTCCTCCAGTTTCTATCTCTTCTTCCTTTTAGCAGTGGAATTCTTTAGACACCTAGCTAGAGAAGATGTATCTTAGCCTCTTGGTGGCTAGATGTATTCCTGAGATTGAAATCATTGGATATTAGTACAAGAGAGTTGTATAACTTCTGGGTTAAATTAATAAAAAGAATCAGCTTTTTCTCTCTTTACTCTTGCTGTGAGCAGGAAGGGGTAAAAATTAGCTAGCTTTGCTTATATGGATATGGACATCAATGGAGAGAGCAAAGCAACAAGACAGAAGTAGTTTAGGTGCCTGAATGACCTCAGGGAGTAAAGCGGCCTTACTGGTCCTGGACCATGAGTTTCTTTACTGCTTAACAACAGAGGAATAAATGTCTATCTTATTTATACTTTTGATATTTTCTACCATGTTTGAGTTAATTACAGGAGGCTAGTCTATAGCCTAATTAATACAATCTGGAATTTTTTAAAATGTTTTTTTCCTATTTTTTCAATTACTAGAAGACCGCATACTACAGTTGAAAGATCATAATATTAAGGATAAAGAGGTCTGGGTTTGATCCAAAGTCCTGCAACTTCTTGAGGTGCATGAGCTTGAACATGTCATTCAATGTCTTTAAGTTTCAGTTCCCTTATCTTTGAAGCAGGCATTTTAATATCTATCTTACAGGGTGGCTATGAGTTCAGCAATGTCTTTAATAAAATTTCTGCCCCATGGTGGATATATAATATACTGCAAACTATTTTGCTTGGATTGTCAAATTGCATTGTTCCTAAAATGTGATAATGGTGTTTGTTATTGTTTAGTCACTTATTCGTGTTCAACTCTGCGATCCCATGGACTGCAGCACGCCAGAATTCCTTGTCTTTCACTATCTCCCGCAGTTTACTCAAACTCTTGTCCATTGAACTGGTGATGCCATCCAACCATCTCATCCTCTGTTGCCCCCCACCTTCCCTGGTAGTGGTTATATTTATTAAAAGAGTTCTTATTGTTTAAGGACATATATTGGAATGTTTACAGATGAAGTAAAAAAACCCAAACAAACTAAAGATTCATTACAATTAATTTCTCAGCCTCCATTCTGTATCTCAACCATGCTTACCTTCTTCTAGCTTCTAAATTTATCTTCCTAAAATGTTGGCTTTTAACATTTTAATTGCTTTGTTTATCTTCTTATTGCTGAAAATGAAGGATTCGTTATTGGTTCTAGAAACAGCCTGTTATCAGAAATGAGAGTTGCAAGTATTTTCTCTTGGTTTGGTAAATGTTTTGTCTTTTCATTCTCTTAACAGTCTCATTCAAAGAGCAGATGTTCTTAATTTTGATGAGATTCAATTTATTATTTTATCATTTTTTTGCTTTTACTTTTGCATTTTGTGTATGCGTGTCTAAGAAAGTTATACTTAAGTCACAAGGATTTCTCCTAGATTTTCTTCTAGCAGTTTTATATTTTCAAGCTTCATATTTATTTCTGTGGGCAAGTTCAGCTTCACATATCATATACATACATACTCAGTTCTTACAGCATCATTTGTTGTCAGATGATTTTTCTCTATTGAAATGTCTGTGCACCTTTGAAAAATTAATTGACAGCAAATATATGGATTTATTTTTGGACTCTGTTGTGTTCCATTGATCTACTTGTGTATAAGTATGCCAATTTCACCCTTTCTTGGATATAATATCTACAAATAAGCACTGAGATGAGGTAGTGTGAGTCCTTCTACTTTGTTCTTTTTTGAAGTTGTGTTGGCTGTTCTAGGTCTTTTGCATTGCCATTTGGATTATAGAAACAGTTTTTCAATTTCTACAAAAAATCCTGCTGTGAATTTGATTTGGATTGCACTAAATTTATATGTCAACTTGGGAAGAACTGAAATAATAACAATATTGAGTTTTCAGATCCATAGCAATGATATCTCTCTCAAATTATTTGTTTTCTTATACTTCTGTCAAACTGTTTAGTAGTTTTAGCATGCAAGCCTTACCCATTATTCATCAGTTTTACTTCTAAGTATTTCAAGATTTTTGATGCTGTTTTAAATGCTATTTTTTGATTTTCAATTTCTGTTTTTTTTCATTGCTTATACATAGAAATTCAGTTGAATTTTTATATGTATCTTATAGTCTGTAACTTTGCTCGACTCATGTGTTCTAGCAGCTTTCTTATAGATTCAATAGGAATTTCTACAGGAGTGCTCACGCCATCTGTGAATAGAGTTTTGCTTCTTCCTTTACAATTTGGCTTCCTCTTATTTCTTTTCCTTATCTCATTTTGCTGATTAGGGCTCCACTATAATGTTGAATGGACAGAGGATCCTGGCAGGCTACAGCTCGTGGGGTCACAAAGAGTTGGACACGACTTAGCGACTAAATAGCAACAGCAAAGTAAATACTGGTAAATTCTTGCAGTGGAATTCTAAGCAGCACTTAAAAACAGTGAGTCCATTCCATATGTAATGCCATAGCTAAGAAACCTTGTCAAGTGAAAAAAGATAAGACACTGTGTATAGCCTGCTGCCACTTGTAAAAACAAGAGAATGTGCATCATGTATACTTGTATGTTGGAGATTATCTCCAGAAGAGTCCAGAAGATAGGGAATAGTTGTTAGCTCTGGTGAGATCTGGGTGACTGAAGGATTTCAGCCGGAGATTAATTTATCACAGAATATTTGTCTGCTTCTCTTGAATTTTGTGTCATGTGAATGCATTATTGAAGTAAAACAAAAGAGGAGAATTTAATAGCTACAAGGTAATGCTCGCAGTAGGCTAAATTTTATTGCTCCTTCTCCGCCGTATATTCCAGTAGATCAGAAAATCTTGTGTATGAGCTGCCTTGATATTTTATTGATTTTCTTATAGTCTATCCGGGATGTGTAATTTAACATTTACTTTGCAAAGGGCATTGAGGCCTCTTATTCCTTCCTGTGACTCCATGAACCTCATCAAAGCTCTAGTGAGTGGGTTGTGGAAACCAGTACTTTGCGTAGTTTTCCTTAGGACAGTCCTCCACCACCCACACCCCTAAATGCAATTAACCATAATCAATGAAAGATTTTTTAAAAATATATTAAACATGCATACTGCAATGTAAGGCCAGTTAAAATCTCAGAGTATGTCTATAGTCTTTCAGTCTTCATCCACAGAGTATTCCCGTGAGACACTGTACTGTCCCCATTTGGGGTTGGAATGAGTGTGACTCAGAAGAATGTGTCCCCTGAGCTGAAACACACACCCAAGAGGAGCCCTGTTTGCGGGGGTGCATCATAAAGCTGCCTCCCTCAGAACAAGAGGGAGATTGATTTCTGCGGTGGCAGAGTGTAAACAGAATTCTTTGCTCCCCAGAGAGAAGCCCCCCAAAGGAAGTAATTCATGGAAAAGGTAATTACCAATTAAATAGTGAACGTGCTACTTGGCCTGTAAGAAGAATTAAAACATATTTACACTTCAAAAAGAAGCAATTAGTGATAGTTGATTCACTAAGGAAAGTGCCAGACCAGGACAGAGGAAAGTGTGTAAATAGATAAAGACAGAGAGATTTATTATTAAATTAAAGCCCCTTAATTACTGCAAATGTTAAATATGCAGTTTTCTGACATTTAAATGATGCTTTTCACCCAAATGAAAATGAATTGTCCACCCCGATTCCCACTTCCTAGGCAGGATGTAAATGTCAGTCCTAAATTAAAGTTAACTAGTTTCTGCTATACATTAAAAAAATTTAATTAGAATCAATAAATCATTTTTTCTTTTTAAATTTTGAAGTCCAAGTGTTTTAGTCCAAACATTCAGCCGGCTCTCCAGAAGGAAGGAAATGGTCAGAGTCCCGGGGGTTTGGGTACAAGGAAGCCCTCTGCCTCAAGGCCCTTTCTGTGACCCGCCGGGAGATGGGGTGACAAGTGTGCATTTCCAGGGAAGGCCTGTGCCTTTCTAACCTGCCCCTCTTCCTTGGCCCTTCAGTGCCCCCGAGGGATTAAAGGCGTGCCTTCGGAATTAGAAGCACAGTTCTATTGAGAAGGTATCCATAGGGTCGCAAGAGTCAAACACAACTTAGTGACTAAACCACCATCACTACCATCGCTCCATTTATAATCACCTGCTGTGTACCAAGAGTTTAACCTATTTTTCCTTGTTTCAACCTCATAAGAGTCCTCCAAAGTTTTCTCATCATTTTCTTTTGCCCAACTCACACAGGATGATTCTTTCCCAAGTCAAGAGGCTTAGAAAGAACTGGGATCCAAGCCCCAGGTCTCTCTGCCACTCACCATTCTGCCACTATTAAAACAAGCAAAGCAAAACAAAACAGAAAAAATGAGGAGAGAGTGATAACAGTAAACTTCAATTTTATTTTTTTATTCATTTATTAGTTGCAGTACACGGAAGTTTTATTAAGAGTTGTGGCATATGGGATCTAGTTCCCTGACCAGGGATCAAACCCAAGCCTCCTGCAGAGGGAACATGGAGTCCTAACCAGTGGATCACCAGGGAAGCCCCTAATTTTTTTTTTTTTTTTTTTTAATTTACTCAATCACAGCTTTAGAGAGTATCCTTGTCATCCTATGGTGTTCCTGGCTGTGTCGTGTCTAAATTTTTATCCTATAATTACCAGAAGCTAGTCACTATTCTTAAAAAAAGGCTCTTCTGCTTAAATTTGACAAGGTTGCTTTCTGTTTTTTGACACTTAGCATCCAGAAAGCATAGTTCTGGTCCTCCACTTCTTGCTTCAATTGTACCCTGTCGTCACTGGACAGAAATACTTATTTCTCTCTAGGTGTTTATCGAGTGCAAGGCACTGCCCGGTACGTTAGGGGGTCATTACTAACATGAATCTTTTCAACTATTCTCCTAAAAGGAGGCAGGGATCAAATCCTTTGAAAATACTAGACTAATCCTTGTTCACCAGGTTTTCTTTTTTTACAGGACTTCTCAGAGCCTTTATATGCCAGTGTGCCCTGGGAATCTTAGGAAAGAGATAATATGTATCAATTTCAGAATGTATATGATGTGGAAACTTTTTTTTGTTTGTTTCCTTGAGGATTCTCTTTTGTGAATAATGTCTAATGAAACATAATCGGGACTGCTAGGATAACAATAGAAGCTATGAAGGAAGAAATAATTTGAGAAAGTTGAGAAAGGCAGTAGAATTTTAAACAGGCAAACTCTAAAGTTTGAGAAAGGGCAAAAGGCAGAAGGCAGGGGGGAAGGAACAGGCTTCTGAGAAGGCAGATCAGTAAAATCAAAAATTTAAAAAAATGTTTACTTCAAATTGCTGTCACATGCAATATGTAGCAAAAATTCCCCCAAAAGAAATGTTATGGAGTGTTCTTAAATCATAGCATATTGCTGTCTCAATATGCCTCATTTTTAATACAATATTTCAATAAAACAGAAATATGAGGTGGCTGTGAGTACAGACTAGAGTCCAATGTGAAAATCGTCTTGTCTCCTGGGTTTACACCAAAAAGGTCTACAGGGTGGTGGTCATCATCAGAAGCAAAATCACAAATCCTACATGTGGTCCATCCACCAACTGAAATGTTTCAGGAGCTATTCTGATCCGTCTACATTAAGGAAGAGATAAACAGCTGGAAAAGACTGAAAAGAAGGTAATTAGAATTGTCTAGAGCACAGAACAACTTTATATGAGACATGAATGAAAAAAAAAGTCTTTAGAAGAGAAAGTTAAAAGAAGACTGATGTTTATATCAGTATTTATACAGTACATGTTATATGCAGGCCTTATGCTAAAATAAAGATATAGATTGTGGAACAAGTTTTCACATTAAATCCTGGAAAAGGAAATTTCTCTTCTTGGATCATTTTTTGAAGCTTGGAGAAATTGTTTTAAGGAAAATAAAAAGAAACTCTTACTTACCAAACCCAATCTATACATTAAATTTTTTTTTCCTAAAGGATTTGTCAAAATGTTTCCACGGTATTTTTGCTATTCAGTCGCTAAGTCATATCTGACTCTTTGTGACGCCATAGACTGCAACATGCCAGGCTTCCCTGTTCTTCACTATCTCCTGGAGTTTGCTTAAACTCATGTCCATTGAATCTATGATGCTATCTAACCGTCTCATCCTCTGCCAACCCCTTCTCTTGCCCTCAATCTTTCCCAGCATCAGGGTCTTTTCCAGTGAGTTGGCTCTTTGCATCAGGTGGCCAAAGTATTGGAGCTTCAGCTTCAGTACCAGTCCTTCCAATGAATATAGAGCATTGATTTCCTTTAGGATTGACTGGTTTGATCTCCTTGTTGTCCAAGGGACTCTCAAAAGTCTTCTCCAGCACCATGGTTCAAAAAACTCTTAATAGGACTCAAAAAAAAAAAAAGGAAAAGATTTCATGATTCTCCCTTTTAGCATTCTTCTTCAGTGACTTAGATATGCTAGAACAATCTGACTCTTATAAGAATATACAGGATTTTGCAAACTTTTCTGATCACACAGTGTTGTTCTGAGACCATAACATCTTGTATAAATGTTGATTCAAGGAATACATTTTGGAAAATGTTCTTAGGGATGAAAAATGCGGAATAGCTCAAAGGAGTATTTAATGAAGTTTTTATGGATCATGAGCTTGTGAGTCTGATGACCTAAAGGAAAACTATCTTTGACTTTCAGTTAGTTTTGAAATACTATCAATGTATTAGAAATTAGGTAGATATTTACAGCCTTCTATGTTTTACCGAAGGGCTTCCCAGGTGGTGCTAGTGGTAAAGAACTTGACTGCCAATGCTGGAGATGCAGGAGACGTGGGTTTGGAAGGAGACTGGGTCAGGAAGATGCCCTGGAGGAGGGCATGGCAACCCGCTCCCATATTCTTGCCTGGAGAATTCCATGGACAGAGGTGCCTGTGGGATACAGTTCATAGGGCTGTAAAGAGTTGGGCACAACTAAAGTGACTTAGCACAGCATAGCACAGGTGAAATCCATGGAATCCATGAAATCCATGGAAAAAATACCTTTTACAAATGTTAACAGCTCACCTAGTGTCTTTATAGACCCTCTGTCATGCAATTATCTTCACAACAGTGTTTTCAAGTAGATATTAGTAAACTGTGATTCCGAGATGGCCAGTTATTTTCTCAAGATCACACAGCTTGTTAGTGGAAAAGCCAGAACCCAGTTCCAAGACTTTTGATTGCACATTTTCTTTTGTTTCCCATTATAGTCCTTCTTCATAAGACTAAAGAAGATAAGGTATAACATTTAGGCTAGTTCAAAACTTGTCCTGAAATTGTTTTTATTGCAGTCCTTTGATGGATATAAGGAAGCCCAAATCGTCCTCTGGTCAGTTTGGTTACCTCTTAAGTCTTGCCTTATGCATAATACAGAATTTCACTCTCCTCTCTATCTCAAGGAAAATCATAGAATTTGAACAATAATTGATCATCAGTAGAGTGTTTAGTTGGAGAAGGCAATGGCAACCCACTCCAATACTCTTGCCTGGAGAATCCCGGGGACGGAGGAGCCTGGTGGGCTGCTGTCTATGGGGTCGCACAGAGTCGGACAGACTGAGAGACTTCACTTTCACTTTTCACTTTCCTGCACTGGAGAAGGAAATGGCAACCCACTCCAGTGTTCTTGCCTGGAGAATCCCAGGGATGGGGAGCCTGGTGGGCTGCCGTCTATGGGGTCGCACAGAGTCGGACACGACTGAAGTGACTTAGCAGCAGAGTGTTTAGTATATCAATAAGTTCATGGGAGGAAACAAAGGTCTTCCTCCTTTGACTGGGTTTAAAAAAAAAAACAAAATGACTTTTATAAAGCAATTTTTTTTCCTGTTAACTTTTAAAAACTCATATGCACTTTCAAGGAAATTTAATCCATATGTTTTTAAATCATTTGCACTTAATTCATCACATGTTTGGTAAAAGCTATTTGATTTCCTAGAAGCGTAGGGACAGTTGTTTATAGGATTTTAAAACCCTTCTTTCCTTGAACTAGG